>NC_044580.1:11584405-11887435 GCF_901933205.1 Camarhynchus parvulus
TTGAATGTACAAGGGATTATGTCCAAGGCTTTGAGGTCCCTTAGATTTCTGAGCTGGCCTGCTTATGGTTTTGTAAATGCTAGAACCTGGGACACATTTAAAGACACCATCCTAGGAAGTCAAAGGGTTATAATAATAGTAGGGAAACTTTCTTAGTATTAAGAGTTTCTCTAGATTAACCTTAAAATTTTGTCACGAATTAGATCTAAACATGGAGAGAATTTGGAATGAAAGAAAGAGGGGACAAAGCCAAGGGACTTTCAGCCCTGTTGGCCTTTGTGACTCAGACAACCACCTCAAGTCTTGTTGAAGAGTGATGATGTAAGGATTATAAAGATGTAAGAATTATGGTGTCTAGAGTAAAGCCCAGGCTTTGCTTAAGGCAACCTATTTTTTTTTTAAAGTTTTAGTAGGAACATACTCCTGTTGATATTTTCTCCCATTATGGCTTCATCACTGTGCTACTTGGGGAAACCTTCATGAATTTTTCTCTCCTTCTGTTGCTATAGAAGTATGTTGTTGTATTTCTCTGGAAATACAGATGTTACATGAAATCCAAGGCAGCAGCATCTTTCTTCATAGTAGCCCTGCTTAACTTTGCATCAAGAAGTCAAATGAGAATTTTTACAGCTGGCTTTGAACTTCTTAGCTTCTGTCTTTCATACTGTTTAAAGCTTCTTGACTGTTACTGCAAACCCTCTGTCCTGGATTTAGTCTTGGTGTCTTTCACAGCTGTGTTTTAACATGTTCAAGATGAGAATTTCATTATGGAACTTTCACATTTGTGGATTCTTAACAGAAATTCTAATAGTGATAGGAAATTAAAGTGTGCATAGCCATAGCAACAGAAATAGTACAGCCACCATGAAATGGGATGGTTGAAAGGAATAGGGTTGAGATTGTAAAAGCAGTTTGAATGCACACATGATTGCCTTTCAAGTGACTTGATGTGGTTGTGCCTGTTTTCCCTTTACAAACCTTTATGCTTTTGAATTGGAATTAATGTTAATGGAAAGCAAATTCTGAAATCACATGTGTGATTACTTACCAGAGCTGAATTTCAAATACCATGTGTTCTGCTTGTAGGAAAAAAGCATTGCCAAATGTCAAAAAAAAAAAAATCAGGTGCTGATAGAATTATATTCCATCACAGGTCCAAAGATTTTGCTCATTTCAGCCTCCTTCTCAACACATTCTTATGCCTGTCCAAACAAATATACAGGTTAACACACTACAAAGAGGTTTTGATTTAATTTTGACCTCTGGAACCCCATTTGTTTATTTGCAGTTCTTCCTCTACAATAGAAACCAAGGAGCTGTTCACTTCTCCAGGGCAGTCAGGTAAAGGTCAGCTAAAGCTCTGTTAATTATGTAGATCCATGATTTTACTTCACTCTGCATGAACCTTGACCTTACATTGAAGAGGCACTGAGCTCTTTCCAGAATTTGTTCTGAAGCCATTATGCTCAATGAAACACTTTCCTTGACTTTTTGGGCATTGAGCTGCTTCTGCTTCCTTCCAGTCCATTTTTCTTAACATAATTATTAAGTGGTTTCATAGCTGCATTAATATATTTGAGAAAGACACTAAATAAATGAAAATAATAGCCCTGCATTTTCCTAGGGTTTTTCCAGATATGTTAATTTCAGAAGTATAATGAGATTGTAGTTAATACCTCTCTTTAAATATGTTAATTAATATATTGTGATTGCTTTAAAGAGTGTGTGAAATACCTGTTACAAGGTCAGAATGTATTTCTTTAATCCCAGGTACTTGGTTAAATTGTTTTGCTCTAATCCTCTGCAGAGGTTACATGTAGTGTGCACCATGCTGAAATGATGAGACATCATGCTTGGGCTCACTCACCCAGCCCTTAGTGCTGGTTAAGGTGCAGTTCCTGTAGCTCAATAACCATGAAGGTTTCCCAGTGCTCAGCACACCTTGGTCCCAAATTCTTCCACATGCACGAGTGCAGCTGTGGAAGGCCTGCCCAGCTGGGCACTCCTAGGTCAGAACAGCAGAGGGAAAATACCAGCATTGGTCATCCACATAATGTACTTTATTTAAGGCTCTCTGCATCTTGATTTGTGCAGGTCTTTAGGCTCAAAGGAATCAATCCTTGGCTTCCCATTCACTCAGATATTTGCCTACGCATGACCGTGGGCTCGAATTTATTTTAAACTTTAAAAAATCTAAAAGTAATGTGACGTAGAAGTGGCTTCATTTGGAATAAGGCTAAATTTAAGGCATAGAGCATACATCTAATATATGCAAATGTATGAAAAATAAACAGCCCTTACCCTCACACTCTGTGGCCAGGGGAGAGGGTACCTACTCCTTCATTTTCTGAAGGTGGCACAACTGAAACTGAAATATATTTCCACAACTCTTTCTATGTATAAGATGGACACTGGGAGCACCTCAACAGTTTTATCACTTTTTAAACTTTTTTTTTTTATCTCCTTGGCATACACAAAAGCTGGTTGCCTTGGTTGGTTCCAATGCTTTGAAAGCTGCTAGGATGCACTCTAGGTATCCCAGTACCCTCCAGTTGGGAGGATGTCTTTTTATAACCACAGACTGCTGTAAAAGTAAATTTAATCCTGTTGCAGCTGGATCTTCAAAGGCAAACATCTTTAAAGAACCTTTGGTGCTTCACTGAGGTATTTGCAAAAAGATTTCTCAAAGCACTTTAAGGATGAGCTAAGGAGAAGTCTAACCAGTGACCCAACAGTATTTATTTACATTTTAATGCTCCTAACGTGATTTGATGGCACAATGTTTAATAAGCAGCAGCAGTTTGAATTTCCTGGCTCGGCTGCCCGAGCTGTGGATATTGGCCTGTTACACTGTGTAATGAAATGAAATGAAATGAAATGAAATGAAATGAAACCTGAGCTGAGGCATCAGTGCCGGGATCTGTCACTCCTGCTGGGGCTGGGGGAGGAGGGCACTGACTCATGATGCTGAGCAGCTTTCATATCAAGAATGTGTTACAGACATTACTCAATGCTCATCAAAAAATAAAAATAGAGTTTTAGAAAACGATGTGGCTGATTTGTTTGTAAAACAGCCAGCAGAGCAAATCAGAGTGCTGGTGCCTTGTGAAGGGTTCAGTGATTGAGATAAAGCAGTTCTGGAAGGACAGAGTGGATGTAAGGTAGTTAATTATTTGTCTGTATTAGCTCTGTCCTGTGATGATAGGATGGAATTTTTAAAAATTGTTCAGTTGTACCACTTCTTTCCTAGAGGCATAAGACATTATTTGAGAGATGTTTTTTGTGTCTCGCCTCCTTCTCGTGCTTTCAGGTGAAAGGAGGAGAGTTGTCAATATTATCTGTAGGAACTGAAAGATGACAATTAACATTTGGATCTGGTGAAGTGCTCAGTACCTTCTTTATTGTTTATTGTGTCAGCAAGTTTGTGGACGTTTGGCATCTTTTTTTGACTTGAACTTGGAGCCCTGTAGAGTTGGATTGTGTTGAAATAACAGCCTTTAGAATTAAATGTGAAATAAAATCCCAGTAAGAAATGATGAGGCTAGCTAACTCCATCAGGTTGTCTTATCTCTTGCTTGGATTTTGTTTGATTTATGAGGACTGGTCATCAGCTAACCCAGCAAATCAAGACTGAATCTTTGTTTCATCTACCTTATATCTACACCCTAACATCTGTTATATATCTTTTCTAGAAGTATGTTCATGACATACATCTTTCATCTATGGAGAGACTGAAGCCTGGGGAGGGGGAGAATCATGATCTTTTCAAGGTGATATACAAAACTAATAGCCAGATAAGATGCATGCTTTATTCACATATTTGGTTGTTAAAACTTCGGTGCTGAGTCAGTTGAGGAAAGTGTTGTTGTTTTCTGTGCAAAGTATTATAAATTACATTTTTATTACAAGATTAGCCAGAATAGCCTTGTGATTTATGCATCACATCTATGAGCCAAGTTCTGGGAAGAGTGAGGTTAAAAATAGGGCAGCAATAATGAAAAATTGGAAGTAATATGGGCATGGAAAATGTTATATAAAAATTCAATAAAAAATGATAAAAGAAATTTAGGAGATGGTCAGATTTGATTTAATAACCAGGAAAAAAGGAACTTCTGAAAGAAAGGATCTCCTTTCTTGTTTGGTCATCAACTCCCTTATGCTTTTTCTATGTGGAAAGATGTCTTATAGCACACAGTGCCCTAACTGTGATTCCTTTCACTTTGTGTGGGTATGGTTGGAGGTACCAGCCATCCCCAGCCCCTCCACAGGCATCACTGGGGCTGTTTCTTGCTGTGCATGACACAGAATTTACATGTTGAAAGAAGTCACGTTGACCCAAAGGACCCTGATGTGCTGATAGAAACAGCTCAGCTCTCTTTTCAGCTTCTGTGAACATATTTCCTGGTGTTGTACCTTATTCTGTGGTACTTCTTTTGGGGAAAAGCCAAAAGAGAATGGGAGAGGAGCCATAGGGCTGTGGGTACCCTTTTTCACAGTGTTCATGTTGGTCTGGAGCAGTAACTTGCACTGTGTGTGCAGGTGATCCTGCTCCTCTCGGATGTGGGACACACAGAAATCTGATGTGGTGATGCTGTGCAGACAGAACTTCATGCAAAGATAACTCCTGCTGATCAGGGTGACAAGAAGAGCTGTCTTTGGGGTTTGTTTTTTCCTGTTCTCAAGCTGATATAAAAGAAGGAAGAGAACACCTGAAGTAAACAAACATGGGTGTGGCTATAAACAGGAGATGATGGCCTTTGGCAAATCAATAGAAACTTTGCTTGTTGTAATTTAATGAGGAATTGTTCACACTGGACAAGATACCTTGACAGGAAGAGTATTTTTAAAAGTGTAAACCCAGGGCCATTCAGATCTAGACTTAGGGTAAGACTGTATTAAACCAGCTCCTCCTCTTCCCTGAGAATTTCTGAGACCCTGCTGCATTCAGGGGCGCTGCACACAACAGCACACCTCAGTGCCTATAGGCTGGAATGCAGAACTGCTTTCTGCTGGTGCATTTTGGGATTAGTATAATTAGAAACTTTTTTCCAGGAGCTCCTTTCATCAATTCTTTTGTATTATAATACCTGTGGGTGTGCTTATTGACTGGAGTTAGTCACTGCCTTCTCCCATGCTTTTGCTCAGCAAGGCAAGGCAGCGATGCAGCTGCTGCCTGCTGTCAGAGGGGCAATTGTCAGAAGGTGATTTGCTTATCTGCTCCCAGCTAAACCATTCTAGGATGGCTCAGGATGAATTTTCAATGACTTTACCATCTCTGCATTCTTTCTTCCTTCTTATAAATATTTGCACAGTTCCTGTTCTGTGGCCACCAGCTCCAGTAACATTCCTTATTTTATTTCAATTTAGTATAAATTCCTTTACAGATTGTTCTGATGTAGATCATTGCTTTTGTGATTCTGTAAGCAAAAGACCAAATACAGTTATGCTGGCAGAAATATTTCTGAAGCTGAAGAACCGCTTTCCCTTGTTTAAGTTAAATTGGAAAAAATTACCACCCCATCAACTTGTGTACTCTGTGTGAATGCTAATAATAGAGTTCAGGTGAGTGATTGAAGAAGTTATTGTGGAGACTAGTAAACAGAGAAGCTCAGGCAGATATTGTTGAATTTTTTTTGTTTCAAAGACGTAAAGGAATCACAGATGCAGCCAGCTGAGTGCTAGTAAACTGTATGAGAAAACAAAATATGAGTTGAGAGAATAAGTGCTTTTGTTTGGTAAAGTGATGGCCTAGAGTTGTGACCAAAGAATATTTTTCATGTTGTTTCATCCCTCTTGTATCCAAAGAATAGGAGGATTTCTGGGACTTGAGTTTCCCTGAATATTGCACTGTTGTTCCAGTGCCTAGTCAATAAAGTCTGATGCTTCCCAAAAGTGATGGATTATTGCACATGTGCTGTTGATTTCTGGATATAGAACAGTCCTTGGCTGAAGCATTCAATATATTGCATATGTGCCCTGTGAGGGTATGCATGTCTGTAGTCAGTCTAGGGTTTCTGCCAGGAAAAGACTGCCTCATGTCTGGAAACCCCAGACAAGTTCCTTACAATTCATCCAGATGAGATTAGAAATGGGGAAAAAATAATATTGTAAACTCTTAGAAAAATAAGACCACAGGAGACCCAAAGATGTTACCTGTTGTGCCTCCTTGATGGAAAATGAGGTCAGTTATGCCTATGGTTTTTCTAATTACTATTTTGTAACCAGTCCTAAAAGACCTCCAGGAAAAGTTTCTCTAGACAGAACTTTGCTGGGCAGCTCTCTGCATGTTTAACTGTTCCTAGTTTAGAAAGCTTTTTTCCAAAAGTTTAACTCTAACCATATCTTCAGACCTGTTTTCACAGATCATATTTGATAATTCTAGTGGCTTTCTCTTTGCCTGGTGCCAGTCTATCTGTCCTGTGCTCAGTCACACAAAAGAAATGATAGGGATGGACTTAAACTTGTGCCTTGTGTACCCATGTACCCTGAAGCCTGTTTATGGTTTGAGTATCACAGTTGTCTTGGGATTTTTTTTCTACAGAATGAATCATTGATTCATATTGATTTTGGGATCCCCTGTAAACACTGTGAATTTTAATCCCGTTTTCCAAAGTAGTGGCAGACTTTCCATGCCACGTTACTTGCATTTAATGTCACATGCTCTTACATCAACAAATCATTAGTGGTGGATTTTCAGGGCAGTGCATCCAGAGTTGTTTGTGCAGCACTGTTTGATACTTCTCTCCACTTTGGCAACATGCAGGTCAATAATCTGTTTGTCACATGGTAGTACATGACTTAGACCAAACTTCCCTTGTCTGCACATGAGGACATCAGGGCACCATTCAATGTTTTAAGTCAGAGCCTTTTATCTTGTTGCAGAAAGAAATTACACTGATTTGATATAATTCACTTTGAGGAAATCCATGTTTGCTGCTCATAATCTTCTTGTTTTATTCCAGGTGGTTACAAATGAATTGTTTGTTCACGATTTTTTTCCAGGAAGCTGCAGTTAAGCTGCCTAGCCTATAATTTTCTTGCTCCTCAATTTCTTCTTTTTGATAGAAGGCATTAACTCTCCTTTTATGCTTTTCAGTGGCATTACCTGTCCCCTACAAGTTCTTGAAAATAGCTGCTTCAACTAGTTGCTCAGGTAAAAAGGGATATGTGATATCCCTAGGATTATACCAGAAAAATATCTGACTCTATAATCAAATTATCATCTTAACACAAAAAAAAGCCCTGCTAAACCTTGACAATTGGCTCTGTGTGAGTTCAGGCATTTTGCAATTTCTCCTTCAGCAATCTCAAAGTGGTGTGTGATAGCATAAGAAGCTGGAGGAAGGGCACAGTGTGCCTGGTGAATAAGCTGCCTCCCCCCTTTGTCTCCTGCAGGCCATCTCGTTACCTTTAATAGCTTCCCTTATATTTCAGTCGTTTCCATGGCAGCTAATAATTTATTATTGAGCTAAGTATTAATTGCTTTATAATTATAAATCCAAGCAGCATGCTGGCACATCTATCTGAAAACTTAGGCACTAATTCCTTTCATATTGATCTTCCTCCCTACTTGATCTTTTTGAATTCATGAATTGTTTTATCTCACCTCTTAACAGTCAGTAAAACTCATCTAAAGCTTTTGTGTTGTAACCTCTTTTTGAATTCTGCTGTTGCAAAGCCTCCCTGACCAGCACAGCTCTAGAGATAAGCCCCTTTGAATGCCTTCATCCAAATTCAGCAAAGAAGCTGCTTTGAGAATGCCCTTGCCCCTAAATTTGGGTGTTTTCTCTGCCTTTTCTTGAACAATTTCAGGATAGCACTTATAAATATGTGATCACATTATGTACGTAATAGATATGTATATTGTACTATATGTAATAAATGTGCTTTTATTACATATATTGTAATATATGTAATAAATGTGCTTTTATTTACATATATTTGGTATTAACAGAATATTTGGTATTAACAAAAAATATGCATACAGGCAGTAATTTTCCTTTCAAAATTTAAATGAAAATTTTCAGTGAGAATTATCCCAGATACTGACAGAAAGCAGGCACTGATTTTGTTGCTGATATGTCTTTATGTTTCCTGTCTGCCTGTGCAATCTATTGCCTACTGCTCCTGGCCTAGATGTGAGGTTTGTACTCTGTGTTCTGGATTCATGCATTTCTTGGCTCATGACTGGGATCACTGGGTTGAGAGGCAACACAAATAATAAGAGTAATCATAAATACAGTAGGATATTGATGTGGCTGAAAATTGAAATATGCACTTTCTGCAAATGACAGAAATAGTTTTTCCAACAGAGTAATATTTTCAGATAGGCAAAGCTGTTGATAAATGCTTATTTTCCTACCTGAGGAGTGCATTTCTCATGCCAAAACTGAAAACCTTTTTTATTTAGTAACCCTCCTATGAAGCCTGTGCAGAGCCCAGTGATAATGCAATAAATCAAACAGTTTTGTTATATTGCATAGTTCTCCCAAGTTAGATGAACTATTTAATATTTGCAAAATCCCTGTCTTTAAAAAAGAAAAGAAAGGCAAAGCTTGCAACAGTTTGGTTTTTTTTGTTTTTCCTTAGAGTCAAATGTCCTGCCTGTTTACAAACCACAGCTCCTGCCACACTATTAGACCATTAAATTTAAAATTGGAGTGTTTCTAGGTAAATAGGCGCAACATAAGTTTCCATGACTGATGCATCTGCCTTTGGGCTTATGGCCACTGCCAAGGCAGCTTAACCCCATGTATCAACTGTATTTGAACTGCTCTCCTAAGGATGCTGAGACACTCTAGACACTGTTGTTCCTTATCCTCGCTTATTTGGAGATTAATCTTGCTCTAGGAGACACTGTGCTCCACTGCCTGGCAGGGTGTCAGTTTTGTGAAGGCACTGTGTGATTAGGCTAAAATATTTAGTTAAGGAAGAAACAAAAGCAGTCTAGTCAACAGTTCAGTAGTTATAAATCTGGATGTACAGTCAAAATAAAAATAAAATAAGTGAATATAGGCTTCATCTTCTTCTAAACTGATGGGGTTTTTTCATACCTGCATGAAGGAAAAAGACACTGCTCTGCTTTTCTTGTTAAGGATCTTCACAGTAGTTTCTCCTGGAGGCATTTTAGGTGGTTCCCCAGGTATATAACATTAAACCTTTCTGAATATTTTTCAGTGATGCTTCATAGAGAGTTCAAACAAATATTTTCAGTTAGGTGCTAGTATGAAGATAGAGAAATCTTTTCTGGAAGGAAGCTTTGAATTTCAAAGTCTATATGATTGTTGTATTACTTGCTGCATATTTGTTTTGCAAGACAGACTGCTTTTGGATGCATACTTCTGCTTTGGTAACTTTCTCCCTGGTGTACAATTTTATGGAGACTCGTAGGTATGATGTGGGGGCACAGAAAATTTATTGAAGCTGTTCCTCTATTGTTCTATACCTGCATGGCAGTTCACATCTCTGATCTATTGTTCTCTGCTTGTGGCAGCTCAGCTAGAACATCAAAGGGAGTTTTAAACATCATTTGTGTGGCTAATTGTTTAGAATTGCCCAGACTTGCTAGTCTGCTCAATTCCTTACCTAACAAACTAGAAGGTAAGTACATCTGGGCCTTCGACCATAAAGGGGATGCTCAGGCAGGGTCACCACTCAGCCTTTGTGTCTGTAGCTGCTCATAACTTTTTTTTTTGATGCACAGCAAAAGCAGATGGATGGCATCACTGCTCCATCCATTAAGCTACACAAATATCTTATGTCTTTTCAAAGTGCTGCTTGCTTTTTTTAATCATTAGCACTTATTTCCTTCTGGTGCTTTCTTCTCTATTGGCTATAAAGGATGGTTTTTTCATGTTACATTTTAATTTTGCTGTTAACAGGCCCTGCTGGAAAAAAGCTTTTGTAACAGTGATAAAAAAACGTGTGCGCTAGACAGCACAAATGACATGCAAGCTTATTCCATGAGGTTTGCTTAATTGAAGATAAATAAATTTATTATCTTGCAATTACTGTGGCTTGTACATGTAAACAGCTTCCCAGCAAGTTTAGCAACTCGACTCAACATGCTGCTTTCCACTTGGCACCAGGTTTTGCTCCACTGTATCTTAAAAGCTTCTTGCAGGAGTTTCCCTCCTGGTTCTCTGGGCTCTTTGATATACAGAAAAGATACCATGTCAGCATCTTACAAATTCTTCCACAGAAAACTCAGATAGGAACATTGAGACAGAATAGCAAAACAAATAAGAATGTTAGGGATTAAAATGCAGGTTAAAATGTTTTCATTTTTCAATTCAGAGTATAATTCTATTCTATGAGATGACTCCTAATTGATAGCACTGATTAGCTGTCTTTTATTGTTATGATTTCATAAGAGAAGAAGCACATGGAGTAGAAGAAATCACTCACTTGGGATTCTGGGAAGGAGCATTGTTGAAATGTGAAACTGTTGTTGGAGCTTGGCAGGCTCATTCTGCCATAATTACCCCATTGACCCACAAGTGAACTTACTTCACTTTTCAAAGAAACAATTTTGGAATGTTTCCTGGGGAACGTTTTGCTGTTGATGTGTGAGCATACAGTGCAGGATGCTAAAGATACACCCAAGCTTGTGGCTGAGTATGAGTGCTGCTCCCTGGTGAAGCTGCACAGCCACTTTGTGGTGCATCAGGCCTTTGGTGGGAGTGCTCTGTGTCCTGAACAAATCCTGTCTGTGGACTTGTGCAATGCTCAAAGGTGGAATTACTTTTGGATTTTTAGGATGCAGTCTTTAGTGACTGTGTGGAAACCTGGGAGCCTGGTCACAAGTGCTGTCCAAGCACTTTGTATTAAGGGGGAGCCCAGCACCTTATAAACAGGAGCAGGGATCTTTATAAAACCCCACTGATTTGGTGGTGTGGGGTTTTGGGTTTTTTCTCCCTTTTTATTAATTACATACCTGGAGACTTCTTTCTCCCACTTCTTTTTAAGGCACAGACCCAATTGCCTTTGCTGGCACTTGATCCCAAACTGAACAGAGAACTGTCCTGCATAAGTCAGCTTCTAAGCCTGTCTTTTTTAACTGTTTGAGCCCCTACAAATCAGGACACCAAAACATGGTCACTTACTGATCTCCCAGTCTGCAGATGTATTGCAAGGATGAGTTAGAAATGCTGAAGCATGAATATTTTTTACCTATGCCTTTCAAGAAATTCTTAATATTTCTGAAGAGTAGACTTCTTGTGACTACTCAGATTTGCATTTTGTTAGCAATGAAGCCTTTCAAAACATCCATGGAAAAGGAATAATCCTGATAATTCAAAGATGAATTATATTTGATTAATTTTATAAATTAAATTATATTATAATATAATAAAAATGGGCTAATGTAGTGGTAGTTCATTAAATGGAAAAAATTCTGAATATACTAATGGCCTAATTCAGGAATTAATTGCTAATCCACCTTCTTTGTAAAAATTCAAATTTCTTTCTTCCTTGACATGGTTTTGATAAGGTAGCTGTGGATATCCTTTAGTGCTGCTTATGGTGACATTTTTTGTTGAATTAATTTTTAGAATTTATCATAAATATTAATGTCAGTATTAGATTCTATTCTATGGGGAAGGTGGCAAAAGGAAAAATTATTTCTGAATTATTGAAGGTTCATCTCGAATTCACTTCCCAGCTTTCAATTTTGTTAGGGTTTTTTTTTTTTCCTTCAGAGTTTAAGATAATGTTTCTATGGCGAAATACTCTGCTTCTTCAGAAAATGCAGCTCTCATGTAACTTTCATTTCATTTCCTTGCCTGCACAATTAAAACACAAACTGGAGCCCTTTTTCTCGGCACTTCCATCGTCTATTTCTCATTATGCTCCTTGATGAGATTTTTAGGCTTCACAGAACACTGTCTAGGCAGCTAATCCGATGCAGGGCTAAGATCACAGCACTTCTTGTGTAATTCTTATTAGGTTAATCAAGAAACTTACTGAAGCAGGAGGTTTTTTAAGGCCTGCCAAATTTGAAGCGATAGATCAAAGTTCACAGCCCTCTGACCCTTGTGCCCTAACTTGCCTCAGCAAAGTCTCCATGAATGGCCTCATTGTGAATATGGCAGCGTCCAGAGCCTGTACATTTGCAATTGTTTAGCCTTAGGAGGGGCATTGTGCTGCCCCTGGTGAAATGCATTTTCTTTTCTCTTTCTGAAGCGTAAAGGTTTTCACCTCCATTGCCTATACAAGTGCTCTGGTCACCACAATAGCACTTAGGTGATCCTTGTTCCTGTCAGGCTGAGTACCCAGTTTTATGACAGAGTGCAATTAAATGGCTCAGAAGCCAACATTAGGAAAACAGCAGTGAAGAACAGGGGAAAAGCTTAATTTCCATATGGTCAGCCAAGCAAGAACAACACCAGCATTGTGATCTGGAGTAGATAGTTTAAGCACTATTAAAGAGACATCTATTCTTTAAGTTGTCTCCTGAATGCTGCTGCACTTCTTTGATTGTGCTTCTTCACGGTCAAAACCTCTTCCTAACACAAATGCTTTTTGCATGGCATGGCTTCTTTGGTGTTATTAATATAATAGCAAGGATTAGTTTGAATAATAACACTGAACTTTGGAATGGAAATCAAGTAATTTAATTAAATGAAGTCTGACCCAGACAGGCCAAGTGAAATTTGGTAAGGTTGCCTTCATAACATTCTGATTTATTATGTTCTTTTTCAGGGGAAATTACAAAATGAAGATTGCTCTGGAATTGGGGTAGAAATGGTAATTGGCCTTCTAAACAGGGCCTGTAATTTTTTTGGTAAATCAAACTGTGCTCATTTATTTTGAAATTTCAGAGTTAATTTCCCCAAAAAGCACTCTGTGACTTCCCAGAGTTAGCAATTGGCCGGCCAGAAGGGTTAAAAGGTTCTTGCAGCCGTGGATTCTTTGAATTGCCCAGAGCAGCCATTTGAGTTCTCAAATGTAAAAGTTAACATCTTGGTTTCAGATGTGCATATTGTTACAGCCTCTGTGATGCTGAACTGGCCTCCCTGTGCTCCCAGAGCCAGTGGGAATGTGGCTGTTCTGAATGTGAGAGATGTCTTTGGGATGAGTTAGCAGGGCCTGTGCTCTTGCATTGTCACAAGAACACACTTTAAATTTCACAAGTGACACAATGCAGAAATAGACAAGAGTGTGTGTGAACAGCGTAGGTTTATTTGGGGGTTTTTAGATCTATTTCTCACTGAATTAAAATCAAGAGCTTAGGAACTACATAATGCTTATTTCAAGAGCAGTTAACTTGAAAGTCAACGAGTCAGTTCTTGTATAAAGCTAAAATTATCAGATATTTCTGAGAAAACCCTTACAACCTTTACTTACAGCACATGAGCATGGTATCAGAAATTACAGGAGTTTATTAAAATAAAGTGAGAAATGTTCAGATCACCAATTTACTAATTAGTGTCAATTGATTAAAGCAGGGTGTTCATTTACAAATCAAACAAAGCAGTTCAGGCAATTATGGTTCTCCCCCTTATTGCAGGAAAACATTTGAAAATCTGACAGGCAGTTGTTTACTCAATATGAGTATTAAATTCTCTAATCTTCAAATTTACAGAAAATCACTGTATCACCTGCAGGAAGTTCTCAAGATCAATACCCAGTGGAGTATTTTGGTACAGTCAAGCTGCAGCCTGCCTTTCAAAGAGAAAAAGAGAAAGGCAGGAGTGATTAAAAAAAAAGATGTCTTTGAGGGTTCTAAATTTTTTCTGCCCAACTCTTGTCTTGACTACAACTTCATTTTGAAATGCCTCCTTTTGCCTGCCACAATCAAATCGATTTCCCCTCTGTGTATAAAACAGAAGTGTCAGCTTTATTCAATGCTTCCATGTGGCACATTAAGGTGTATCACTGTTATATCAGACAAAGTTTATTCTGGTGAATTGCATTAACACCAGTGATGTGGCAGGTATGATACAGGCACACACTGTCAGCTTGGGAAGGAGTGCATGTGCAGAAGAGAATATTGTCATCACTCACTGCAAAATAATGCAGAATATTGCTTTATTTATGGCTTGAGAAACTGACAGAGATAGTTCAACGTTTGTGTCAGTCAAATCCTGATTTAAAACTCCAGTTGTTGGTATTCAAGGACTCAATTATTTTATGACCTTTCATCTTTTTCCTCTTTACAGCACACACAGTGCCCAGGCTCCACTTAATTATTTTATTTTTTTCTTATTCTTTCTTTGTGCTTTTCTCTCTAAATAAAAGCAAGGAGGGGAAGACTTCTTTCCAGTAACTTTATTTTTCATTTTTCTTACATCATTACCATTTTCACTGTTGTATTTCCATGGCATTTCTTCCTGGCATAATCTCACTTGCCTAGCCAGAAGAGCCAAATGGGATTTACCAATTTACTTCTGCAAACTAAATGGCCTAATGTTCCTCTCTGGTTATCTACCCTTTCAGCTGGTGGGATATATGCTCTGCCTTCTGCCTGCTTAGTGCCCTGTAGATAAATTTGAGCAGAATTTCTTTAGCTGTCAGGGTGATGGATGGGTGGTACAGTGGAGCCTGCTCCGCCAGAGCCAGTGGCTGCCTTTGCCATCCATCACTCTTCCTGCTGTCAGCCCCTTGATCAGGGCTGCAGAGCAGCTTCAGGCTTTGGCTAGGTCACAGTGCCACAGAAAAACAATTAGTTTGTCAAGGATATACATATTTTAGCACGGGGAGATTTGACATCTGAAATACTGCTGTGTTCTGTATTTGATAAATCAGATTTTTGCTTTGTTTTCAGGTAGCAGCTCTGTGGTTAGAGGAGACTGAGTGTGTTGCACTGGGTGTTCTTGTAGTTATAATTGTGGATGGTGGGAAAGAAAAGTGTGTGATATGTTAGAAAAAAAGAAATGGAAGAGCAGCATTTGATACCTGAGCACTGGAGCAGATATATATTTTTAAATAGCTGTTAAAAACATCTCTGGCCTTTTAAAGCATTCAGGATTTTTTCCTACTGGTAATTTTTAGTAACTCTTATTCTTCTGGGGTTTTAGGTCATTCTCTGGCTTGATTTGTTGGCTTCTTCAACTCACCAACTATTTGTGAAATAGGAAAGTACCAGACTAAATTGAAGTATTTCTTCTTACTTGTGTTGCATTTCATGAGGGCCTGTGTTTCTCTGTATTTCATTACATTCCATGTGTTCAGCTGGTAACTTACATTTCTGCTCTTAAATGTTGGGCAGAAATTTTAATTCAGAACAGCCCTTAACTCCTGCTGATGACCTTAATTTTTTTTTCTTTTTGCATTTAGAAATGTTGGCAAGAAGAATGGAGAGATGCCCAACAACTCCTTTAGCTGGCAGTGAACCAGGGTAAGCTGCTAGAATATTTATTGTCTCACAGTGGTTTTTACTGGTTTTTTTTGAGGCACTTTTCCAGAGTTTAGCAGGAAGGACTTGCAGATATGCCCAGGTTCTGCTGGGAGTGCTGCCCACTCTGAGTGTGGCTCTGGCCTGGAGGCAGCTGGCTCTTGTCACCTGCTGGAGAAGGCTGAGGAGGAGAAACACTTCTGATATGAGCATGACTACATCAGTATCACAAACCTGCTTTTTTGGCATGAATCACCCCAAAAAAAGACAGAGTAACAGAGCCTTGAGGTTGTCACAGGGGTTAGAAATGCCTGATGTGCACTTGGAGTAAGGCAGCACCAGGCTGTGAGTGTGAGACACTCACAGGAGTGTGAGCAGGGCCCTCTGTGCCTGGCTGAGCTGACACAGCACCCCTGACCCAAAGCAGGACCCACACCTTGGTTCTTCTGTCCCCACAGCTGTCCTGCAGGACTAGGTGTGGTAGCACCCACTGCCTGTGAAGCGAACAATCTGCCTGTGTGCACAGGTATAAACCACTTATCTGTGGCATGTGCTCTGCTACTGAAGCATCAGTGATATTTTCCAAAAGTAAATTGGTCGTGTTTAGCATTTCAATGCCCATATCGTGCAAATTAAATGGCCTTGCAAAGAACTACCATGTTGTGCACTTAAGTGGGAAGGATGTTTAAAACCATAGTCTTCCTCCTGAGCAGCTCATGTGGCACAGAGACACTCTGCAGAGACAAAGTGCCTGTGCTCAGGATTTGCTGAGTGAGTGCAGAAACAACTGCTCCTTGTTCACTAATATTCCTGTTAGCTATCACCAGCCACTCTCTGTCACCTGGAACAATTGTGCTCACAGAATTGTTTTCTTAGAAGTCTGCTACATATTTATGTTTAAGTCAGAAGGATTTCTTCCTGGAGCTTTTACCAGTGGGATTGGTAGGGGAAAATAAATCTTTGCCAAATTTGTGTTTTTCACATTTTCAAGTGATCAGTTACATTTATCAAGTTTCTGGATAAATGCAGGTTATCTTCAGCTGAGTAAAACTGTAATGCTTCTCCTCCATAGCCAGGATAGGAGTTATTTCTGTATGTATGTTGTGCAGGCAGCTGCCTGCATGGCTGTGAGAAAGATGGCATAGCTCAGGCTATGCTGACATATTTAGAAGGAATCAAGCTCTCTCCACACATCTGGTTTTTAATAACATTGCTTTTCCCAGTGTTTCTTTGCACAGTGGAACAAATCAGAAATAGCCACTGAAGCTGAAGGCAGCAGAGGATCTTGTTCTAGCAACAGTGTGTTTCCTAGTCCTTTTCCAAACCTTAGACAACTGCTGGTTACATTACCCTGTTCAAACCCATTATCCTGCTCTGTTTGATTTGTTGCTGTCCTGTCTCACGTGATGCATTTAAATCACAAGGTTTTCATGGCATGAAAACCTTTTGGCTTGGATCCAGAAGTATAATATACAAGCATAGAATAGACATTATTTACTTTCAGGAAAGAAGAAATTTGGCAGCTGGCTAGGGAAAGATGGAATTTCTGATTATTAGAATAACAGCGAGGGCAGGTTTTCATTACTAAGAAAGCATATAGACATTTCTGTTAACATGCCCATAACAAGGTAGCTTGTCATGCTAATTTAGCACCAGGAAAGTGCCTACATTAATGTAGGTGATAGTTGTGGAAGAAATTTAGTGAAAGAAATTTAACCTGCTCCTGGTTTATTGAGAGAGAAAATGAGACTATAATTCCAAAATGAATTAATAAATAAAAAGCCCCATAAGTGGAGAATAGTTATTTGTTTCTTGTTCCTCATAGTTAAAGGAAGTTTATATAATCTGACTGAAGGACTCTGAAGGGGGTCCAAGAGGAGTGATTTGTTTCTAACTTCCCCTCCTTTCAATAGGAGTGCAGAGTCTGTGTTCTGGCAGAGGTACCAAGAGTATGAGGTCTGTGTCTGTTACAGGAGCTGGAAGTCATGCACCAAGTTGAGAGATTGCAGTGCATGCAGTAAATATTTAAATATGCTTTAAAACAAGTGCCTCTGATTTTAAAGCCTTTTAACATCTTATACAATAGTTGGACAGGAGAGTGATTCCTGTGTGCTTTACTCATCTTTTCACTCTACTGAGTGAAAGCTCAGCTGGCTTCTATTTTATCCTGTTGTGTGTCTGTTGGGTTGCTTCACAAGTGGGTGTTAAATCAGCTTTATAGGGAAACCAGGGCTAATATCTCTGAATTTCTGCAGCACAATCACCTGGGCCATTATGCTAACCTGGTAAGCAGGGTGTGATGGGTGTTCACAGGGCGCTGAGAGAATTTTCCATCTCGTTTCAGTGGTCAAAAAGCCACATTAGAATAAATATGGTAACTGAGGGATAATACTGCCAAAGAAAGGGCAGTTTTAAGGAGCAGATTACAGACCATTAAACAAGGAAAAAGATTGTAAGAGGACATAAGTATCCAATATAATAAGTGCAAGGTATATGTTACTCAGTAGCTAGAGGCTGGACTAGTTGTCTCTAACAAGCCCCTGGAATGGCACAGTTATGAGATTCAGGTGTTTGGCATGTGGAGCTGAATTTTCCACCTTAAAATCACTTCAGTGTTTTAAAGCTAGAAAAGACCTCTATAGTCTTGTTCATGCCTTTTTAAAATCAAACACCACTGCTATATTCAGCCTAACATCTAATGTTTAACTTCATTTTCAGTGTCAGTTGTTCTCTATAAGTCCTTGGCCAAGCCTGATGGTTCCCAGCTATTGTCAGGAGAGGTGAGATACAAAAGCAGTGCAACTGATGTGTCCTATATATATTGACTTTCAGTGGCTCCCCCAGTTGCTCAAAAGCTTTTCTCTCCAGGGCCCTCGTATGAACACGACCTTCTACAATGCTAAATATTAAAACAACTGTTTTAAGCTTCATGTTTTAGTTTTAAAAGCAAAGGAACAAAGTGGCAGTGGGGGCCAGCTGGCAGACTTGCATAGCAATGCGCAAACCTTTCCCCTTTAGACACACCAGAACTGAAATTTGCACTTAAATCACGAGTCAGGAGGAATTTAAGCCTATCCAAGAACTCATTTATGCACATCACAAAACCACCGCACAAATTGGTACGGTACTTTTCATTTGGCAGCCATTCCTCCAGAGACATCCAGGACAGAAATAGCAAGGGTACTGCAGGCCAGATATTTGCTGGCAAAGCTGCCTGTGGTAGAAAACTTGTTCAGCACCTGCCTGTTCGTGCTCTGCCTGGCTGCCATAGCCTGTATTACACTATTGCAGTGATAAAGACTGGAATTGTCCACGTTATTTAGAAAAAATACTGGGTTTTGTTGTTTAATCTGCGCTACAATTTAAAGTAAAATTTAAACTGAGAAGACAGAAAAGAACAAACAGCAGGTCTGAGCAGAATCACTGTTTTGAAAATCTTGTAATTTCTTGGGACACAAGCTTGGAATTGGTTGTGCCAAGCAGAGCACTTGTTCCTCTTTTCCAGCTGAACAAATCTGAGTTAAGGTTGACAGGTCACCATGTGGGTGTGGAGATCTTGGAATTTAACAACTCATCTCTTACTCAGATTTTAAAAACTGGAATATTTGTTAATCAGCCTTTTTACTTCTGCTTGCCCAAGTTCCTGTCTGATGATAATCCAAACGACTTTCAATGAACTGTCTGCTGTCAGGAAGAAATGGGAATTGTCAATTAAAAGTAAAAATTGGAAAGTAGGTCAGGATGATCTTAAATCCTCTCAAGGTCACCTGGTCAGTGCTGGGAGACAGATCTTTGTAGCCTCCTGAAAGAAATCTTCAGTGCCAGTTTCTTTTTGTGAAACCTTGAAGGAAGAGGCTCTCTGTGCAACATGAAGACACTGTGATATTTGTCCTTCATCTGAAATATCTAAAATGCGTTTTCAGTGGCATAGAAGAGAATGT
Source organism: Camarhynchus parvulus (assembly GCF_901933205.1). NCBI lineage: Eukaryota > Metazoa > Chordata > Aves > Passeriformes > Thraupidae > Camarhynchus > Camarhynchus parvulus. Next base: position 11,603,684 of record NC_044580.1, read on the forward strand.
AGGAAACAATCAGGTTTTACCTAGTGAATTTTTTTATTTCCTGGAGCATTAATCTATCATTAAATGTTGCCTGGATAATTGATGAGACAGCTGAGAGTCTCCTTTTGTACATTTGCTCTCTCTGACACACTGGTGTGCTTCACCTTCTGGAGAGCAAGAAAAGCTCCAGGAATTCCTCTTGTTGGCACTGATAGTAACACGTTCACGGGCAAAAACATTAGGCCCAGCTTTGTAGAAATGCTTTAAACAAGTGTAGAATACCTTAGAAATGGAGAAGCCTGCAGCCAATATTGATTATTGTACCAGCAAAATCTCTTACCAGCCTGTGCATAGGATCTGTTGCATGGAAATTGCAATCCTTTAATTCTTCAAGGCTTTGCATCTCTCAGCAAATCTACTCTTGCAAAGTCTGACAAAAAATAGATTGGATATTCTTCTTATTTTTCAGTATGTGTACAATCTGTAAGCAGTTTTAGTGTATATTAAAGAAAAAAGAAACACAATCCATTTCAGAGAGGAAATTTTGTTTTTTACAGCAGCCTCATTTGAAACTTTCTTGAAACACAGACTTTTATAATTAAAGAGGCCAAGGGCTAGGGAGAATCATAGAATAGAACAGAATCATAGAATATGCTGAATTAGAAGGGACCCATCAGGATCACTGAGTCCAGCTCCTGGCCTTGCACAGAACACTCCCACCACGTGCCTGAGAGCATTGCCCAAACAGTTCTGAACTCAGAAATTATGTGCACAAACTAAAATAATTAATATCCCTAGAACCCCTCTTTTTTTTTTTTTTTTTGTCCTATGTACATCAGAACTGCATTGTGCTCAATCCAGAGCTCTCATTTGAGGGAAAAAGTGAGCAGTTTTTGTGTGCTGTGCTCGATGCTGTTCCCTGGAAGTGAACCTCATGCTCCCTCTAAAAGGCCTTGCTTTGCACAGGATCAGTTTGATCCAATTGTGTTAATCTGTGTTAGTCCCTCTGCTCTAATTGGACCAGGGTTTTAAGGCTGCTGATCAGCAGAGTTACTGCTCCTCATTGTACTTGGGAATTACTGCAGTGTTAGCCTGCTCCAGCAAGGCTAGGAGGTTTTAGCTATAATTACTGCATGAAAGGCTGTAATTTGTAAAGCCATATTGTCCCACAGCTGGGGGAACACTCCCCCCAGCTGGACACTCCCCAGGCTGCTCTGGCTCCCTCCTGCACAGCCTCTGGGCGCTGTGAGATCCCTGCAGAGCAGGGAGGGCGGCACTGCAGATTCTCTGTGTGCTCACAGCTCACAGGCTGCCTGCTCATCTGCAGAAAAATGGGGCCTCTGGGCTCAGCTGCCAGAACCTTCTTGAGACAGCACTGATCTCCAGCCCAGCCTCTGCTACCTCAGGCTGGAGATCTGTGAGTTTAAAATTCAAATTCCCTGAGTTTTTAGGGTCACAAAAAGCCAACCACTTTGTGTGTTGGTTACACAAAAAGTGTATGTTTTAAAACAGATTAGTAAATCTGTGTGCATTTATAAAACTATTTTTTCTTTTTCCATTCAGGTTTTCTGTCAGGGTTGTCTGCAGAATCCAGGGGTCTGGATTTTCTGCCTGCATTTTCCTTTCTGTATCATGAACTGCCTTCTAATATACAGCTACTTTCTCAATTTTGCCTCTGGTCTGCTCGCAGATTTTTCAGCATTTGTTTGGGATCTTGGGACTTTTCATTTGTTTCATTAAGTGAACTTTTGAGGCAGCAAAAGTCAATGGAAACTCTTGATGACTTCCCAGGGAGGGGGATTGCAGACTCTGTGTAGACATACCTGCTGCTATATAGAAATATCTGTTGAGTTATGAACTACAAGGATTGTAATTTTTGTTTGCATTACTATTTCCGTGAACTAGACTAATGACTTTTTTGCTTTATTCTCAGGTTTATAAAATAGTTTATTTTCTGTAAGAGAGGCTGTTTCACTAGGACTCTTGAGCAGGAACATTGTATTAGGTAACTGACTATTTTATAATAGAAATACCTTTCTCAAAAGTGGTAACAATATCTTACAGGCTTTGCACTTAGCTGTAGTGTGATGTGATACAGATTTTATAGTAAGGCTTCAAAGAGTTTCCATATCTGAATCTTGTGGAAGGGTATTTCAGTCAAACATTTCTCTCACGTGTGAAAGCAGATAGAGAATTCTTGTTTTGTTTTGTTGGTTATAAAGGGAAATGAATTCTCTTACCAGTAAATGATTGCAAGAAGCTTATTCATGCTGTGGTTTGAGAAAGTACATGGAAAATATGCCAGTGATGGGATTGCAGCCTTGCTTTGAGTCCTGCAGCATATGTGGGTTGAGGGGTTCACCTGTAGGATTCCAGTACAAAAGCAGTGAACATGAAAAGAGAGAGGGGAAAAGAGATGGAGTATAAAGCAGGAGATCCTTGATCCAGATCATCCTTGAGGATCTTTTGAAGGTTTCTGCCTTGGCTGCTTCTCCCATGCATAGGTTAAGCTGAATTTTTTCCCCTTTCTCATCTTTCCAATGAGACATTAAGATGTCATTCCCAGCTCTTATAATTTAGGAATTTCTTCTCGTTGACTAGTCTGCTTTCTATTTCTGCCTCAGGATAGAATGATGCAATTGTTTCCTTCCTGGTGCATGACTTAGAGTGTACAAAATTCCATTGCTCTGCAGGGACATCTGTACTGCCATAAAAACATGACATAAAACACCAAGTGTGCCACATACCTGTTGGTGTCCTCTACTCTTGTGTGCCACTGCAAGCCAAGGTGAGGCTTCTCCATGAAGTTACTAAGATAGCTTTGAGGAATGGAGTTTCTCCAGTAATGTTCAGATCCAGGTGTCTGTTTATTCCAGCTGAATGAATTATTACCATACTGCTCAATAGCTCCCTTAGTTTTAGTGAGCCAGGCAGGCATCCTCTCCTGGCTGGTGTTTGCTGTGTCCTTGCTTGGGTAAGGAGATCTGGTCACTCTAAATGGATGGCTACCCTGGGTCTAGCAGCTATTTTCATTTATTTATTTGTTTATTTATTTATTTATTTATTTTTGTAGGAAAGATTTTGTTGTGGCATCCTTTCTTTGTTTTCCATGCAGGACTTGGAAGATTTCTCAAACTTTCCCAAAAGTTCTGCTGTGGGTAAGTGTCTAAACAGCACATTTGATACGCACAAACCTCACTATAACAGTGAGAAGGGGGAAGCACAGGACATGAAAGGTGCAAGAATGTGCAGCCTGGCATGTGATAGCCTCTCCAAAGCTTTTATTTTAGACAAAAATTTAGGGAGTAGGACAAAGATAAGGAAATATCAAGCCCTGACAGTCTAACCTCTGACAGTTTTGGAATACTCTGTGGGAAGATAAAGCGATTGGAAGTAGGAGTAGGAAACTCAAGAGCACTGCAAATGCAGGGGAGCAGATGAGGAAAAACATTGGTAAGCAAAGCCTGCTGGTATCAGCTAATCAGACAACATCTTGGGGAATTTTTTAGGAATCATCCAAATGTGTGTGAGCTGGGAGAAATAATGAGTGTTAGCAAACACAACTCCTCAGTGGGTGAGAGGGTATGTGCCTATCTAAAGCCACAGGCAAAAGGTTTTATACTGGGCATGACTGTGTGGTTGTATAGGAAGGAGCTGCAATTGCTGAGCTCCTTTCCAGACCAGGCCTTGGGAATAGAGAAATGATGGTTATTTTTGCAGATTTAGAGTGCACTAAGGCTATTATCAGTGCCACAACCAACAGCACAAAAAGTATTAAAGAGAATTGAGTTATATATAAATAAAAGCATGTGTGTTTAGAGTGTAGATTTCACCACTCTCCAGCATTCCTGGAGATTTCTTGCATCCTAAAGCTTTGAACATTTACAGTGTGGTTCACAAGTTACTTGGATCTGCAGTGAGAGCAGGAATATTCTGTGAGGCTCCAACTCAGCTACATATCCAATCTCACTGGTTCAGCTATCTCTCAATCCTGAACTCTCTGTGTCAAAATGAGGAAAAAATCCCTTAAGAGTATCTGTAAAGATATCAGTTTCAAAAGCATTGTGTGTTAAATACAGGAGAAAAGCCTCTCACTCTGCTTGGTGGCTCCATGTCAGCCAGGCTCCCTGTCCAGCTCTGGGTGCCAGAGAGCGAAGCAGATACATAGCAGATGGACCAGAGGCAAGTTATAAAGATAATAAAAGAAAATGCCAGCTATGACAGCAAACTGAAAACATTTGGGTTTTGTAGGCTGCAGGTAAAGAAGGCTGAGAAGGTATGTGCAAAAAGCTGCTTTATGGGGGAAAAGAATAATCTGTTTTTTCTTGTCTTCGTGGGACAGGACAAGAACTGATGAGCTTAAATGAAAGCAAAAGAGATCAGGAGTTAGATAGGAGGAGAAGCTTTGCAATTGTTCAGGATAATTTGTCCCTGGAATGGATTGCTCAGGGCTGCTGTGGAATCACTTCAACTCGGTGAGATCAGGCTTGGCAGACATCTGCCAGGAGTGCCAAAGGTGCTGGGAGCAGCAAGGTGAGCTCAGGGACTACCTGAGCACCTTCTTCTCCTAGTTTCTTTGATATGCATCTTTTATCTTCCTTCTGACACTGCTGTTTTCCGTGGCAGCCTGCTCATCCAAAAAGAAATCTTATTTAAAATGTTTGTTTGATACCTACTTCAATCAACCAGCAGGAAAATAAATATAATGTCTGGTTTTGTGACAGAAGGAAAGTTAGCCTGAGACAGATTTTGCTACAGAGACCAGCTTTAGGGCTACCACAATTTTTAAAACATCTGTTTCACTGTGGTGTAGCAGGAAGCAGCTTCTATTACACTTTATCAGCAAAAATTCAAATCCCTAAGTGACAGGGCAAGCTTAGAAGGAAAAACAGCTGTTGACGAGACTGTGGTGTGTGTGCTGTGGGCCTCAGCAAAATACAACTTAATAGGAAGGGAAAGCAAAGCATCTTTTCATTCAGCTTTGAGGAAAAATGTTCATGGTCCCAGATTATGAGATGGATTTATTCAGCAGTTTGTGGGATGCACTGCTCCCAGCTGTCAGTGCCCCTGTGCAGGCAGTGCATCCCCAGGCAGGGCTGCCTTCAGTGCAGCAGATGTGTCCCAGGGCTCAGGGAGCAGGGCACTGATCCTGGTTGCATAAATCCTTTCTGTTGGATAAAATAGAATGGGGACTCTGGTCAGCTCTGTAATTGTAGCTGGATGTGTTTCATTGGAGCAATAGGGCTACAAGAAGGGGAAAATAAGAGATTGTGGTGTAGTCACACTCTCTGCATTGCTGGTGCTCAAATAATGAGCATTAGTTGTGTAGTACTAATTAAATTTTGCCTGGTTTTCTGTATTTTTTATTTTGAAAAGAGTTTTTGTTTGGGGTTTTGCCTGCATTCAGATCTAGAAGGTCTTGTTAAGGGGACTACTGCTTCTGGAGAAAAACGCAATAAACCATCTTCCTCTTATGGTTTTTTTGTGTGTGTGTGTCAGATCTTGGGCTATACATTGACTTTGTTTTTTTCTTTTGTGTGTGTGTCAGACCTTGGGCTATGCATTGACTTTGAAGTAGAACATAACCAAGATTTGTTGCACTGAAAAAATGTGATGTTAAATTGCTTTAGTAAATGGTGGAGGGGAAAAAAAGAAGTGTGATCATTATTTAAAAACAAACAAAGCTGGAATTCATGCTACAGGCATGGCATTTATAGTCAGTGGTTTCTAGAGTGATGTTAGAAAAAGGACTGCATGGTAACATGGGCTTCACTCTGAGTTCCTCATTGAATCTCTGTGAGTAACAGTTATTCTTTTGAGACAGTGACTTAAAAACCATAAGCATTAAGTTGCAAAAAAACTCTCAAACCACCCAACCAAGTATATCAAAGAAAAAAACCCAAACCAGCCAACACCAAATAACATCCAAATAAACAAAACACCCCGAAGTCATTAACTAATATGGCTACAAAGTTGTGTTGCAAGAATGCATAAAATACCCCAGATTTGGTGAGGTGTCTGTGTACGTGGATGTTAATGAGCTAAGTGAGCTGAAAAGTAAACAGGATGTGCCTCATTTCCCCTGATGAGCTTTTCTGTACAGGATCCTGGAATTTGCCTTCAGGTGAAGTGTCAGAGATTGTACTTTCCCTAGGGAGAGCCAATTCTGATTAAGCAGTATACAGACAAAATCATCTCTTTGTTCTGCTTTTACAGAGAAACACTTGAATACCAATTTTGGCATGGTATCAGTGCTGAGGACATTGGCAGTGGCCCTCACCTGTGCGTCTCTGAGCTCTGCACTGTTACCATGGGATGTAGGAATGAGTATAAAAAAGATTTCCACAAAATCAGCAAAGTGGAGTGAACAGTAGCTGAATCTCATTACATTGGCTTTACTTTCAATTTGGACAAGGCACAAATAATGAGGATTTGTTAATTAAATAGTGTGCTGGTAATTTTTTTCACCTCATGAGGTAAATGGTACACTTTAAACAGCGGAAGTTTTTCTAACGGGCATATGGAAAATCTATCCAAACAACACAGACCTTAGTTTTTGCAACAGAAGAAATTCCTTTAATTAGATGAGAGTTGTAGCTGCTTAACCTGAATTTTATATGGAATATTTTCCTAAATATTTCTGGAGTTGATGATGCAGTGTGGTGCAGCACAGAGAAAAACCTTTGGATTATTTTGTATGTTGGTAAAAGAACTGGTAAGTGCAAAGATGCGAAGTTTGGATTCTAACATACAGTTTTTAAGTACACTTAAGAAAGAAAAGTAAAATTAAATTTTGGAGTGTATCTGGGTTTAAATTTGTAGTTCCTTTCAATGTATTTTGTTTGAAGTGAGCTTTTATGGTAAAGGATGGGCTTAGCAGCCATAGTTGTGCATTCATTGAGTAAGGCTGATCTTCTTGGAGCGCACTTCTTGGGATAGGATTGTGGGTGTGGTTACACATAAACCTGCCTCCCTTCTCAAGAGCAATGTAGGAGCTGGATATAGAGCCTGGAACTGGCACTAAAGGAAGATTTACTGATTTGTGGGTTACCTTTTCTCTGTCTTCAGTGGTATGCTTGAGGCAGTGATTCATTCTGGAAATGTTATTTTTCAGCTGCCTGTTTGAAACTCATCCTGCAGTTGGTGCCTAAGTGGTACTTGCATTCCTTCAGTTTCTTATTCAAGTTCCAGCTCAAATAAATTCCCAGAATCTAACATGTAAATTATTCAGACACATTGAATTTCAGCCTTTTTTTTTGTTACTTGGTTACCATTATTTTCATAACCAGTAGAAGTAGATAGTCTGGTGTGTTGTTATAATTTTACAAGGAGGATATTTCTGATATGTTTTGATTTGAGACTTATTTTACTAACAAACATTCTGTTTACACTGCGAGATCAATGAGATGCAATTATTTATCAATGTGATCACAAAACAGAAAAACATTTCAGAAAATCTGGTAGTATTTGGTTGTCCAGCTTTTGAGATAGAAATTTTGAGATTTTGAAAGACTGATTTCTAAGCCAGTTGAGATCTGTTCCTGAAAATGGGATTTCTGTGGAACCTCAGATGCTCATCATTAGCATTAAATGTTCACTACTAAGAAATGAATTGTTGAATTCAAACGTAAAAATTGGGAGACTATTTCCTCTTGGAATCGATCAATAAATCACGTTCTTGATCTGAGGAAATTCTCCATTAGTAATCCTCTTGTAATCACAGCTGATGAGGCATGGTGGGTGAGGGTGTATTTCTGTCTTCAGCAATCAGGCCGTGGCCATCAGAGAGCACATAAAACTGCAGGTCATTACCTTGAAGTGTAAAAGATGTCAACCCTCTGCCAGGCCTGCAGCCTTCCAGATGTTCAATATCCTTGTCATTGTTTAATTTAGCAATCCAGGCAGCTTTGTTGTGTGGGTTACAGTGAGATAGCATGCAAAAAGCACAGGAGCAGCTCTCTAGCAGCCATTGTGCCAGTTGTATATATTCTTTACAATACCCCCAGAAATGACAGGCCACTTGAAGCTGAAGCAGAGCAAGATGTTAATTTGGTGAGTATTCCTCCTTTTGGCTTGAACAAGATGACTTGGCAAACATATCTCAGCTTCAGGCTTTGTTCTCTGCTCTTTTTCTATTGTCAGGCATACAGTAATGCCAATGAAGAACTGAAAAGCCACTTGCAGTAATATCAGCTGATGTGATGCTGGCAGAGTGAGAAATCACCACTGTTCTGCTGGCAAAGGACATTTGTTTTGTTTCCTTTTATTACTCCTGAAGTCTCACTTTGGGAAGCAAACTGAGTTATCACTGCAGGAACCAAACGAGCTCAGTTACAGGAGAGACATCCCCTCTCTGGTTCAGGCATATGTCACCTGCACACACTGGTGGAGAGCTTCATGGCTCTTTTTGTAATATTTGTGTGTTTTCCAATATGCTTCCTTCCTAAGTGTACTGAACAATTTGGAATCTATTTCTTTTCTCTATCCAGAACACACTTTCTGACTTTAACTCATGGCTTCTCTGTAGTTTGGTGTAGATGTTTGAGGCTGATTTGTTTAGTTTCATTTTTCTCAAGAATGGTTGTTGTTGTTGTAAGTGCAGTTATGAGAGAGAGTTAATTAAGCTTTGTGTGGTGGATTGCTTTATTGATTCTACAGACCATTCACTCTGCAAAACTGAAAACATTCATAAGCATGATTTAGTGTCATAACAGTGGTTCATAAACATCTTGAAGAGCTATCTTTTAACCTGAAAGGTGATGTAAGTCATTCAGTAATTCATAGACCTTAAGCTGCAACAGAGCAGAGCACCTCTCCCACCCCCTCAAAAAAACCCCAAACCAACCAATGAAACAAATAAACAAAAAAAAACCCAGCCCAAAACCAGCAAACCATCCAAAACCCCCCACAAATAACCCACCTCATGAACAACAGCAACAAAATACCCACCTGAGGGACTGATGAGATCAGGAAACATTGTGGATTTGGTGTTTATTTTGTTTTTAAGGCTTTTATGGTGACTTTTCTTTTTCCTAGTGGTTGAAATTTATGGGTGATATTCATGGAATATGTCTAATATAATTAAAATAAATGTAGAGGAATGAATAGTGATTACCAGCTGGCTAAAATCAGAGTTTGCTTAAACTTAAGGTTGTGTTGATTACAGGAGAATGACAAGTATGCATTATCATCTTCATGTCTGAGATAAAGAGGATTTAGTTTGGATTCAAATGAATGAAGGAGATTTGGAGTTGCTTGTGTCAGGGAGGAAAGTACCTGACAGAGGCTTCTGTCTGTTGTGTATTGGAAACAAAAAGCTCAAGGTGAGTGTGAATATTGGAAATATAGGTTCAGCCCAGGACCTTATCAGAGGTATAAGGACCACTGTGGATTTACCGTAAATCAGACAAAACTCAGCTTGGAGGAATGCTGGCACTTTGAGAAATTACTACATTGTAGCTGACCCTGAAAACTGATGTCAGTGGGTCCAAAGCAATCTCTTCCTTATGCCACAAGTGTCTGGGCTACAGCATCACTTCTGACTAGTGCAGTGAGGAAAATAGATAATTTTGTTTATTTTGTTTAGGTGGTGCAGAAACAACAACAGCACACCCCCTTAAATAATTATTTAGATAATATTGTTCATTTAAAATTCACTGCTGCTAATTAAATTGTAGTTCTAACAAGCTAGGAGGTAAACTTTGGCAACGTACTAAACCACAACAATTATTAATGTAATTAAATTTAGTTATCTGTGTAGATGAGCAGAATGGTGCATTTAGTATATCAGGAGCATGTAACTTAAACTGTGTGGTGTAATGGAGTATAACATAAGAAAAAGTCATCACTTTTTCCCTTGAGCAGAACAGCAGCAGGAGGAGAGGGTGCCCCAAAGGCACATTTTGCAGCATTAGAACAGAAATTACTGATTGATAACAGAGGAAACTTAATACCCTTATTCTGACTTGCTATCTTTGTAGTAAAGCCAAGCTCTTAGAAACAGTTAATTATCACTTCAATACAAATATTTAGATGACAACTGTAAGCCTTCATCATTTCTGCACATATGTTAGAGAACTCTTTTGTTGTCTCAGTATGTGTGAAGGAGGAAGTTAAGATGAACAAGTAAGAACAGATCTGACATCCCTAAAGTTACTGTCAGCAAAAGCACTGGAAAGACAAGACGGGTTCTTTGGTCTCAGCTGCCCCCTGAGTTGAACTGAACATGGTGTGAATTATTGGTGAATTGTTGTGCCTCAGTCAGCGCTTCTCACACGTGCCTCAGAGCACGTGTGGGCAGGCAGTAGCTAAGGCACTGAAGAGAAGGGGAAAACTCTCCTTTTTCCCCTACCTAATAATAAAATCTGGTTTTTAATCAAGGTTTGAGATGTCCTTAGGCTGTGATACTCTGGCTGGCAGTTTTTCTGCAGTGCCCAAAGGAGGTGGATTGATGGGAATTTCCCATTCCTGGTGCGGAGGTCCTGCAGCCATGCGTGGCCAGCACATTGCTGCAGCCTCTGTTGGATCAGCTGGCTGAGGTGAGCTAAACATTGTCAGCATCCCCGAGGCACTTTATTGATCCTGGAATCAGACTTCACCTTCCCCACCTCTCAGGTAGATTTTTAGCTGCTGCATGTTGGTGCTTGCTGTGTGCTGCTGATGTTGTTGGCTGCAGCTGGGAACAGCTGGCGAGGATTACCTTCCTCTGGGCTGTCATGCTGGCTTTACAACTGATTTTTGGCAGGGTGGAGGACTGAGCTACATTCTGCAGCTAGGGAAGATGCTGACATGGCTAATTCCCATCCTTTTGTGGCTTTGCAAGCTCGCTGCCAAATGGCTGCAGTTCTGAAGAGCTGCAGTGTACACAGAGGAAATGGTTCTCCTCGAGCCTACGGGTTGCTGGGGATTCTAAAGAAGATTTCCAGGGATTGTGGACTTCTGTTGGGCAGTGTTTGAGTACAGTTTCTGTTTTGAACTTATGGTTTATTGTATGCATTTTCATGAGATGTTTTAGGAACAGATGTTCCTTTGGGAAAATAACCCTGTCCCTTGACAGTAATTTTTTTTTTTCCTTTTCTTTATGTGCCTGGAATTAAGGCCTATTCTGCCTTACCAAAAGTGCTGTTTGGCAGGGTTCTTGCACCGTGTCCTTTATTAGCAGCGAAGTAATAATACACTGTAAACAATTTTAAGCAAGCTGGAGAGCAGGACAATGCCATCCACATGTGCTGTAGAGTGAAAAATCCTGAAGCAGGAATTGGGGACTTCCTATGGAAGTGACTGTGCATTTTCAATATGCCTCATGTATTCTCCACATGGATTGAGAGGTGATGTTTATTCACACTCAGTTGCTGATTTATTCATAATATTTTGAGTTATTTATCCTTGGCTTCATGCACACTGTATTTTTTGGTATTTTTATTGCAATGCAGGAAAACAATATTCTGAGATTTACAATATGTGTTTTTAACTGTTAACTCTATTTAACTCTGTTCCTTTGTTTCCTTTCTCTAAATTTATTTTGTATAAATTAATGCAAGGGAAGGTCTTGACAGGGCTGTTTACTTTGACAACAATTTCAACAGCATATAACAGATGTATTTGTGACATTAAATTTGAAATACATAGTTTTGAGTAATCACAATGGAGATGATGGTTCTGTTTATCCACTGGGGAAGCCCATAACCCACCACACACCTGAGAGTCCAGCCTGAATAGCTGGGAATTTGAATATTAAATACTGCAGTGCACCATGTGCAAGGATTATTTATGGAAAGGTTCACAAGTAATCTTTAATGATGCCTTTGAAAAAAATCATTTAACCTGCCTGAAAAGGAAGAAAAATATCAGTGCAGGTTTTGCTTTGACTATGAGTTACTTTTTGACCTCATAGGCAAAACAGTGCAGAAGGTGTCTGTACATTAATGCATGAAAACCAAATGCTTGTGAGGAAACCTTTAAGTGCATACCTGCTTTATTGGAAACTTCTAATAGTGCAAGTGTGCTTGGTGTGATGGGATAAAAAGAAATAAGCAATAGGTGAGATCTGTCATGGTCTGCTGCAGCTGGTCTTGATCCAAGCTCTCAGTTGACCATTCCCCAGTACCATGCCAGGAAAAAGAGCTGTAGCTCATTTATTTTAGTGTTTGGTAAAACTTAACCTAAATTAGCCTAATGGGAGGATAGTCTGCTCTGAGAAATGGTTTTTATATTTGATGTCCTGTAAAATGAAGTCTGTCCTCTTGTTCCTCAGCTGACCCAGATTCTCTGGTTGGAAAATAAAGCTGTTTCCCTGTTCCAATCAAATGTGTAACTTTAACCTTGTCAAGGCACTGTGGGAATGAGGTGGCAGCAAAGTCCAGGAAAACAGCAATCTGGAGACTTTCCCTCGATTATCATTTACCTACTAGACACATAGTCTCTATCAAATACTCAAATGTACTTGATTTGACTCCGAATCCAAATCAGACCTTAAAATTAGACAAAGAGCCAGACAGGAATTGTGAATCTAGCAGTGGATTCAGTGCACTGCAAGTGAGAGCCAGGGGGCTGCTGAAGGCCGGGGTAATGTCCAGAGCAGGATATTGGCTCCATGAGTTCGTGTGAAGGTGGCTGGTGTGAGTGATTAATGCCTGGGGCTGCTGGCTGCTGTGCTGCACTGGGGAGAGAGGAAGGAAGGAAGAGAGGAGGGAGAGGGAATGTGGATGGAACTGCGAACCACAAAAACATCTCTTTGATCTCTGGGGGTAAGAAAAAAGCACTTAACAGTGAAAGGATGGGAGTGGGGGAAGCTGTACTGCTGAACTATTTGAAGTTGAATTGTAGGACCCCAAAGAAGCAAGCAGTGTAGTTATGATTGCATAATACCTTAACCCCAGCTCAGAAGCATGGAACAAACATAGAATACCTCACTGCATAGATTCTCTATAAACTTCCTGAGCATAATGTTTCACCACCTTCCTCTTATTTCATTAGTTACCCAATGTGATGGATTTAGAGAAATTGCAAGAAAACACAATTGCGCAACTGGAGTTGATTGGGTATTTTCACAATCTTGGCTATCCAAACTTGCATCATCATGGTGTATCATAACCTGCATTTTTCTGAAAAAAACTTTTATTTTCTTTGGTCATTTGGAGCCATTTTCCTTGCTCATCTCTTTAGATTCTTTGTGGTTGCAGAGTGTGCGAGCTGTGCTCAGTTTAACAGCACATATGGTGTCCTGAGACTGACATCATTCCAAGGCTGTGCCACCATGTGGTATTTAGAAAAGGAATTAGGGATGAGCATATTGTTTGTTGCCAAAGAAATAAAGTCTCAACTCCTTCCTGAAAGGCAGGTGATGGCACTGCTTTAAAGCTCTAGACCATGAGACAGAGCAGTGGATCTTAGAGTAAAGCCTGACAGGTCTGTGCAGAACATGCCCCATGGAGACATCAAAAAGTCCAGGAAGTTTCCATATAAGTTTTGTGGTTCTTCACGTTCTCCTTACTTTCCTCTCTCTCATTTCACCTCTTCTGAAAATGTTCATCTCTGGCAGCCACGTGAGAGAAAACAAAAATTATTTTGATCACTGGGCCTCAGTCTGAGATTGGGGTTCAGACTGAAGTGCAGTGGGCTGGACACCAGCCCTGGGGCTGCTGTGTAACAGCTGATATGGTACTTCTCCTTCTTGAAGACTCCCGAGGAGGTGGAAAAAATGACATAAAATCGTAATGTTTGCAGCTGTTTGTTCTTGTTAATGAGATGGGGTTTTTCAGCTGCAGGATGATGCTGTAGATGTTTGTGGAGCGTCAGTATTGGAGGTGATGGAAATTGCAAACCGTTGTGTCTTATCCTGCTTAGCACTTCCCCTGTGTGACTGGCAGAGCCAGATTCTCTGGCTTTTGAAATTGTTAGAACATACTTGTATTTCTAAAAAGAGAAAAACCAGCAATCACTCTAGATTTTCTGATAGGTTTTTTATTCACTCAAGAAAATTCTAACTTAAAAAATGTTATAAACAGAATCCATATGAATGTTTTCATTCTTCCTTCCATATTTTCCTGTGTGTTGTTTTGCTCCAAAGAGACCAGGGAGATGACCCTGTGCAGCACCACAAGCCATTGAATCCCTCACAGCCACAGCCAAAATGTTGCCCTGCAGCATTTCAGCACAACACAGGGCAGCTCATTGCCATTAAACTATGGGAGTTTGTTCATTGGTCCTATCTAAATGTACCTCTCTCTCCCTGGAAAATCAAATGGTTTAAGTCCAAATGGGAGTTTGTGTGCAGGCTGCACCTTCATATTTCTTCAGATGGACTTTGCTGAGGTTTCTTAAGGCACAGGATGTTGCTGGCACTCACAGCTCTCCCCTCTGTAGGGGTGTACAGCTGGATTACTTTTTTAAGGCTAGAAAGCAATTGGAATCACTGCTAGAACAGCTTTGGTTCCTGCATCCCCAAAGTGCAGAAGGATGGGTTGTTCCAGTGTAAGGCCTTGACTAAAAGGATGCTGAAGCTCACCCCAAGCCAGCTCATTGCATCTCTCCCAGTCTGGGCTGCTGTTTTCCTCTCCCCACCCTGACCCTGCCTGGGGGAGGTGTGAGGCTGCACTTTGTCCCCTGACACAGCAACCCTGCTGTAAACTTTCAGACCTTTTCTTATCTCAAAGGACAATTGCAGCTTCCTTTGAACCAAGATGTTTCTTGCAGCACCAAACTCATTGCTTTAGGAAAACTTGGCATCTCCCAATTTCCTTTTTATTTCCCTCTTTGTTAGGATTTTTGTTGGCATTGTGCCAAGATCTTTCTTTTTACAACCAAGATAAAGTTGTTACCTAGATTAATTTTTCTTCTTTTTTTTTTTTTTTTTTTTTTTTTTGGCATAGAAGTGGATTTGCATATATGTGATTTGCTATTCCAGCTCCAGCAAGTCTGAATGGAAACCATTTGGGTTCTGCTGGGGCCCTTTCCTGACTGTGCAAATGTATAAGAGAAGAAATAATGAAAAAATCAAATTTTTTAAATTAAAAAAAATTATATATATGCAAACGAATTTATTAAAAATGTCATTCAACTCTGTAGCTAATAGTTTCTCCTCTATGGCTTTTTCAAAAAATTGCTTATTAGAAAAACAACTATCACACTGAGGAGAAGAATTAGGGCTATTTCAAGCATATTATTTCACAGCTTCTTGCCAGTGGGAGACTCAGGGAGGGGGCTGGGGGCTTACAGTGGCTAGACAGACCATTAAATTGGTATTAAACACTTTTCCATATGAAGGAAGTCACCTTCTGCCAAAAATCCAGGAGCAGAGGGATTGGTTTCAATGCAAGTTGTGCTGGGATGGGGCTAGATAAACTTTGAAAAATTAAAAGGTCACTGGGGTCAGGGTGCAGGCTTCAGAGCCTGTCTGGCTGGCTTCCTTATAGACTCTTGGAGAGCTGGCACACCAAAGCAGCATGACGTCCTGCATAAACATTTGATCCTCCTGACCAGTTTTTTCCATGGTATTAACTTTCTTAGCAGGGAAAAAAAAGTATGTAAAAATGACCAAAGCTGTTTTATATCAATTTTCACCATGCAGAGGCACAGAAAGAAATCTGTGTTGTGTCCAAAGCAAAAGGGAGGGCAAAGGCAGAAAGAGCAGCTTGCCAAAATACTTAGATTCACAAACTGCTCTAGTTCCTAAAATAGCAGCTTAGCACAACAGAGGGCTCCTCTGCAACTATGATAAAATTCACTGCTATTGATTTTTCAGCTGGTTAATCAAGTGGAAAAGATAAATAATATAAACCATGCAAATCTAGGAAGATGGAAAAGAAAGTTAAATTATTCTTTTAGACACCTAAATTAAAGAAATGTTAGTGGGCTGGCTAAATCTCCCAAGCAAAGAGAACCTGGATAGAACGAGAGAGACTGGTCCATGGCTGAAGGGAGTTGGCCTGTCTGAGGAGTACCTGTGTGAGGAAGGGCACAGGTACATTTTCATGTTGTTTTGTGTGTCCTCGGCTTTGGGGACACAAGTCAGTCCTGTGGCAGCTGGCTCAGTTCCAGGGCTGAGTTTTGTGCTGTGCTCTGGCCCCTGGAGAGCCCGGTGTCCCTCGAGACCTCGATGTGCAGAGCAGTTGTACTTGGTTTGGAAACAGACAAATGTGGGCAGCAGTGTCCTGGGTAAACTGAGCATGGAGAGGCTGAAACCTTGGCTGGACAGATGCATATCACTTTCCTGGAAGGCAAAGCCAAGAGGAATTAAGGATTGGCCCACTCCGTCTATTGTTAAGAACATCTCTTCTCCTGGCTTGGCTTTCGTGCGCATCACGCTTCAACTTCAAAATACTGATCTCAGCTCAGTAAAAGCAAACAAGCAGAAAATCTTCACTGTGCTGTTGTAAACTTTGTTTTATATGTTGGATTTTTTTTTTTGGTTATGCTTTAACACAGGACCTAGATTCTGGAATGAACTGAAGTTCCTCGTCAGAGCGATGAGAAAGTGCATTGGGCAGCTGAGTGAAAGCTCAGAGCACTCTGCATGGGAATCCTCCAGCACAGAGCTTTGTGCTTGGAAGCAGCTCTGCTAATTTCCTGAGGAATTTGTGTGGCATATCTGCACTAGCTGATGGTATTGCAGCAGCAAAGCTTAACTCTGAGGGAATTTGGGGCCATTAAATAGTGAAGCAGCTCAGGAGTCTGCGTTGTCTATACAGGATCATGAAGGTTTGTGAAATCTGCTGGTATGTGGTATTTGAAAGAGAAAAAAATTGCTTTCTGTTTTAAAGCTTGAAGTTATTTTTTCCTGAATACATCTCTATTTACAGAGCTATTTTGCTGTTCAACCTCTTCTGGATGCCCTCAAGGCCTGGATGCTGCCATCCTACACCTGTAATGTGACCAAAAAAACCAGTTCTCCTCCTGGAGAGTTTGGTCATAGCCTCTACACATACCCACAGGTAATGCATTGCTTGCTATGGATCCTTGTGATCCAAGTGCATTTTAGAGGTGGTAGCTCACATTTGGAGACATGCAGTCCTGCCATAAGGCTGGCAGAAAATTCACTATGTATTGGGGATGCTTGGGTTTTATTGCATAAGAGTTCCACATCTGGTAATCAGAAAAAAGAGGGATATTCCAGGTGATATTCCCTTCCATGATATGACCCCTGGTAAGGGAGTAATAATACAGGAAGAGACTTTAATGACACAGAAGACCAATGAAGGCTGCACATAAGAGGGGAAAGCAGGATCTAATGACATGACAAAGGCAGAGAAGATTTAATATGTTGCACTAAAAGCTGAAAATAACTCAGAGAGATGATAAAATCTCCAGCATGGGGGTGGGGGGGAGTAGAGCTTAAGTAAAAGAAGAGTGGAAACCACAGAAATGACCATAGTCCATTTGTATTTTAACCACTTGCAGGAAGGTGATGAGTCCCCTCTTCCAATGCTCTTTGCTTTATTAGCAAGGTGAGTTCCCTGCTATGGAAATTAGAGCCAGCAGAACTGCCAAAGAGGGAGGAAGAGTGTGCACACACATCTCTGTGAGCTCTGCAAGAAGCAGGAGGAGGAGGAAACCCATTTGGATGGGGAGAGGAACGTGCCAGAAACACAGAAGTCAGAGAGGAAGAGTTATGTTGCTCCTCAGGAGGTGAACAAAAAAAAAAAAAATATCAGGATTTCAGATATGGAATAGACACAGGTACATGAAACAATCTGAAATTAACTAATTTTTGTGGATATCTGAGTGTGGAAAACTTCACTCATGAAACTCTATTACTCTGCTAGGTCAGTGGAAGGTCAGCTGTCCAATAAGTTACAGGGCTATGTTAATTTGTTCCACCTTGGGTCTGAGGTCTATAATTAGGTGAAACAGGACTTTAAGGAAACTTCTTTACTGAAGTAAAAGCTCAGATTTTCAGGTCCTGTCATTTACATGCCCTTTCTGGACCTGAGTAGCAGTCCTCCCAGAGGGCTTAAAAACCTTTTTCTAAAAAGATGTTAAGAAATAAATATATGTATAAATTTATACAATTTTAATATCGTTTTGTTTTTAACACAGGTTTTTGGGTTTTTTAGTTGACTGTTTGGGTTTGTTTGTTTGGTTTTTTTTTTAATTAATACCTT
Source organism: Camarhynchus parvulus (assembly GCF_901933205.1). Taxonomy (NCBI): domain Eukaryota; kingdom Metazoa; phylum Chordata; class Aves; order Passeriformes; family Thraupidae; genus Camarhynchus; species Camarhynchus parvulus. The sequence goes on from NC_044580.1 coordinate 11,621,764, forward strand.
CTTTCTTGATAATTTTCTCAGAAATTGTGACTTCACTGTCAATTGTTTTGCACAGCAAAGGTTAAAACATTTCTGACAAAAATGCAGCCCAGTGGCTGAATACATATATCTGCCTGTGTGTTGTTTGGTCCTCTGGGGAAAAGGACAGGTCACTGAGAGGTGCAGACCTTCTTCCTTGGCTGAAGTGCTTGAGGCTTTGAACTGAAGTATTTTCATCTGTGGGTGTGTGGGTATTGTTACAAATAGATAATGTATTGAGCATTAGCAGTGCAACAGGATATAACTGGAGAATAGTCTTGAATAATTGCACAGCTGTAAATAAGATTTAGTGTTCTCCATGTTCACTCTTCCACATTGTCAGACATCCTTTCTAACTCTAGAAATTCACAACTCTGAAGTGTTGCTCACAGAAAATCAACAGAAGACCAGCTTGTAAATATTTTTTTCAGGTTTAACTGGGGTTCAAACTGAGACCATGTGCTCAAATACCTCCATTTCCATGAAGCTGCTTTCCATTCTGAGCTTTGCAGATCAGGCCAGTCATTATTAGCCCAGCATTATTCATCCTCATTCTTTTGGATAAAACATTCATTGTCATCATGTTAATATTTGTTATGTGGGTTCATTTTATGTGGTGGTTTTTTTTTTCCAATTTCCTCTACTGCTTCCATAACTCCTCCATTTCTTGCAAGACTTAATTTGAAACTATTTAAGTTTATTATTTCAACTTCCAAAGATGATTATTTGGCATTGAGTAAACAACCTTAGCTGGGCACTTGCTGACATTCCTCCATAATAACTCTCTGCCCCTATTTTATCACTTATAGAATTGCTTTCTAATCCTTTTTATGGGTCTTTTTAAAAATAACTTTCTTATATAATAGATAGTAACATTTGTTATAAAATGAAAGTAAAACCAATTAAATCTGCCTTATTGTATTTACAAAAGATTGATGTGTGTAAAGTCTAACAGCTTATTTGGGGATTTTAATTTAAAAGTGCCCTGCAATAACATTCTCTTGTGTTCTGGGAACCAGCAGTAATGGAGAAGCCACTGCCTGCAGAGATGCTGAACTAAATTAAAGTATTGTGTGCTGGTATTCGAGCATCTGCCTCATACGTTAATCTCTGGGAAATGCTTGAAAATACCCTAAAGTAGCAGCCATTTCTTTGTTTAAGTTTGAAAGCTTTTTGTATCTATTCTCATTAATGCTGTAGTGCAGAAGATTTGCTGTTCAGTAAATGAATTGAACAGAAGCTTCTGCAAACCAAGAACAGATTGCAGCTTCCCCATTTCAGTCTCCATTTTACTTTTGTTGTGTGTAAAGGATTTAAATTTGAGCTCCAGGGACCTAGGTTTTACTGTATTTCCTTCAACATATGTGCTCCCTGTGATATAGAAGCAAAATAGTTGGACTTACATGAATATTGCAAAAATTTGAATATTATGCTGCCTGAATGATCGAGGATTTTTTACCCTACCTTAGTCTTTCTCTTGAGTTATATTTACACATATGAGACTCTAAGTGTATGGTTTCTCTGTAAGATGGCTTTCAAAACTGCTTCATCTTCATTGTAAAGTCTCTTATTTTTCTTCTCCTTTATAACATTTTCATTCATCCAGCTCTGGATCAGAAACAATACCATGTGATTTACATTCGAGTATGACATAAATAGTTGAAGCTGTAAGAGCAGCATGTAGTAAACAAACAGACTGTAGGCAGTAATATATTTGAATACAGGATTTTTATGCATGAATAATCCATGAGTTTATAAAAATCAGTCTGTTTATAGATAATTTAGGAATAGAAGAATGCTTTTTATTCATGAAATGACTTATCTTCTCCAGCTTAACAAACAGTTCCATAAAATGTAAGAAAAGAAGAGTTGTGACCTACAGATTTGCCGAACTTAGCTGTTGTTATTTCAGAAGATAAAAGTGTGCATCCATAAGGACAAGGCCTGCAAATGGAGAGTGTATCTCAGCACACTCCCTTAGATGCTGATTTCTGCACTGGTACCAAAGCTGCAGGTGAGCATCCTTGAACATCCTCAAACATCCTCCGCTGCAGCTCAGCTGAGTGACAATATTACTGTTTCCTGCTACTCCTTCCCCAGCCTGGACATTAAAGCCCTTTTGTAGCTGCTGGAGGAGCTCCATTTTTGACAAAGCAAATGGATTGGCAAAATCATGTTATTTGCTTAGGAGGGGATGTCTGTGAGCAGCTCCTAGAAGATCTGCAGGGACAGTTACAACTGGAATAAGGGAATGATGTGTGTCCATCCCCTGGTTCTGCCTCTGGCCTGGTAATTGAAGTGTTGCCATGCCAAGTAAATCATCAGTAAGAGGAGAAATAGCAGGATGTGCATCCTGGCACAGACCATAGCCCTGCTTAGAGCTGCCCTTGGAGTGCCTGGGCAATCAGGGCAGAGTGCAGGAAGGCCAACATCTGTTTGTCAGTCTAGCCTGAAAGAATGCAGGTGCTTCAGAAATAATGACTATGACATTTCTGAGCCTTTCGCTTCATTGTTTTTCTTCAGCCAAAAGTATCTGTTGAATTTGAACCAAATTGTACATATAGTTTGTTACTGTTTTGAAAATCATTTTTATACCTAAGAAACTCATTTTCTTGTCCAAAGAGAGTCCATCAGCTCCCTTCTTATATGACCTCTTTTCTGCTTCTGATGCAAGTTTCTTTAATGGTTTATCATAAGATCTTTATGCCTTTCACCTTAGTTCTCTTGTGTTTAGAAACAGTACTTGCAAAGAAGGAGGCTCTATTAGGATAAATTAATATCTTGGAGTGCTTGCAAGTGGAAATAGTAAAAGCTAGTTTTAAAATGCTTACGAAGAAAACAATTTGAAATGGGAAATCAGAAAGGGACTCTGTAGAGAAAATGATGAAGGGATTAGGAGAGTGTGGTGGTATTTCAAACTGAGGTTCCTTACATGTATTTAATTAAGAGCCAATAAAGTAGGATTTAAATATACATAAACTAGACACAGTAGAAACTTGTTAATTTGCACTCTAATAATTTGCAGATTTTATAATTTGTGAAAAGAAAAAAAAATTAAAAGCTTCCTGCTGCCTTGCAGCAATGGTTTAAACCAGAGGCAGTAGTGAAAAAGCCTATTTATTAACACTTTGTTTCTTTGACAAGTGTACTGGAAAGCAGTGGCTACAGTTGTGCTTGTGTTTTAAGGGATTAACCACTGGATCATAGTAATTAATACACCATAAAATGCACTTTATTCCTACTCTGTCAGACAGCAGACTGTAACTCTCTAAGATTTTCATTGATTTGGAGCTGGCCATAAATAATCATAAAGTCAGAAATGCAATGATTTGCAATAACTCTCAGGCATTAAAATCACAAATCAACACCACCAGCATGGAAGCTTTTGAACACATGCCTGGAAATTCCTAATTATTGTTGGGATCTTGTCCTTCAGGAGGTTTTTTCAGCCATGGAGGGTGCTGCTGAAGGTCACTGTGTCTGCAGGGCTGGGTCCCAGAGCTCACACCTCAGTACAGGAGAAGGAACCAACAATGGTCTGGTTTAGGCTGATGTGGATTTTTTTAAGGTCAATCCTGCTAGGCCAGCTCCTGCCCATTATTATTAATTATTAATTATTAATTAATATAGGTCTGATTTTATTGCCCTCTCACTTGGGCAATAGATCACTATGTACAGGGATACTGGTCAGGTGTCTTTTCCTTTATACTTATTTGCATAGAAGGAAAATTGAGTTTGATGCTATTCTGTGATTAAACATATTTGACTGATTTTTCAGCCACTTTTATCCTGTGACATGCAATATTTTCCAATGAGGTTGTTCACATAGAGTCAAGGAAATAAACCATAGAGAAATTCCAAATATATTTCATACATTTGATCCATTAATTTTGTAATTAGGTTGAGATGTTAAATATGGTTTTATTTCTGAAATAACTTTTACTTCAGTGAATTATGGATCAGTGTTCAATTTTTATTATCACTACAGTATTTTAGAATATTTTCTTTTGAATTCCAGTTGTGTGACGTGAATGTACACTGCCCTTGATCCACACTAAATCAGGAAAAAAAACCCCAAAAACCAAATAAAATTGCAATATGACCATATCAGATTAAGATAATCCAGTCTACTTTAATCTTGATTCCAGTTACCTGGAAAGTGTCTACTCGTTTATATGTAAAAACTTGGAGGGATGGTCCATTGAGTCAAATTTTTTGGTCTGCCAGGTAATTGCAGCACTTGGTATCTTCAGCAGGGAGTTGCCCACATAGAGCTCTGGGCAGAGCAGGACACATTTTTATATATTCTTCTTTTGTGGTCTGTTTGGTTAATCAAATCTATTTCTCTGCAGCCTGTACCAAGGTAGAGGATTTGCATTGTGACTCCAATTAGGTTGGAATTAGTATGAACTTATGTTCAGCAGCTGATGTTTAATGTATGTTAGATTAAGTGGTTCTTTGATAAACTGGCTCTGAGGATTGTTATGACAATTCTTGTGATTGAACTGCAGTAGTACCCTGTGATTAACAGAGATAGTTCTATCTTGTGCTGAACCCTGCTGCCACAGGGAACCAGCCACATCAGCTTTTAAGGCAAAATTTGTTTAAGAACAAACAAACAAACAACGCCTCAGAAACTAAAACCCCATACAAATTAAAACATACATACACAAAGAGAAGTTCCCCCCAGACATTTGAAACATCTGTCCTTACTGTTGCAGTAAGTATCAAGGATCAGAATCATTTCCAAATGGCATAGGAAATTATTTTTCTGATTTATTTTAATCTATTTTGTATTTTCATTGAAACAAAGGGTCAAAAATGGAAACAGCACATATTAGATATGCTGAGAAAATGCTTGCATTGCATCTCGTTGGCAAAAACCCCAAACAATAAACATTCAGTGTTTGAGCCAGCCAGGTGTTGCAGGGTTTGGCCAAACCCAAATCCTCCACAAAAGGATCTATTTTTTAGCATTGATATTTCAAGGAAATGTTGGTTTCTGCAGAGCTGAGGCTCTAGCAAGAAATCAATAGACCCTGGTGAGTGCAGTGCTCACCTTTCAGAGGGTCTGTACTTCCAAACACCTCTCATGTAAGGCTTTTGCCAAGGCTCATTTAAGCAGAAATTGGTTTCCTGTTTTTTTAGGAACGTTTCCCCCCTGAATGGAGTGAGATCATCTTGTCAGAGAAGTTTTCTTCTGCTTCTGTTGCAAGTGGTCCTTGCAAGTGTTTTTTTCACTATCCCACTTTGCCTTTTTGTCCCAAGGTCTGGAGGAAGTCTGTCCAGGATGAGACAGAAGGAATCTTTGGGCAATGGAGAAATCTCCAAGAAGAAAAGCAGTGGAAATTGTTGCATCAGTCCCTGGCCAAAAGGAGATGAGCAGAAACATTCTGCTGGCACGAATATGCTCAAGGATGTAATTAGCAACAGTGATAAAAGAACAGACATGGAAACATGAAATTAAATGAGCTAAGTATGCAAACCTGCTCTTGCAGTGGGTCACTCAGTGATTTTTAAAACAAATGTGAGTGGGCAGTATTAGCTTAATTCCTAATTTTATATTCTTCTGCTGGTCCCCACAGCAAATACTCATAGCTCTGTTTTCAGAAATCCCACATCTGTGGCAGATCGGCACCATGAAGGTGTGGGGCCTTTGGTGCCCAAGGCTTTTGTCTCTCCTGGCAGTTCTGCCTTCAACAGGGGAGTGGGGGTTTGTGACCCAGCTGTCCCTGCTGGGGCAGTCTGGGTCACCTGGGCACCAATTTTCTGACTTTCCCCCTTAGATGAAACCAAGATTCATGTTTTAGTTTCAGATCACAGCTGACAAAGCAGTTTATCTTCTATGTATTTTTCTAGTGTACTTTTTCAGCCAATTTTTTAAAATTGAAATTTATAGTTGAACTTATCTTTGAAAACACTCCTTTGAATTCTTCATGGTAGCCAAGATGTTTTTCAGCATTTCTTTAACAATTTTTAAATTTATTTGCCTCACTAGTAAATATCAGTAATTTAAGATTTATGATTTTTTCCTTCATATAAATGTTTCCCCTAGGATTAAGCTTGAGATAAATTCCTTCATGTTGCTGCCCACTACTTGCATTCATGGGTAAACTAAACTGTCTGGCTCCTTGTCACTTATTTTTCAAATGTTAGTAATTAAAATTGCAGAAGCATTTTTAATGCCAAAGATTAAACAGATGTTGGGGGATATATTAGGTTTTGACAAAGGTTTGGCAGGTAAAGTTTAAAGTTAAGAATGGCTTTTTTATATTATTTATTTTTAATTTTAGCTTTCCTGGCCTTTCAAGTGTCCTTAGAAGGGAGATGGACTTTTACAATGTTTGCCACAGTTTATTCTCATGCATCCCTAAAACAGGAACATGTGAGATGAGGAACTCTTCGTCTGGAGGGGTGTGTGTAATGGCTGATATCAAAAGCTGTTCACCCATCCTCAGTGATTACAACCCCCTGAGAGCTGTTCCCCAGTTCATGATATCAGCTGAGATCACTCTCTTCCTGCTCTGATCTGGCTGCTTTGGTATTTTGTCTGCACTGACCCTGGAGCTCATTCCTTGTGCTGATTAATGTCTTCATATGGTCCTGAATCTCCCTGTCCTGCATGTCTGCCCCTGCTTCTCCTATGCTGTTACCTTGTGAGTGATTTCTCATAATTACAGCAGGTTTTTGTGAAGACACATTGCCTGGTGTGTCCTGCCAGACACGATCCTTGGGGTCCCAGGAGCTGGAGGGCAGCCAGGCAATATTCTGCAGCTGCTTTGTGAAAATCCCAGTGGCTCAGACCTCAGTGATGTTGGACTCAGACATGACCAGATGTCGAGAATTCTTACCAAGCACGTCCCGAGCTTCAAAATGTTCACAAATTCTTGTGAATAATGGTGCATCCTACCTAAAGGGTGCTGCTTTAATGTGTGTTCTGGCTCCAGTTCAGACCCCTGTCCCATACAAGTTTAGAAGAAAAAAAAAATCTGTAAGCCATCTTGTACTCAACTAAATACAGGCCAAGACTCATCCTGGTGTAAGCACAGAGCTGAATAAAAGCTGGTTTAATGCATTTCTAGCTGTTTGAGGTATTGTCCACATACTGAAGTGTTTGCCCTTTCCACACCCTGCTGTACCAATTGCCGCACAAGGACTAGCAAATTGCTGATCTAATTCCGTGAAATATCATGTGGTGGCTTTTCCACCCTTGGGGAATTCTCCTAGAAAGTCAAAGCTGGTGTGGAAACTATTTTTTGCTGTTGGAAGAGTTTAAAGGAGCTGCCTCCCAGCAGTGAGTGGAGCCTGTTGTGCCTGACAGATGTTTGCAGTCCTGCCTCAGAGCTGCATGAGCCTTCTCCTGACACAGCACATCTGAGAGGGGTCCTTTGCTGCGTGTCATTTGCTCTTCCACCCAATTTAGCTGATGTGCTGATGTTGTGTGCAGGGATATCCTGCAGCCAGCGCCCAAGGCTCTGAGGGATCTCTCACACAGGCGTGTGCATGTCTCCTCCCAGGAGCCTCCTAATCTGAGTATTGTGAATAACACAAAGCATGTCCTCAGCTCTGTTTGCTCTAGTGCAAGTGGCAGCTTCCTGAGGTGGAAGGTAGGATGACTTAGACATTCTCTGGAGGTGGAGAGGTGAAACCTGCTGTGTTGTTCTGGGAGCTTTTCAGTTTGGCTTATCTGTTTGTGCTCCTGCTCTTTGTCTTCTTTCTCTGACTACTGGGTGTTTGTAACAGGGGATTTTTTTTCCTATTTATAGTAAACCTGAGAGGTGAACCTGTCCTCCCTTGGAGCCTTGTGGGATTTTGCCCACTGCAATGAAAACAATTGAAAAGGGCATTGTAAGGAACACTTTGCTGTAAAAATAATTTGCTTGCTGTTCTCAGCTTTGTACTTCTCATTGGTGATTAAAATGTAGGTTTCTGTTTTGATATCAAAGTTAAACTTAACAAAATCCAATTTTTCTCTGTGATTTTGCCTTTTTCAATGTTCTTTACAGTGCCCTACAAACACTTGCATGCTGTCTTTCATTAAGTGTTCCACTGGCTTGCTGAGCATTGCAGGAGAGGTACAGGGTTGCCTCAGGTGAGTTTTAGTAGCCAGGGTGTGGAGCTTTACTTGAGAGTCTGAAAAACCAGAAGAGTTTGACTTAATGCTCTTTATTAGAATTTTGCTTTCTTGCAAAAAGTAGGATTTTGTTTGTTTTCCTTGCTTGGTGAAGGAAGGTCTCTGAAGTAAATGTGATGTGTTTTTCTTCAGGCAGGATTTAGCTCTAGGAAAAATGAGCCTGTCCCTGTTTCACTGCCACTCTTGTCTTGAGGGATCTGTGTCTAACCAGAAATGTAAATACCTGCTTGCTTCCCCAGCTTAACTTCTGAAAAATCTTGGAAAGTAATTTCCTTCTCATTGAGAATTTAGGATGTTGTATTATTTCTTAGATTAAAACAGCATCTGCAGCTATATGAGCCAAAGTTCTACAGCATTTCAGCTTCTTCTCTTAGTAGACCATAGCCCTCTTTAAGAAATCCGTCATCTGTCCCCCCGTTCACACTGGGATGTAACAAGCATTTGATCTCTCTCAGGTCTGTCTGTCTGTCAGTAACATACCCATGCAGCTGCTCCTTGTGCCTTGTCTGATCCCTGAGTCCATCCATCCTGGCAAAGTGTGTTAGTGTGTCACCGCTGGTGAATGACACTTTCCTTTTTCACAGTCTCTGCCTCTCCCTATTTATCATTCATTTTGCCTCATGTTAACTGTGTATCCTCAGCATCACCTCTTCTGCCTTTTCCTCTTTTTTTATTTGCTGGTTATGCCCTATCCCAGCTAATTTCATTGCTTATTACTGCTGCTGTATTTATTGATGGATGGCTCATTTCATTCCAAGCCACATAATCTGCACTCCTTCCTTTGCTGAAACTTGAAAAATGCACTTGGAGAAATATTTGAGGATAGGACAGTTTGTGCACTTCAGGCCAAATTAGAGACACAAATCTCATCATCTTTATTAGGGTGTGCATCTAATGTTTCACACAGCACTGGGGAAATTTATCTCCCTGCCTCTGTTTCTCAATTAGGTCACAAATTATCCCTGATTATATTATGGTTACTGACACATCACTGCTGTTTTTTATTTTATCCTACCTTTCTTTTTAAGAGCTCTCATGCTCTGTCTTGCAGGTAAGGCAATTAATGGTTCTACTGCTTGTAATGCAGTGATAAAATCCTCACTGCCTGCAGTGGGCAGAGGATCAATCCTTATTTCTCCCTGTCCTGCTGTCCTTTTTCCCCACCTGGTGCTGGAGTGCTGAGTGTCTTGTTTGGCACAGCGGGTGGGGCATGGGCACGCCTGTGGTTTTTGGAAATGCTGCCAATGCAGTTGTCACATGCTGCTACTAAATATTGCATTTCTGTGGGTTTGGAAAATCAAAACAACCACCTTCTCACAGTCTCCCAACTGCAGTTCTTTCTGTCAAGTCAATGAAAGTTTTTGAGATTTTGCTGCTTTATTTTTATGTCATAACCTAATTCCAAAATAATCACAACTGCACCTAACCAGTACAGTTGTAATACAGTATATGCAGATATCTCTACTGCAGAGTGAAAAAAATTTAAATGATAAAAAATGAGTAACGGTGCTCAAAGAGTAGTGCTTGTAAAGTCTAGTACTCATGGATAGAAAGGATCAGGATTAAAATTCCCACTTACAGGCACCTTCTAGGATTTTCAGAAGGATCTAACCAGGTGAGGTATGTAGTTTCCACAGGAATGTATGAAATATGGTTTAAACCATTAAGTACTCTTGAAAATGCAATTCTTGATCTGTATTTTTGGATATCTATATACTTTCAAAAGTAACCCTGGTAGGTGGGAAGTCTGTATTTAACTGGAAGTCAATGGGATTTAGCCATTAGTGGTTTTGTATTGATATTAAGCCCTATATATGTATGGGAAAAGAATAATTCTGAAATACTAGGCCACTTGTCAAAAAAGAGGGACTTCCTTGGATGTTTAGGGGATTTCCTTTAGAACATGTCTGAAAAAGGTAATTGGAGTGAATAAAATATATAAGGTTTTAAGTTGCTCACAGAAGTGAGGCCATTAATGCAAAAACTAAACAGTATATAAAGTTCTTAAAACATAAAAAGCAAGTGTGTTTTGCTTTTGAATGATTAATCTTAATCCAATTTTTTTTCCAGGTTAAGCATGAATTTTCTTTTCCAGCACTGTGCCAAGTTTTTACTCTTTGAAGATATCATTAAAAACACCTCAAAGTTCCTCTGCCTCACACAATGTTGTTTTCAGGAATTGCTTGAAGGTAAGCAGTAATGTAACTTGGTGTTATAAGGTGAATAATTAGGAAATGAGAAAAGAGATGAATTAATGTGCTGTCCATGAAATTAGCATTCCGATAATTGTTTGGTTTGTAATTATATTGGGTTTAATCTAACAATAATACTAAGAAATTGTGGGTTTTAAAACCATTCTTTGTTTGGGGGAAAATTTCAATTTCTTTCAAACAATTCATTTGCATCTATGCTTTTCTAAGTTTCTTTTTTTTTTTTTTTTTTTTGCTAAACCTCGAATGAGCTGTTTATACAGGCAGATATATTAACCTGGATGATAATTCCATTTCAAGAGGAAGAATGAAGGACAAAATTGAATGTGCACCGTTCCTAAGGTAATGGTAGCACAATGTACCTAAGTGCTTTGTTATTGTAGTCTCATCAACACTGAGCTGCTGCTCGGAGTTCTTTGGGATGTAGATCACTTCTAAGGTGTGAAAGGTGATAACTACTCTCCATGTTTTACTACCGATGGACCTCCCAAATGAGGTGTATGTGCTGACACTCCATGCTTTGAAGATTTAAAGACCTCAAATACTGAGAAAAAGAGACTAACCTTGAAACTCCTGTCCCAAAATTCCCTTTTTTTTGCACTATTGCTTTGCTGAATATATTAACTTGTGGAAAATCCTATAAAGGAAGATAATATTCCTTGTGTTATCATAAATTTAAGGCTCATGCCAAATAATTCCTAGTTGAAACATTATTGAGGTGACTCCTGTGTTCCAAGGAACAACTTCTAATGACTGTGAAGGAGACAAACTGCAGCCTTAATGTTATATATTTTCTGTCTATCAGAGGTATTTCTGATTCTGAACTGTTGCTGAAATTAAGATTCTGACCAACTTTCATTGCAATTTATGGTATTTAGGAAAAGAAATACTTTAAGCAATTTGACAAGTACAATTTTCCCTAGAATGTTCTGCAGTCATCAGAACGTCAGGAATTTGTTGAACTTAAATGAATGCAATCACATACTAAACTTTTCTCTGGTAATTTCAGAAGACAGCTTTGTAGAGTTTTGCTGTTTTTCTCTTATTTTTATGCAAGTGCTGACAACAGGAGATGCTGAAGTATTCCAGCAGCAGGGGTCTAGAGGAACATGGGATTGGTCTGATTTAGATGTCAAAAGATTGTTCTCCATGGTTTATGTAGTTAGACCTATTTTTCCATTACTGCATATTGCTTATTTGTGCAAAGGGGAACATTCCAGTAGAATATATTACAGAAGTCTAGACTAAAATAGTCTGAATATAGCAAAGGAGGGACACTCTTGTTCCTGTTGAGATCAAATCTAAGTTAATCTAATTTCATGCTGAAATTTAAATTGTCATGATGATTGCTGGGCAGGACCTGAGATTTTCCTTTCAAAATTGATAGACTAGAAAAAAAATTTGATCAGCTTTACATGCTAGAGAGAACAAAACAAGGACAAGTAGAAAAAGAGCAGAGTTTTTTTGTTGCTTATTTAATGTTTTCTATATAAGATACTGCCAACAAAACAAACTAACATATTTGATAACATATAATCTGAAAAGGTTGATTGACTTGCCTTCACAGAGGGGCTGTAATCCTCAGGAATCCTTAGTCCTGAAAAAAAGACTCCAGTCCTTTTATTTCTGGATGCCCTTCCCCATTGGTAAACTGAGGGAAATTATAATTTTCAGAACAAATTCACAGTTTAAAAATGAAACTACACTGTTTTTACTGAAAAAATCATAATTTTTCATAAAGAATTAAATAGTGCTTAAATTAATATAGTGACATCCATAAACATTAAGGTGCTACTGCTTGGTTCTAGAAAGCAGATGAATCAATCCACTCAGTGGGAAACAAAGGGAAAATGCTCTTAATCCTTTAGGTGAATTACAGGTGTTTTTACTAGTCCTGTAAAGTGTGATATCTCCCTCTCTGTATGTACATATATTATGTATAAAATGTCATTCTTCCTGTAAGCAGCTTGCTTTTTGGTAAAGGCTGTTTTCCCACTAATCTCATTTTGAATCATCTTTGTTTTCTAGAGTTTCCTAAAAATCAGCTGATTTTTGGCAGTTGCTGTTTACAACCATGGTAAAAGTATTTCCTGTCAATCAAGTGATTGACAGGAAGCAGATCAGATCTCACTGGATTTTGTTACACTGCTCAAAAACTCTTACTGCGATTCTGGCCTCTTGTGTAGTGGATGTGTAACACAGCAAGACAAAACCCCACCAATCTTTTGTTAAATGTGTTTTAAAGACTCTTGTTACTTGATGCAGTATTGAGAGTGATGGATCCTGTGGGTAACAGCCAACACTTCTTGCACAATGAACCTTTTTATATTGTACAATTTATAGTTCTGTTGATCCAGTTCATTGCAGCTTTTCTTCCATACAAAACTAACTTTTGGGTTCAAATGTTCACCCTGATGTCAAGGTCTGATATTTTTACTTCTTTTTTTCTCCTAATTTTATTGATTTTTCTAGGCTAAGCATTCCATAAATTAGTTATAGTAAGAAGGCATATTGTGGAATGTGATATAATTGGCAACTGATTGTTGATGTAGGAGATTTATGTCGGCCTTATAGGAATAGTTTCTCATAATTGGAAACATATGTGATTTTTAGTGTCTAGACTTGGGAACTTTCCCAGAGAGGAGTTCCAGGTGGTTATCTAAGCATAATAGGCCAAATGGCTACTTAAAGGCTGCAGGCAGACATGGGAAATATGTAAATGTTGCTAGCAAATGTAATTATTTCATAATTTGACATTTATAAATTGTACTATATCAGTTTACATCTGATGGTTTGACCAGCTGATTTGTTTTACAAATTCATGTCAAAGGCTGAAATTTGCTTTCTCACTGAAATAGTATAAAATACACTTCAGAAATTCTTGATATATCTGGAGGACAAAAAGCTTTTATCCATCCTGTGCCTAATTTAGTTGCATTGATATATGAATGTTTAACTTAAATTAGCAAATAGTTACATTTATGGAATGAACCCTGTGAAGTTTGGTTTGGTACAGTTAAAGTTACCTGGCTCCCTGAGCTTTGTCTTTGTTTGTAGTAGTCTGATCTCTGGAAGGACCTCAGAAAGGAAACATGTTGTACAGCCTGCTAAAACATGTTGTGATTTGATATTTCCTTGATCCCAGTTTGCCTTGAACATGCTCTGCACGTTAAAACATCCCTGGAGAAGGAAAGCACAGTTGGCTATCCCAGCATGAATTCTCTGCAAATATTGTTCTGGGACCTGCACGGCCTGTGACTCACAATGAATATTTTCAGCTCTGGTTCTGACTGTACAATAGGAAATAGAAAAGAATATAAGTGGGGGCCTAACACTGGATGACTTGATCATTGTGGCTTGCACAGAGAACACGGAAGGGCTGTGCTAAAGATGTGAAAAGTCCTCTCAATTCAGTTTTCAGTGCCAGATGGTTGTTTCTTGTTGTTTTTTTTTTTAATCCTACCTGTTAAGATAGCAAAGAATGACATACGTTATCTGGCTCTGCAGCCAAGTGTGTGGTCCAAATTATTTTCACAGAATGCCTGACAAAGTCTGCTTGCTTGTCTGCCTGCCTCAATCATTTTTCTCAACTAATGAGAAAAATCTGCCAAGCGTTGTTGGGCTAAGGCACTAATTATTCTCAAACAAATGTTTCAATTTTGCACAAGTTAGGAAGTGTCTCTGTTTTAAATGATTACATGCCAAGATGCCAGAGTAGTTAGACCAGTTTAGTTTGTCAATATGTCTGGAAGTCCCAGAGGACCAAAGAGATGAAATCATTTAAAGCAAATGGGTCTGCAGTTTTAGGTGCTCTTTTAGGAAATATTGCTGCAATTTTTTTTTTTTTTTTGTGTATGTTCATTTTTAATGAGAATTGTTGGGTCTATTTTCCCTCTGGAAAAGTGTATTTCTTGTGATATTCCTGGCTGCATTGGTCCTCAGATTCTCTTGGTTTTGGCAATGAATTAAAGGAAATTTTGTGACTAGTCACGCAAGACTGGCCCATCTAATCCTTTCTCAGATTTTGTAGCCTGCTCATCATCACCCTATTTAAGCAATAAGGAAGTTGGTCTCTGATAGTGACAACATTGGAAAGTATCTCCTGGTAAAACTTTCAGTTGGGTTTGGCAGCTGGAAGCAGCTTGAACAATGTGGAGCAAGTTTACAGCTCATTTTCCAAGCAACGGTTCCACACTTGGGCCTGAACTCCACACCTCCCTGCTCAGTTGTTGTTGTGAGCTTCAGAACAGCATCGTCCCGCCTCTGATCATGGAATGCTTAGGTCACATCTATTTGTGCCAAGGTTCAAGGTTCTGATGGTGAGGTGTGTGCCTCTGCTCAGCTCTACCTTTGCTGATAGCTACACTTTTGCCACCTGCCTTTCCCACTGTTTGTCCTCATCCCAAAATTGCTCTGAAAGAAGCAGATAGATTGCCAGGCTTAGGGGGACCTGCTGAGTTTGCCTGTGTGTATACCAACAAAAATCTGAGTTTCCATGAACTGCCTTCCTGCCTTTAATTAGGGAGCTGCATCTTTTCAGAGAAAAATGCATTTTAAAGATGATGAGAAATTCAACAATTAATTTCATAGGGATCATTGGAGAGGTTTACTTGAGCCAGCTCTGCAGTTTGCTTCATAGACGTGTGTTAGTTCAAAATTGTTGGATTAATTTGTTCCTAAAGCCTATATAAAGAGTAAGGGAAAAATTAAAGGATTAAACCACCAGAAAGCAGAACTTGGAGCATTTCATGACTTGATTATTTCTCACAGTAGCCACCTGTGCCAAGGAAGAAAATGTGCCTAAATATTGTGGTATTTGTATCTCCTCAAACAGTTACTCATAAAGAGATAAATGGGCAGTAATAACGTGTATTTCACTATTGGCTTATGTGTTTTGTTTTTAACACATCCCCTTCTTATTTTTGGGGGAAAACATGAAAGCTGGTTCCTGGATACTTTTTATCATTAATTGCTTATTGCCCTTATCTGTAGCCACAAGCTTAATTGCAATCTGTCTGCTTGGTGCATGGTGTGTGCTTTTTAATATAGATTTTGAGGAATTATTGGTAAAAAGGAGATGTACTGCATGGGAAAACCCACCTAGTCTGAAGGGTTGGGCAGTGCTGGCAGCTCCTGAAAGAGCTGTGTGGCAGCAGAGTGTGCAGATGGATGATCTCAAGCAAATGCATTGCAAATAAAACGTTCCTGGTTCTCAGGTACAGTGCAGGGCAGCAAAAGCTGAACGAGCTGTGAACCCCAGGGTGCTCCTCAAAGTTCAATCCACAGTCAACTCCCACGCAGCAAAGAGTTTTTAGATAATGGTTGTCACATATTTTGAAGGACTTTCCATTTTCCACTTTATTGTTCTTTTCTTGGTTGGTATTCAGTGCATTGTTTTTGCTAGATAATTCTCTGTTTTGATTTTGAGGTGCTGGCTGTCCTTGGTGAGGCCTAAATCTTACCTGTAATGTCAATTGCTTTGATTTAATCAGGAAACACACACTCCATGCAAAATTTTGATTTGCCTCTTTTGCTTTTTTGACTTGTCTGCTGAGACCTGAAGGAACAGAGAGGGTCTAAATTTGGTTAAGTTGGCGTCTATGCTCCAAGACCAGTAAAATCCTGGTGGCAGTGAGAATACCAGGACACCCAGTTGTGCCTGGACTGGCAACAAGTCCAGTATCTTCCCTGTGATGCAATTCTTTGTAGGTGTGTGAGCTTCCCAGGCAGTTCTCCTTCCATTTTAAGGATGTTTTGCACATAAAAGAACTTCCAAGCATTTTTTGTGTAGCAGGGTGTGCTATGTCATATATCAGTTTCATCATATTCGTTCTTGAAATACATTTTATCTGTCTTCACTTAATTTTTAGGAAGTGATAAAGACACAAAAGAGAAAACTAAATGTTAATGTAGTAGTTTCTTGTAATAGATTATTTTTTCTAAAGTGGAATACTCTGAAATCAGCTTACACTGCAAATGAGATGCCTGGAACCCCTTATATTTCCTTATAATTAAAAATAGATTTTCTGTGACTGGTTCCACTGTCATTGACACTTTGGCATATTTAGGCTAATTCCAAATGCTAGTCCTTGTATGTACCACTAATACTTCTCTTTTCATAAAAATGTCCTAATTTACTTGATTTTTCCTTTTTTGTGTGCGTAAAACTGAAATTGGAGCACAATAAGTTTAGCTGCACGTGTTTGTACTATGTAAACATTTTTACATCGAAGTTTAGTTTTATGAACAGCCACAGTTTCTTCAACTGAAAAGCTGTACTTTCCATCCAAGAACACTTCCTATTTTGTCTATCTACATGTGCTACTTTGCAGAAGTGCAGTTGAAATCTAGTGGGAGTAGCATTCCATTGTAGCTACACAAGTGTTGCATTGTTTAAAAAAGAGAAAATTTTGCTATGTAAACCCTAGTGCTCTTCTTTCCCACAACTTGCTGTTAGAATTCTACTTAATTCAGTAGAAACTTAATTGTACTTAATTTTATCTTTTTTGAAATAATGATTTCTCTGGAATTCTAACTCCACCAAGTTAAAAATGTTAAAATATGTGCAGTTGAAATAATGTGGAGGGGGGTTGAAAACTTGTAATTTGTTGCTTCAGTTGGAGGGATCTCAGCAGCTTGGTAATGTCCCCTGTTTGCACCTATTAAGTAACCATAAACAAATTTCTACCATTGAACTGATTTAATGTGGTTAATAATTTATATCTGAACTTTTGCTTTTTTAAATTTTTTTTAATGCAACCTAAAGGATGCCCTGATTGAAAAGAAGCTGCTGGGCCTCAGATTTGTTTTATTCTGAGCAGGAAATGTATCAGCACTGCTCAAGAAACCAGTAAATTGTTCTTTCCATGGTGCTTGGGAGGGTGATGAAGTGTCTTCTCAGGGGTCTCGCTCTTCAGTTATTTCTCAGTGCATCAGTAACATCTGAGTATTGCATCAAGTAATTTTCCTATGAGAAGGGAGCTTTCCCTTACCCAGGTTTAGCCATAAACTCACCCTGAGGGGCTGGAGCACAATGAATGTGTGATTTCAGCTGTCAGGTACAGGATTGCAAACCCCACTGCTCACATTCCTGGTGATGGGAAAGGGGGGAGACGGAGGAGATTGGCTGTTCCAGAGAGACCCTGGCACTGTGCAAGCAGCAGGGAAAATTCTCCCTGTCCCCTGGAATATTGGTGATGCTGTGCTTGGCAGAAAAGCATTCAACCTCAGAGGCTGTAAAGTTTACAGCTCTTCACCCGGTGTCACTGTTAGGTAACCCAGCAGGGCACAGCTGTGACCGTGTTCACGGGAGTCCGAGCATGAGGGAAGAGACGAGGATTTGACTCCATGTTTCAGAAGGCTTGATTTATTATTTTATGATATATATATTATATTAAAACTATACTAAAGGAATAGAAGAAAGGATTTCATCAGAAGGCTAGCTGAGAATAGAAAAAGAAGGAATGAATAACAAAGGCTTGTGTCTCGGACAGAGTCCGAGCCAGCTGACGGTGATTGGCCATTAATTAGAAACAACCACATGAGACCAATCACAGATCCACCTGTTGCATTCCACAGCAGCAGATAACCATTGTTTACATTTTGTTCCTGAGGCCTCTCAGCTTCTCAGGAGGAAAAATCCTAAGGAAAGGATTTTTCATAAAAGATGTCTGTGACATACAGCTCCTCACACGGTGTCACTGTTAGGTAACCCAGCAGGGCACAGCTGGGGAAAGTGCCCTCTTTAAAACCTTGTCAATATATTTTGTCATGTCAGCATTGATTGAACTGCAAACATAACCTGTGTGCTTTAAGACAACACTTTTGTCTTGCAGAATTAGTGGAGAATTAAATCTGCAGCTTGCTGTAAGTGCTTCATTCTCCTCCAGCAATGGTCCTCCGTGTTTCTTCAGTAGGAAGTCTCTGTGCCCTGAAAAAGGGAGTCATTGATGCACAGGATTCCAGCTGAAAGTGGATTTGGTTGCAATGTGTAATTGAGCAGAGGAGGGACAGAGGTTTTACATTATGGAGTTGGTTTTAGCAGTTGACACTGGCATTAAATGTTCTGTATTTGTAGCTCCTGCTTTAGTGGCTAAAATGGACATTTTATAGATAGAAAATGTGATCTGAATTCCCCTTGTGGGCTTGGCAGATAGGTTTGAGAGCGATTTCATCTTTTGTGTGTAATTTTCTTTTGGCAAGAATGAGCACAGGGGGTGGTGGAAAGGTCAATTTGTCTATGTTTATAGGTGCTGGCAGGTTTTCTGAGATTTAATTCAGCTTGTTTAAAGATTGCATGGCGGTGTTTTTAAAATACACTGTTGCCAGATTCTGTGTTAACTTGTACATGTGTAGGATCAATTTTGTGACACAAACTGGATTTATTGATAACCAGTGTTACAGTCAGCCAATAGCTAGTTAAATCTGAGCTTTCAAAAGTTCAATCTGTATTTTATAAAGCTATGCATTCCATGGGTTTTATATGTTGCTAAGAGCTGGCTTATGCTTTTAGCAATTAACCCAGTTAGTAAGGTAACTACCCACTTAGAAGAGGTTTTTTGTGAACTTGATATTTAATGAAAGTTAAAAAATTTGGGGGTTTCAGGTGTTTGGAAAAGAGCTGCTTTGAAGATTAGAAAACTCATTGTAAAAGTTCTGGTTATTTCTAAATATGATCAAATTTGCATGATTGGAAAAAAAACAACAAACAAACCAAAAACCAAGGCAAAATTAATTATTTATAGCAGCCTGCATTCAAGCATCTTTAACCTCAACTCTTTGCTTGTACCTTCTTTTCTCAAGTAGCACCTCTCACTGGATCATGAACTGATCAAACCCAAAAATTATGATTAAAAACAGTGCCTGTAGTACTGAATGGTTACACTGCAGGCATCATAGCCAGTTAAAATTTTGAATTTCTGAAAAGGGGGGCTAGACTCTTAATCTTAAACATCTCTGGAAAAATTGCAGCCCTGATCTCCACAGGGAAGGAGGGGAAAAACATTGATTCAGAAAACATGTGCTGCACTCCACTGTATAAATTTGGATCTCAAAAATAAACTTTTTTAGCATGCTCAAAAGTTGTTGCTGACTACTGCCAAGTAGAAAATTTAATAAAGAGTTTAACTTTGTGCAGCCCAAGCCAGCTCTGCAAACACATGCTTTCCTGCTGAGATCAGGATGAATATCTAGCACAGGGTGCAGGAGCCAGACTGTGGAGCAGCCCTGTCTGCATGAATCCCTGCTCTGACTCCAGTTATTGCTGGGGTGGGCACAGTTCCACGGCTGGGATCACTGCAGAGTGTGTGTGTGTGCAGAGCTCTGCTCCCAGCTCTGTCATGCAGCTTACATTTTCAATTATTTTAGCAAGGCCTCTTGCATCTGCAGGCTTAGCCTGCTTGGTAAATGGACATATTTACCTTCCCAGTTGAAAAATCTTTTTATAGAAGATGTTTTGTGCTCTCCTTGCATGTCTTCTAGCGCAGGGTTTTGGAATTCAGCCATAACCATTTTTGAAACAGCCTCTTAATACAAAGAGAGAAAATTAATAGATTGTTTAAAAAGTCATATAATTTTCATTAGTTCTCTTTGAGAAACTTTTTCAAATCTAAATTTAGATATTGGATTCAGTATTGATGGGGAAAGGAGTTGAAAACCTGGTTTTGCTTTCAGTCAAAAGAATCCAGCTTTTGTTTAGCCACGTGTGGTGATAAGAGAGGGCTGAGTTTGTGAGGGCAGCACATCAGGCTCTGTGTCAGGGTTTGTGTTTCAGACTGGATCTTTATCCTCCTCCCAGGAGGGTCTGGGACTATGGGGAAATGAGCTTGCTTGCCTTGTTTTGGGAGGAGTGAGACTTACATAATGCTGAGCAGCACCAAAGCACAGACCTGTCAAGTTATGTCCAAATCTGGCCACAGCCCTGGGACTGGGGCAGGTCCATAAACAGAGCAAGGAACTGTTTATATGGCAGCCATTTCACAGAGTACCATCCCTGGCCCTATTCTTTCAAATAAACACCCCTTTCCAAAGTGGCAAACAGGAAGAATGTATTTTTTTGTCAAAAGCTGAAGTGGCAGTAATGCTGCCAAACTGTCTTCCCAAGATTTTGGTGTAATGGGACATGGAGGCTTGGGAAATAGTAAAGAGGACAGTTCTTCTGTCTTTGGAACACTGAGAAAGATTTGAGACTATCAGTGATAGCATAGGAAGAAAGATCCGCAAAGATCTGCAACTGTCCCATCTGAATTTCCCAAACTGGAATGAAAGAGATCTTGGTTTTGCTCCTGTTATTATTCATTTACTTATCAAGAGTGAGAAAAATGGCAAAACCCCACCAACTTCACAAAAGGGCAAATAATTTTTTTTCCCTCAGTTTCAGGATCATCTTGCTCAGTGTGAAGGCCAGAGTCCAAGAGGTCAGAGCACATAGATGGGGAAGAATATCTGCTGGTAATTATTCTGTAAATTATTCTTTCTGCCATTTGTAGTAGGGCCACTTCAGGCAATAC
Source organism: Camarhynchus parvulus (assembly GCF_901933205.1). NCBI lineage: Eukaryota > Metazoa > Chordata > Aves > Passeriformes > Thraupidae > Camarhynchus > Camarhynchus parvulus. The sequence goes on from NC_044580.1 coordinate 11,642,634, forward strand.
TTTTGACTAGAGACAATTTTGTCTTCTTTTCTGTTACTTGTGGGGATCACACATTATCTTATGGGGATCTTACATCTCAATGCCTTCAATAAGTTCTCCTTGCCTGCATTTCCAAATACAGCACTCAGGGCTACCTGTCCAACACATTGAGCCACTTCTGGCCTGATGGTAAAAACCACAGATCTGATCACCTCACACAAGCCCTGCAACAAAACAGTGGTTGGCTGTTCAGAAGCATCCTATATTCAGCCTTTATTGTGAGCTTATAGTGTTTTGTTTCTCTGGCATTTGGTCTCTGTGATCACCATTCTGACTAATGCAGAGAAAATCTGGAGTCACACTTTCATGTCTCTCTTCTGATCATATTTGTTATTCTAAAGTAATACCACTGTGGCAGTGGTTTTGTTAGCAAAGCAAATAATGTCTGTTCAAATGAGTGAAAAACGTTATCTCCTTTTATGTGTGATGACATGGCAACATTAATATAAATGCATATATATATATATATATATATATATATAATAGTTTAGGTGGTGCTTTCCAGCAGTGTTGTCATTCTTGCTTTTTAATCTGCAATGTGATATGATGTGTTTGAATTAAATTCTTGTAAATACTTGCACCTGTTGGAAGAACCACCTTTTGTTGTCACAGCAATGGGGACAGGGGAGAAGCAATGAAGGAAGTGTTTTCATAGGACAGGTGTAATGGATGAGTTTGTGCTTCAATTGTTCATTCCATGTGTAAAGTGAATAACTCAGCCTCTTTTTTATACACCTTTCTAGTACAAATTTTCCTTGGCAAGAAGTGATAGTAGAATAAAAACTACCTAAATGCATCTGGGAGATTAATCCAGATAAATGTTTAAGGGGTTTTTTTTTCAATTAATTAAGTTTTGGGACGTGTGGTAGTTATCCTTGAGTAAACCAAGTGTAGCCCATGATAATTGCAAGAAATATAAACCAGTAGCAGGTGGGTAGAATAATCCTAGAGTACCAAGGGGAAAAAGGAAGTTGTTCATCCTTATCTGAAATACAGGAAAAGCAAACATACTCATGTAGCATTTGCCTGGAAGTATTCTGGATTATCAGTACAATTTGACTCAATATTTGTGATTTTAAATTGAATGCTCTTCTGCCCAAAAATGGAGTTTTGTGATACTAAGCTCCTCGACTCCTGCTTTGACTAGTTTAGGTGGGTATTTTTAATTCTTTTCCTGTCGTTCCCTGTTTAAAAGTGGGATATAAACAGTTTGTCCATATTTTCTGTGGAGTCACCCTCATACAAGAACTAATACTGTAGATCCATAGACAAAATTCTGCAAGCAAATGTGTTCTCTGCTGTCATGGGATTATGGAGATGTGGGTGAAAGATTAGGTTCCCCTGAGGAAATGGGTACTTCTGCCTTTTTGGAGACTTCAGCTGAAGTCTTAGATGTACATTGGTGTCTGTGGTTTCACTCCCTTCAGTTCATTTTGGTTTACAGTCATGATGAAAAAATAAAATGAAAAATAAAAACGAAGCAAGCAGTACCCAGGGCCAATTGGTCTGTGTGCCATTTGTGTGAGAGATTCTTGAGGTTTGGTTTTATTGTGTCAATCCGAAGCATGAGGGTGCTTCAAGGGAAGGGATGGCAAGAACTGTTCTGCTAACTAGGCAATTGCATAAAAGTAACACTAGAAGGCTGAGAAACCAAGACAAGAAATGCAATTCAAATGTAGGAACTGCGCAGCATTCAGGAGAAGGAGGAGAGAGGTTGCAGATGCTGTGGTTTTGCTGCTTATTGGACCTCTAGCTGTGTGTTGCTGAAAAGAAATCCTTGCCATGAAGAAATACTTGGATATGAACTAGACCATTTTGAAATGCCCAGTCTGTGAAAGTTTATAGGGAAAGCAGGAAACCTGATAGCTGAAGTTTCAATGAATTGCCCACTTTGGCAATTATTTCCCAACAGAAGCAAACACCCTGGGGATTTTTCTTGGCACAGTCCACAACAATTGTTGTATGGTCTGCCTTTAACTGTACAAAATCTACCTAGAAAAAAGTGGGTTTAGAACTTAAGGTATTGCTCGTAAGGTTTAGGATATTGGGATGAAGGCAGTCTAGGTTGGGTTCTTAACTGCTGCTCTGTTTTCATATAACCCCAGGTTGTTTTGTCCTAGAAATGCAAAATTCCAGAGTCATCTCACTTAACTGAGCTGTTAATTTTAGGATCACACATGTCCTAGATTCTCAATATAGTCAATGAGATACAAGCACCTCTGAAGGGTAATTTGCCCCCTGCAGGAGCTGAGCCTGGCCTAAAGGGAACTTTTCTTTGTCCATATGGTTGTGAGAAGTGCATTATGACCAGACCCCCAATTTGTGATGCCTGATTTATTTAACTATGTTTGGGATTGTACATGAGCAAGTACATCTTACTTAGCTTTACTTCTTTAGGAAAAATGCCTTGTGGTGTTTTTATGTATAAAAACTTATCTTAAAATGTCTAAAAAGTGTGCGGGGAATCTTTCTGAAGCTAGAATTCTGCCTTCAGCTGCTAAGGCAGAGGGACAGGCTAAAAGAAAGTAGCAATAGATATTACACAGCATGTAAGTCTGGGTAGTGCACAAAGCTTAGATACAGGGAGAGGCACCATAAATCCTCCAGATTTTCAGGGATATGGGTCAGGGAACTTGCTGTCTTTGAGGTCAGAAGAAATTGAGAAGAAATTGAGGAGAAGAAGAAAGATGTGGTGCTGACAGAGCATAGGTGAAGGGATGATGGAAAGCACAGAGCTGGGCTGAGGACAAAACATGAAGAACAGAGACATACTGTGACAGCTGAATAGGGGAAACTGGGGCATGCTATAAATGCATTGAGGGTTATAAATGATGTTCTTAATGTTTTCCACATTTAGAATAAAATACAGGGTGCAACCTCATTTTGAATACTTTGTGCAATTCAAGCTGTCCCATCTCAAGAATATGATGCAAGTTGTGGAGGTACAAAAGAAAACAATGTGATCAGAGGGATGTGATGGTTTCTGTTCAAGGGAGGATTCAGTCACCTGGGTTTCTCCAGTTTTGAGAAAAGGTGACTAATAAGGGGGAGGCAAGATATGCTGGAGCTACATAAGGTTAGGAGGGGCACGAAGTGAGTGAAGAGATAGTGATTATTTATTCTCACTTAAATAACAACAAGTGAAGTGATCTGGCAACACCTAATTAAATTGTGGAAGTTATTGCTGCAGGATGCTGGAGATGCCAAAATAGAAATGGTTTCTTAAAATGATTAGATAAACTCATGGAAAAATTAGTTCATAAAGAGCCATTAAAGATACTGATGTAGGGCCAGGCTCCAGCTCAGGAAGTTTCCAAACTGCAGGTTTGCTGAGAATTGGCAGGACGTACCCTGTGCTTGTCCTGTGTTCATAACCTTTCCTTAAACATCTGCTTTGGCTGTTACCAAAGCCAGGACACTAGGGCTAAATGAGTAAATGAATCTTTGGTTAACCTGCCATGTGGTCTTCTTGCTAAACCATACAGGAAAGGCCTGCACTGTCTACTGTGTAAACTTGATGCAATTTAGCCCTAAAAATTCTAACTTCTGCACATATTACTCTTTCATCTACAGTATTATCTAAACATGTGAATAAATCCCAGTCTTTTGGGCTAAATTGAGTAGTAAAAATATGACTCTTTTTTTTTCCCAGTGTGCTGTCCTGCACTGGCTTCTCCCTATCAGGTTATATTGACACTGGCCCATATTATGTTTATTTTAATCTGGTCTATGAAAATCATCTTCACTGTCGCTGTTTAATAAGAATACTGACCTGGGTCAATTACCTTTAATTATCTAGAAGACATCTTTTTAGGATAAGTATAACCTTGAAATATTATTAACTAATATGTAGACCCTGGTGTATAGGTCTCATTGAAAGCTGTTCCACAAGCAACTAATAAATGAAATCTAATGAAACTGCTACTATCATTTTGGACTTATTAGTCACATCACTTAAAATAGTTTCTGCTCCAATCCCCATTGCTCTGTCTTCTTTGGCTTAGCAATATTTGCAATCTCCTGCTGAAGTGCTGCTTAGAGAGCCAGAAGTGAGTGATGAGCACAGTGGGATGCTGTATGAATTCTGGAGCTGTTCCTAGGGTTTACTCCCAGAAGACTTTCACACCTGTGTGACAGTCAGTAGCAGGCCAAGAAGCTTTTGTTGAACATTTTTCATGCAAAGCGATCTTTAGCTGGAAGTTTGGGTGGTGAACAGCACAAAGAGAGCAACTGCTGCCCAGAGAATGGAAGGGGTTACAGCCCAGAGAAGGCTGTTTGTCAGAGAACAGAGAACATGAGGTTTGATCAAATGCCAAATTAATTTGTGGCAAGTTAGCTTGAGTAAATAGACATCATCCGAGACCTCCTAGTGTGTCATTAAAAGCTGAATATCGGTCATGTCTTACAGATGGGAAAACTGAAGTAGGGAAAGATTAAATGGCTTTCCTGTGTGTAAAGCCAGGGCATTATAGAACTAAGGGGAGAACTGCAGCCTCTGGAATCCCTTTTTTGTCTCTGCTGAACCATGTTGTCTCAATTACAGGGGCAAGGACACTAAGGAAAACAGGCCTGGGTGGGGGGCTCTTTCCTTCTGATCTCCTTGCATGCTATTCCTCTAAGAGAACTCCTTCAAGGATTACAGCAAAAGAATGTGCTTCTAAAAGCCATTTTGATGAAATCCCAAGACTAGCAGCAGCAAGCAAGCCTTTCTCACTTTCCAGCTAGATAACAAGTCTCACCGGTTGACAGTTTATTTTCTTTCCAACAATCAAGTCTTGAGTGAAAGAGCACTTGATTCTTGAGTAGGCAATAACAAGCGTAGGCATGGAGTTGTTGCCACTTGTGCTTTCATTTCAGCAGCAAAGTAGAAAACCAGATTTGCTGAAAATGAATTGAAATGTTTTCCTTAACCGCCTTCTCCATGTACATCTATTTTCTGTTCGGTTTTCTTAAATGGCATTCACAGAAGTTGACAAAGATTCCCACTTAAGTTTTTTGTCTCTTTTAGCTTTTCATTTCAGGCTTATGTAACAAGGTAAAAGATTTATCAATCTTGCCAGCTTTTACAAAGGGTTAAATGTCTTGACTTTCTGTCCAACTGTGGAGGTGGTGAGCAGATAAGATGAATGTGAAACAAAAGCGTAAATCTAACAGCGAAGTTCACAACACCTCATTATGGCCAGTGAACTCAAATGAAGAAGGAGGTCAGTGAGCAGCACTTAAACCCATGCCCTCAGAAAATCTGGTTAAATCAGGGAATGCATTGCCTTGCTTGTGACTGTAGTGTCTAGAGGGAACATAAATTATAGACTTGACCAAGCTATCTACTTATTGAGGCAAAATTGTACTTCTATGGAGCTGTTTTCCATTCCTATTTCATGCAGTCTTCACCCATTCCCAGAGCTATCTGCTGGAAGCAGGGCTAATGTATAGGTAAGCTGGCAAGTTTGGAGTTCTGGGAGCAGGAATTGTTGCTGTTTTGTAAAAAGCCTGGGGCACTGAAGTGTTGGCCTTGATTTGTATCCTGAAGGGTTACTGTGCAGAAATACTTTGTGCATAAGGGAATAGGGCTATGGAAATACTACTGAATGTTCCACGGGAGAGTCATGTCCAGAGAGATGATTGGCATGTTCTCAGTTATTGGAGTTGGATACCATCATTGGCAGGTACCTTACAAAGATTCTTTTCCCAACTGCCTATCCTGTTTCATAGGCTAGTTAAAGATATTTTGAGGAAATTTAATTCTGAGCTAGTTTAAATCATCTCCATTCATTTTTAAAGTTCATTAGCATCAGATGTTACTACTATCCCAGATTCCATAATTTCCATAGTGTTTGAACAGAGAGAACTTTTAAGTCCCATGCTTCATTAGAATAGAGCTATTTTTCATTTCTCTTATCCTGTATAAGATGTGTTAGTATAAGAAAGTCATCTGCCATCCCAAAAATTTTTTAGAATTTTGCTTCCAGAACTGTTCTTTGAATCATATTTTCTAGGACCTCTTAGGGCTTTGTTAAAAAAATCCTTCTTTCCAGCATTTACACAGACATTGACTGGGAAATCTCTTTATCAGTGGTTGGAATCAAAAGTAATTTTTTTTTTCCTAGAATCCATTTTAGTCTCATGTACTGCTGCTTCTCAGTGTGAAAGAATCTATTTAACTGCCTGCTTTTTGGATGGCTTTTAATGTTGTTTTTAGATTTATACAAAAAAATTATTTTGCCAATGAGCCTCTTCATCTTCACCACTAGAATGACTTTTAATGGACATCCAGTAGTTTCATACTAAGTAGTTTCTTTTACCTTTATTCTCCCTAGGGAGGAATGCTCTGAATGGCTGGAAATGTCAGCAGCTGCATTAGCTGAAGAGTTTAGCTGCTGCCACCTCCTAGAAAAATCTTGCCCTTTCTCATTTCTGTGTTTCTTACTGTTTCCCTCAGAGTCAGCCAAAGAAACTTCCTGTCTGGCATAACACAGATTATGAACTAAATTAGCAGCTATTATAGATGGGCATTTTTCTGTTTATTTCAAGGCGAAATCCATTAGAACTGGCAGAAAAGTTGGCTTCATTTCCACAGAGTCAACAAAATCAAACAGAAACATGAAGCTGAGAAAAAGGAAGGAATGTGTGCAGCTGCTGGGAGTCCAGTCCAGCTCAGCCACTGGGCAGTGTAACGAGGACCTGGGCTGACCACAGGGAGGTGGATTCTGTGTGGGCATGGACACTCCCTGGGCTGGTACTTCACACGCAGATGAGGTTTAACATGATAATAAATTTGCCAGCACAGTCACCCTCTCCTCCAGAGTATCTGATCATGGGCCTATCTGGAGATTGGAAAAGAATTATTACTCAGCCAGGCAGTTTCTGTCCTGCCCTCATAAGCTGATAAAATTTAGTATTGCTGATAGTGATGACTTAGTCATGTGTTTTGTCTGAGAATGCCTAGACCCAAATCTTCTCTAAGGCCGTGACTATTCTTGATATTAATTCTTATAATTTATTTGTAGGCATGTTGCAGTGGTTGAAAATAACAACTGAACAGTTGGAGCAATCCTCTTCATTGTAAAATGGACCCATCAGCACATTTTGGTAATTTGTTGACCTCTCAGGAAAAGTCTGATGTTAAGTATGTGTCTTTTTATTCATGTTCTGTGATCCATAAATTCAGAATTTTGGTTGCACTGCTCATTTTACACAGAAGTATCACAGGCTGTTCCTTAGAATACAGCTCTGGATCTGTCCTTCATCAGAGTTCTTCAAAGAAAGGAGAGCTTATGCTTTACAGTGACAGAATTACATTAAACATATATAGCTGCTTGATTAGAACTGAGATCTTGTGTTCCAAGTTCTTGATGTTAAATACTGGAGTCAGCAAATCTCACAGCTGTGCAGTTATTTCCAGCGCCAGAAATCAGGTTTGTAGGAAAGAGATTGTGTGTCTTGAGTCATCACTACAGATTAGCCCCCAGAAATGTTATTTACTGTAATGGGTTATCAAACTTCACTGTGACTTTCAGAATGGGTGTTTTTACAGCTTATTGGTAAAACTGTAATATGAAGTTTTATTTTTTGTACTGCTAAAATGCAGGCCACTTCATGGTGAATATGATGTTAATGAAAATACTGGAAGGCTTTTCAAAAAAACATTGTCACTGGTTTTGAGTTAGTCAAGCATTTAGTCTCACAAGTTTGTTCCAGTTAGAAGGAGAATTTGATGTTGGAGACAAATGTCTTTCATCTAATCCTGTTTGTTTAAAAAGACATGCCAAGTACCTTTTCCTTGAGCATAGGAGGATCAAAACCAGGAGATTGTTTTCAGCTGGTACCCAGACTCAAAAGCTCTGTCTAGGATTTTCTTTGTGCTGCATCCCACATTTGCCCAGCCTGCATCTGGATTTTCTTTCTAAAATTCTGCTTGTCTGTTGTCCTTTTCATCATACCCACACACCAGTCAAACAAACAATCCTTTACATAGCTTAAATTCCTGACTGTTCCTTTATATTCCTGTTTTGGCCTGTGATAAGCTGTGTATTGGGTTCAAGATTTGGTTCAAGAATCTTTATTTCTTTCTTTTCTTTTTCTTGTCTTCTGTTAGTAATATTATTGTTAAATAGTATTCCTCTGGTTTTTACTACCTATAAGCACATTTTATCAGTCTGCTGCTTGCAGAACAGGGCAGCTCTGTGGACAAGAGAAATGTGAATGCAGCATAAAGTAAAACTAAGACAGATAATCTGCCAGTTCATTGTAGATGAAGATGCATAAATTTTCTTGAATAGTGATTTCAGTGATTAACTTCTTATTTCCTTTTTTCAGCGCTCAGGTTACAGAATAAGCAAACCAGAATTCTAAAATGATGATGGTAATAATAATAATAGATTTTGTCTAGAAGCTGAATAGTTCTGGTTGTGCTTCATTATTTACAAATCCCAAGCGTAATTTACCATCATTTTTCCAAGCAGCACAGTGCTCTTTTATCATGTCCCTTTCCCAGACCATCTATCCCTCTTGTTGAAATGTCCCCAGATTCTTTCATCTCTCCACAGGAAGCTGTCAGGGAGTTACGTAAATTCAGCAGGCAGGACCAGCTTTTCAGTGCCATCAGGAGTCTCTTACAGCAGCCCCTGAGCTAAAGGCCACCCATCTGCAGCAGCAGAAGTGAAGTTTACAATCCCTTTCCCTTGGCACTCTCAAGCAGAAACAGACAAATGGGGCACAGGGCTGAGTTTGCCACGTCCATACATACTTGTGGATAAGTTACTCTCAGGATATCAGATTTGCAATAACCTAAAGCCATTAGAAATGGTTCATGAACATCCAGGCATGCATACATAATTCAAGTTAACTGAATACATTTATGTGCACGCTCATAAAACGGAAACAGGTTGCAACTTATTAGTGGAATAAATGGAATTGCTTCTTTATAGCACAAGTTTTATGCTTCTCCCTAATTTAAACCTAGATCATTAAAATATAAAGTTGGCTGATAATTGCAATAAATATTCCTGTAACATTTCTACTTGCCAGCTTGTACGTAATCTTCCTTTGTTTCTCTTTAAAAACATTTATTCTATTTCAGTTTGTTCAATATATGCCATGAGGATTTAAAATATGTGTACTGGTGGGTAACTAACTTCTAAATGAAGGCTTGAGGTAAAATATCAGGTTTTACCTGAGTTAAATTACTTTTTAGTGGAGATTTTTTGAAAGGATTGAATCCACTTCACAATGGCTGTTGCTCTTGGCTAAATTCCTCCTACATTATCAGGCAGCTTTACCAATGTTATGTCACTGTTGTCTAGAGGGAGAACATAACCCACAATAAACATCACTTGTGTTGAGTAGGAAAAAAGTGGTGGAAACAGGTGTTTCTTCTGCCTAAAAAATATCAGTATTTTGCAATATAAATCCTGAAAATTGAATAACTTCCAGCCATTTTAATCTACATGAAATGATGAAGGACCACGTCACATGTGACATCCCATTAGGCTCAGAGAGATGTTTGTTTTTGGGAAACACAGTGTGCCTCAGCACTATGAAGGGACATGCAAAGGCTTTTTTAGTACCTTTTTTTTTTCAGTGTTTAAAAATAAAAAGTCCTGACATAGTTACAGTTTTGAGCTTTGCTGCAGTAAAAAATAATTTTTCCTATACTCAAAAATTAATGTCTGTCTTGGGGCTTGATATTTTAGCAGATTAATAAGCAGGCATGCAAGTTTAATCTTATTGCAGTCAGCATAGAAAAAACTGTCCTGTGGAACTTAGTTTTCAGAAAGGCCTAGAATGTGAGTGTCTTATATTTAAAATCTGTGTCTACAATTTAAAATCTGATAATTTTTAATGTTTTTAATTATTGAATTGAAACAAAAGCCACATTAACCATTTCAGATTTAAGTTTTATTAGAAGGATTTAGATCATAGTGATATATATATTTGTAAATAAAAACTCCAAATACATTCATTATTTATTATTCATTCACTTTAGTGCCACCTTATTTTTGGGATTAAAGACCATATGAAGGAAGGTAAGTTTCAAAGTCACAGCTCTTGCACCAAGAGAATTAACTAAAGTTAGAGAAATTGGAATGACTTCTATTGATTCTCTGATGTATTCTTTTATTGTTTTGCCACAAAGTGAAACAATTATAACTCTTAAATCTGTACACATTGATATGGGATGAACTTTCTGTTCTTCTAATGTTCAAGTAATCATACTGACAGGATTTGATGCATGAAATTACTTATATCTCTGTCCTTCTTATTTTATGTCAGTAGAATACCAATGGAAAACAAAAATGCTCTGGACTTTTTTTAAACCCACACAGTTGGATGAAGCTTTTCCTTTTCCTTATGTCAACCTACATCCTCAGTCTTTTCATCTTTGCTGCTCCTCCTTAGAATGAAAATATTTGTCCAGTTTTACCAAAGCCAACACGCAAAGCTCCATACTACACAGCTTAAGAAGTGCTCTAAATCATCCTGCTTTTGTTGTGGGGTTTCTGTTGTTGTTTGGTTTTGTCTGACAGAAATCTGTGAGCTCCCAAAAGCTTTCTCATGTTGTGTTAAGGAGGGCTGGATGCTACCTGGACATTGGGAACAGAAGACAGGAATGTTTCCGATGAACTTGGAAGTTTGGCTCTGGAATCATCCCAATTGATTTTGCTGGAACCACCCCAATTCTTCTTTGGCAGATTGTTTAACAGCAACCTGGGGTTCTGTGGCCATGGGTCTGATGTCTAGGTCAGACTGCCCAGGATGGTTAGAACTTTATTTCCCTTGCATTAATCCTTTTGATGTATGCCATGAAAGCATAGCCTGTAGCTGTCAAATTATATATGCACTGTGGGTGTAGTCTGTTTAGGTTCAGGACTTAGCATCATGTATTCCAATTCAATTTATTTTTATATCTCATCTTTCACACAGAGGGTCTGAAAATGCTCAACAGCGAGAGACAGAATAATGAGATAATGCTTTACAGAACTGTGAAAAGTGACTTGCATACAGATAGCAAGCAAGGCAAAGGTTGGACTTGAGTGAGAGAAGACAGCTGTAAATTAAAAGCAGGAGTAGTATAAATACAGAGCAGTTCTGATAGAAGAGACCTGAAAAGTGTAGGGAAAAGGTTTAACTTCCTGTAAGAGTAGTAGAATAGTAAAGCTTCTACCTATTCAATGAGGAAATGTGGTACTAAATTATATTTTGCATTGCAGGTATTTGTGTTATTGGGATTGAGCAGCATGCTGCTAAATTTGTTACTTATGGGAGAAATAGTATAAGGATGGAAATGTAAAAATCTTTTGATAACATCTGGCTGATGATAGAGCTCCTACTGAGGGGCTTAATCAAGACATGATTGAACTGTGTGAAGGAAGAAGAATATCAAGAAAGGGGGGTATAAAGATAATTTTTGACAAAATTAATTCTGGTCTGAGCAAGAATCATAATTACAATATAGAAATAGTGGTAAATCTTCTGGTAGGGAATGAGGGTGAGGGGAGATGATTAATATATAGGAGTCTGTGGAGATGATTAGTTATCATGGATTGAGTGACCATTCCCAGGTCATTTCACATGGCTTTCACCCAGGACATTTTCTCATTTCTCTCTAATCTGCAATATCCAAAAGCAAAGTAGATTTTCCCATCATGGGATTTTATCCTGGTTTTCTTTGTTAAAGTCTTTGTGACTTTCTTGGTGCGATCTGAGTCTTGTGATGTTTATTGAAGTAGTAGAACTGAATTCTTAGCTGAAGACAGGAGTAGCAGAATCAGAAAGAACATTCTACCTTTGAACTCCTCTACAGAAAAAGACAATATACCAATAGATTCGCTTCCCCCCCATTCCTGAACCACCTTAGTTGCATGCATACAGTCCTGATGTAGACCAGATTTGAATTGAGGACCATAAATAAATTTACATCAATTTCATAAAATTGATGGGCCAGCCTGAAACCAGCATAGAAGCTAAGGGAAAAAAAGAGGTTGAAAGCACAGAGCCCTAAGCAGTGAAGAATGGCAAAGGTATATAAAGCCTAAAAGCAGAAAAAAAACTTCAAATATAGATTTTGCTCTTTGAGGACAGCATCAAAAGCTGACTGTTGGAAAGGTTTGGGAAGGACAGAGTATAAATAACCAGTGCTCTTCTGGTCACTCTTCTCTATTTTACTACATGTAGGCTGCAGTCTGAGGTTTCTTGTGTCCCATGAGAATGAGTGAATAACTGATTTTTAGATAAAAAGCAGAGGTTCAATGTATTATCAAATGGTTCATGGTCAGAAGTAGTTGGAAAAAAGGCATGGCAAAAAGATGAAGCTGAGAGAGTAGGAAATGTCATAAGGAAGATACCAAGAAAAAGTAAGTGGATCTTCTTGCTGGAGACAAGAGCCCCAAAATTGTCAAGTGAATTTGGTTGGTCTTTGCTGACCTTCACTGAACTTCTGAAAAGAGCTGGGTTTAGAAGGTAATCTCACTCTGATTTGCAGAGTCACGAGCATCTGTGTACAGCTTCCTGCAAATTTTTGATATACACCTTAATATGCAATGTAGCATGCTATAAAATTGAATTACCACAGAAGCTGTTTTGTTCCCAAATTTCCTTTAATATAAATGAGCTGGCTGGAAATAGTAGACAACTGTGGGGTGTTTCATAACCAGTGATGAATTTGTCATAGGACCACAATATAACAAGTTATTAAATATTGTGAATATATTATCTACTAATAAGAAAGTCATGCTGTTTAGCATCATTACACTAAGAAGTCACAATGACCCTTAACATAAGTCCTGACACAAATTATTATTGTTTACACAGACCTCCCAGCATCCTGCTAAATGCAGTTTGCCAGTCAAAGTTTTGTAACTGTGATGCCTCAAACAGTTTATTCTTTTTCATAAGTACAGGGCTGTAGTGCAGATTATTGGTGTAGTGTATATATAAATCCTGATTTTTATTTCTGCTCCCTCTCCACAGGTAATCTGAGAGGATGCTATCTTGCATCTTCCCTCTATTCTTTTTATTAATAACTTTGTCATAGTTAGTGCAAAATTGTAGCATGTTGAGAAAGGTTTTGGATCTAAAAGATTTCATCACCTGTAAATGACAGTCAGTGGGGGAGCTTAACTGAGCACATGCACTTTCTGCTCTATGGAGTAGTTAATAAAATATGAACTTAGCACACAGTCTAATATTGATTTCTCTGGGAAAGGCTGGATTGATATTAGATAATGATGTTGCATATGGACAGCAAATGACTTGAAAGACCTACTCAGCTTTTTGATATTCACACTGCATTTTCAGCACATTCCTCAAATATATCAGAACATTTCCTATCTGACCAAAACGACTGCACCTGATACTTGTCAGAATGTTTGTTGGCATACTCCCTGTGCCTCAGTGAAATGTTTTAGGTCAGGTTTTGCGATTTAGGGGCTTGGTTAGAGAAGGTGGTGATGTTCCTTCTGAAATTCAGACAAGGAAACCTTCCAATACGCCTCAAAATAACAAGTGTTGACTTTCCTGTCTTTCAGAAAGCGAGTCAAAGAATGCTCTGGCCATTCTCTGGGTAAAGCAAAACCTTGGCTTTCCATTCCCTTGGATTGCTAGCCCAGAGTCTCAGCTGTGTCTCTACAAAAACATGAACATAGTCAAGAAGGTGTCAAGGAATGCCAAAAATGTGATTAAAATTAGGGTTGGGAAAGGAAGAGCTCTATCAGCTACTATAGTGTGTTGGGTCAATCCTTCAGTAGCTTTTGGTACTGAATGTATCTTGATCTCTTTATTAAACCACAGATCTAGTCAAAGGACCAAATATTAAAAAAATCACCTTTGCTCATACTGTCTCTTTGCTGAGATTTTAAGAATGTTGTATGGAATAATGCTCTGTATAACTGAGAAGAGTGTATCTCCTATTTTTGAGCCTTGTAGTTTTGCAGTAAGCCCCAGCCAGCATTAGGGTACAGTACATTTAAAAGGAATGGTTTAGCAGTGGATAATGAAAGCCTAGCAAAAGGAACAGGGTGGAAATGTGGACAAGAGGTTGGAGATTGGGCTCTGTGGCATATAGAGGGGTGTAGTTAAGACTGGAATTAATCTTGATGTCAGGGCTACCAGTAGACTGTCCTAAATAGGAAGATGAATATTTTCCCTCAATAAAGTCTGAGTATCCTTTTGAAGAAGCTGCCATAGCTCAGTCTGAAATTGTGGATCCAACCCAGAAATAATTGAGAGAGGATGTTTGGCTTGTGGTATGTGGTAGTCAAGCTGGATGATAGGAATTGACTTTAATGGCTTCAGAAATACGACTATTTGTTTGTCAAAGGATGTGCCTCAAGATGATGAAGTCTGGTGATTTTTTCTTTGTCTTATAGATAACCACACTTGGAGTCTTCTGACATCAAATCCTTAAACACTCTTAATGCCATAGAAAGACACTTGCTTACCTTCAATTAAGGTAGAACAAAGAAAAGGTGAATATTTTTCTTTCAAATTTAGTACAAATCATATATATATATATATATAGTTTTTCTGCTATTAACTTTTCTTTAAGAATCAAGGCTTAAATGACTGTTTACTAAGCTTGTTGCTTTATACATGAAGACTGAGGGCTTCTGAATGTAATTCTACAGATCAAAAGTTGCCATATTGAAATTGGCTTAAAAGAATGGCAGAAGCCTATAGGTGGTTACTTAGCCCATGGTGCATAACTTATTTAATGTCTAAGAGCACCTTAAACACCCATGTGCCTTTGTAATTGCACACTTCAATCTTGGTATGTGGTGGCACAAGTTTGAATGTTTTTCTATGTCTTTCTGAAAAGTGTGCTTTTTATTTGCCACATCTTTAAAATAATGTAGACTGTTAAAAAAAAACAAAAAAAACAAAAAAAGGTTGGGGTAGGTTTTTTTTTTTAATTGATTTTTTTTAGTTTCATAATTAAAATGATAGGAGTAAAGCCAAAAGGGAAAAGTTGAAGAATCCACCCAGGGATGTATTTAGTCCTGAGGAATAGCTCTGACCAATATTTCTTTTCATTAAAGCTTTAATCTAGTGAGCCTTGGCGCTGTGGAAGTGTTGACATGCTCTGGGAGCAATGTGCTGATATTGTCCTGGTTTGAACACCAAAACCACCTGCACAAACCACCCAATTCCTCACCCTGCTGAAGTGACAGGAGGAAATCTGCTGGGCTGTGCCCCCCTAGAAAGGCAGCTTGGACAGGGCTGGATTGCCCCTGATCATTTGGGAAAGATACTTTGGCAGATTTGACCTAGTGGGGTAAAATTCTCTGTTTAGCATCTGCCTCCTCCCAGGACATCTCTGGGTTCAACACCCGCGGTGCTTTGGTTCCACACCAACTCCAAGGGAAGGCTGCCACCTACTGAACTCCTGGTTTTGTTGCTTGCAACATCTGTATTTGCCAATTTCTCACCCCAAGCAGTGACCAAATCCTGCTTTTATTGCAAGGAATGT
This sequence comes from Camarhynchus parvulus, assembly GCF_901933205.1. Lineage (NCBI taxonomy): Eukaryota > Metazoa > Chordata > Aves > Passeriformes > Thraupidae > Camarhynchus > Camarhynchus parvulus. Next base: position 11,658,139 of record NC_044580.1, read on the forward strand.
GTGATGGACAAGGTCCCTACATGGCCCAGCTCCATCTCTCATTGCACTGGATGAGCAGCCTGGCACTTGCTAACAGATGTAATTTTTCCTTTTTTTTTTTTGCAAGTATTAGAATGGGTGTTTTTACACACTAATTATAAGAGATGGCAATGAAAGTGAAGATAACAAGAGCCCACACAGCATTGCTATTATCTGACCCTGATCTGAACTCCTCACTGCTCTAAGTGCTAAAACACACTGCTAAGGATTCCTTTGGAAATTGGTGTGATATTTCAGTCACTGTCTCACAATATTTTGAAGTGTCTTTAAAAAGAATTAAACCAATAAGACTCCTCACACTTCCCACTAGATGCTCAAGTGAATTTCATCAAAGATTGTCATGCAAAAAATTTCAATTATCATTCCATAAATATGGATGAAATAAAGTATATATTTACCCCCTAAACTCTTCTATTCATTCCAGGATGACTGAAATTTCAGATCTCTTCATGGTTTTTCCTTCTAAAACTTTTTCTTTTGGCAAAGCAGAAAGAAAGAAATTCCATTTCTGGACATGTACATATTCATCTCCAAAGGAAAACAGGACAACTTAAGTTTTGTATAAAAACTGAATTTCACAGAGTGAGTATTTTGGACACCTTTTAGATATAGCTTCAAATTTTTATTTAAAGTTGGTGATGCGGCTTCTCATGGATCATTTGGATTAGAGGGATGGCTACAGTAACTTCACGGAGCAAAGAAAAGTATCTCCATAATACAAAGCTTTGTTTCATATGCCTCTGCTAGGGGGAAAAAAAAGAAGAGACTAAAATGAAGTTTAAAATGGGAGCAATGAGGGTCTTTCTGATTGAAAAAAATACTTTGAGAATTTTATAAAAAGATTAGCTTATATTTGCATCACAGTTTTTTGGTGACCTTGTATAAACAAACTTCAGCATCTGATAACTTGAGGCTTTTCCTTTAGGCAGCTTCTGGACCATTTGTAACATTGATTGTTCATAGCTCCTGCCACACTTCAGCAAAATCATCTGCAGATGCTCCCTCAAAATTTGGCAGAAAATAAGACAATGGATGGAGGAAAATACATTAGAAAGCACAATTGCAGAAACATCAAATCATGATATTTATTTTATTTTATTTTACTTTTTTATCATTCGCAAGATTAAACTGTCACTGTGCAAAGTAGGCAGTGCTGCTCTCTGCATCCTGCCTGGCAGAAAGTTATCTTCAAGCAAAATCAGCAACATCTTGTGTCACAATTTAGTTCCTGGTATTGTTATACCACAGAGGTAACTCTTGGCCAGAAAATTCCCATTACTTCGGAACATTCTGTAGCTACATGTTCCTTTTGGTTGTGCAGTGTATTTCTTAAGAGCCATCACAGCTCGCAATTGGGATGTTTTAGTGGAGATAAAGTTTCTTCAAGGTGGCAGGTGATTCTAGATATTCCACAGCTTGGAAAAACCAGGTTGTGACTCAGTCATAGCAGATTCTGCCCATACTCCTTAGTTTTGCACTTGTTTAAAGGAATTATCTCGTGGATTCACTCTTTTCCCTCTCAGGCAATCAGAGCCCCTGCTGCAGCTCTGTACTTTGGGGAGGGTGCAGATAAGACCTGGTACAAATTGGCCAAAATGTTCACCCTGATCTTGAAGGAAATAGGAGATCCAGCTCTGGTTTTAGCACTGCTTCAGGCATCCTGATCTGGTTATTTTGCTTTTGGAAAAGAGCAGCTGACATAGCCACACTTATTTTGTGATGAAGCAGAAAATTCAATAGAAACAGGCTGGTATAATGTGCTTTTTATGCCTTTTTCTTTGCCCTCCTCCATAGTTTCCATTCTTGGGTTCTTTTTAGGTGAGTTCTCCCACTCATAAAGACTGACAGGTTTCAAAGGATGTTCAAACAGCTGGTTCTGATGTAATGGTTCCCTTTTCCAGCAGGCACTGGCTTGAAACCCATCAGGTCTTATCCATCTTTCATAGGGATCAAGGTCTCAATTCTAGAAAATGTTGGAGCATCCAAACACTTGTGATTGCAGTGAGATTACTCATGGGCCTAATGTGCTTAGTACCTGGCTGATTCATGCTGTAATAGGAGGCTCTTTGTGCTGTAGAGGGAAATAATCAGAGGCTTGACTGCAGCTTGTTAGGTGAAGCTCTGTAGTAAAGCTCTTATCACCAAATTGTTGGTATTTAGGGAATGATTCTATTTATAGAAGCACGCTTTCTTTGTTTTATTTCCTTGCACTGTTTATTCAGAGATTTATCTTTTCTGATTATCATAAATATGTAAGTTGCTAGAGGTGCTTTTATATGTCATGCTTCTTCCTCTGTGCAAGAACAAACTGATGCTTTATTCTATTTGCAGCAAATTGTTGCTGAGTATAGATGGTGCAGAGCAGAGAGCTTCATGTGTTTTCTTTGTTTCTTTGCAGAAAAATGAAGTGACAGGTGCTTAGCCTCATTTTTCATGCTAGCTTTGCCATGCCATTTTCACCAATAATGAAGGCAGCTGCCAGAGCTTGAGGAAATCAGGCGAAAAATTCAGCTGGCAGGTAGACCCAGTCACTTTAAGAAATGTAATCTTATGTTAGCAGATGGTAATTAAAAGGCAGAAGAAATAAAATTTTGTCTCAGTTTTCTGCACTGTTACATCAATTAAATCTGCAATAGAAATGCAAGCAGAAAATATAATTTATTTTCATGTGGCTACACAGTATGATTGTATGCAAATCTAATGATTTGTTTTGCAAAGACAATTGCAGGTTTTTTTAACCTAAGTAGAATAACTGATCATTTCCAGAGAGTGTGTGTGCAGTAAATCTTCAGTCTTTAATATGCCTAATGCAATGAAAAGCATCTCCTTGTTTTCTATTCGTTGTTAAACCTCAAATTATGTTCTGCTGTCTATCCACTTCCAGCTTTCAGTAACACAAATTTAAATCTGAGCAGTTCAGTCTATCTGAGTGTGGAGAGCTAATCTAGCTCAGGCCTCAGCAGGGGTGCATCCTGTTAAAAGAGAATATCCAAAAAGTGCAAGATTGAGCTGGGTAAGGGTTGTTATGATCTTGCAGGAAAATGATGTTTCAGCTCTAACAAGATTTCTAAGGATTTTCTGCTGTTCCTGCTACTTGCAGACATCTAGCTTTGAGGACAGAGCCTCATAATTTCTCATATGTTACTACTTATGGCTTCTAGGATCATGAACAACATGTGCAAATCACTTGAAGTGTGAAATAATTACATAATTAAAGCTCATTATGGCAGAGGCGAGATGCTGGTGGAGCTGTGTCACCCTTTCTGGAGCTGGCTGGGATTTGCAGGGCTTTTATGAGTCATGCACAAATATTCACCCCATTTTGGAAAAATTCACCCAATTTTGAATGTTACGGTATAATCAAACTTGAATGATATTTTAGTGCTGTTGTTAATTTTTAAAAGACACAGAGTTATTTAGTTTAAAATTGATAAACCAGATGTTTATTTTGTATTTCTGCAGATCCAAGCCAGGTTTGTCTGTGATGCTGAAACAACACTTCCTTTCTTACGTCTCTTGCACCAAGTCTGCATTAAAGACAAAAAGAAATAACCTAGATATGTTGTTTAAAAGTGCAGCTCCCAGTTCTTCTGTCCCACTGGCTGATTGCTGATGACTTTGAACATAATGGAAATTTTATCACTGTAGATCCCATTCTAGTGAGACTGGCATAGCAAGCAACATTTTTTTTTCAGTTTTTCTTAAGTGTTCAGTTGAGCAGAAATGCAAACACACTCCTTAAAGTTACAGTGATCAAAAGCATCACCTCAGACCAACAAGTTAATTCTAGTTGTGTCTGATGAGATTCCTGCTCATTTAAACATACAAAATATCTGGGATGTTTTGTAAGTTCTTATGAGTAACAATGAATATTAGTTTTGAATCAGAATTCACATTTATTTCCCAATTGCCCATGGAGTATCTCCATGAGTTTGCATTTAACACAGGTAAGGATTTAAGTGAGAGATTTCACTTGAGCAATTCCAGAGAGAGAAAAACCCAGAAGGGGGGGAAGTGAAGAGAGGTGGTATTATTATTAATAATAGTTAGTGATGATGATGATGATGATTATTAGTAGTAGTAGTAGTATTATGTAACCATACCTGTCTGTCTGGTCAGGAGCAAGTTAAGTGTACAAGTATGAGGTATTTTCCCTTCCTGCTCTTTGTTAAATGGGAGAGCACCTGATAATGGTTAGATGATTAGTATTCTTTTTCTTTTATTTTTCTTCTGTAGCCTTATCATTGTGCTTGGGCATTGAGTAAGGTACTCCACCACTGGTAAGCCTTTTGCTTTCTCTAGACACTGACATTTAACCTCTGAGTTGTTCAGCTGCAGGTTTTAGATCTGGAAGCTCCATTTGTACCTGGCTTTGCAAAGGTGAGTCTGTAATAGACACTGACTGCCTGGGGTACCTGAGGGTGTTCATTGTTGTCTGAGAAGCCAGTGCTGCTGGTTTTGAAATTTCATCTGTGCCCTCTGAGAAATGATCTTTTTATATAAGCTCTTCAGCTAAGGCTTTCCAAAAAATGAATGTTGTATTCCTCCTGCCGGGACTTTGTCCTGAAGAAGGAAACAGATGCTTCACTTGCTTCCCTCTTTCACACAGAAATCAATAAAGAAGGTGATATGAAGTCAAATTTTGAAAATGTGCAAAGTGAACTCAATGCATACTGCCACTGGGCATTCTCTAAAATACTTTAATGCCCTTAGGAATTTTGTGGCCTTATTCTTAAAATGCCCTGTTTGGGGCACTTAGAGAAACCCAACAGTCTTAAAATGCTGAATAGCCTGTCCTGATAAGTTTGGGTAACTGGGTATGTTGCACCCATCACTAAAATCACTGCCAATAAATAAATAAATAAATAAATACTGGCTTCAATATTTATGCCCTGTCCCTTGTGAATCTTCTAAGCAGTTTCCTCCTCCATTTTCAGAGTTGAAGGAAGTTATGGGAGTGGTTTGAGAAATGGCAGGGGTGTTTGGACTAGGAAATGCTGTGGTCTGAAAATAAAATCCAAGGGGTTAAGCATGCTCTAAAAGAGAGAGGTGAAGTGGGAGAATAAGAAAATAGTTTGGATTCAGTTTGACATTTTCTTTTCTCACACTTGCCCTCAGTCAGCTTGTTCAGAGATAGCAATTTCTCAGCACAATGTCAGGTACATAAAAGAATGTGACAGCTTTCCCTGCTAACCCAGGCTGCCTGATAGAAATTATCATTCATTATCATTATTAGTGTAACTCACCAACCCGAAGTCTGAACCCATTCCAGTGGCACTGAAATGGCAAAAATCCCAGTCACATCTACAGTCTAGGCTCAGGCCTGAAGCTCTAATATTTGAAGAAATCCAATGGTGATTACTGACTGGAGTTCTGTTATTTTATCTGGGATTTATGTTCTGTTTTTTTAATGGAGTGTGTTAAATGAGAAGTGTTAAAATACTAGCTACTACAAGAAAAATAATTTAATGTGATTTTATAGTTTTTATATATGTTACCAGATGTAGCCAATCAATCAATAAAACAGCTTTTGTTTGAGAGCATTCTACTCCAGTGGCTAAACTTCCATAATTACCCTGCCACCATAATTAAAAATTATCTAGACTCCTTCCTTCTAGTTTGTTCAAGCTGATGAGAAACTGATAAAATGGAGTTTCAGTGCAAATGACATCTTATCACTTGGCAACTTTCAAATGCAGAGTATTTCAAAATCAAATCTCTAAGACTGCACATTACTTTGAGGAAACGTGTCAACAAAATGCTGTCAGCTCCTTCCTCTTGACAAGCTGTACAGATTTCAGACGACTCTTAACCGTAGCTTGTCCATCAAATCAGCAGATGTCCTTTTTGGCACTACTGGTAGCACAGTTAGGGTGCCTGGTGGCTTTTTAAAAAGGCAGGAAAGGTTTTCTGATTGTACCTGAGGGCTAAGATCTAGTTCTAAATGAGGAGAGAGGAACAAGTGATGCTTATTGCGGATGTACCTGGCAGTGGGAAGAAGGGAGCCCTGAAGTCTTTGGCATTTTGCTCATTTGATCTCAGATAGGGATGGGGTGTCCTGAAGGACAAGAATGACTAATTGGGAGCTGCTTCTCTCAGCCCTAGAAAATGAAACAAATGCTCAGAGCACTTGCTCAGGCTGCAAAGTGTCACATGTCTTGATGGTTTTTAGGGCTGTCACTGCAGTGTGCAATTTCCACCCTTTCAAGGGGGACAGCAGAGAAACAGCCCCCATTTCCCTGTCTGAGAAAAGCCTCTGCTTGCAAGATGCTTCTGGTTCCTTTTATCCCTCCCCTTGTGGATTGGCTGGGCTGGAGAGGTCCAGCTGTTTCTGTTTTCATTGAAAGGGACCATAGAACACAGATTCAGCAGGTTTAATGTTTTACATGCCAGTTTAATAGATTGTTACACTGGAGCATCTTGTCACGAGCATTGAGATGGTAGAGTGCCTCTCTCAGATTTATGTGTGTCCTCTGGGTATCCTCATGCTTTACTTACCTAGTGCCTTTTTGGGCTGCTTTTATTCCCTAAAGCCACTGTGCATATGCTTCTCAAATAACACAAAACCAAAGGCTGTTTGTAGCCTACCAAAAAAGGTTTGTAGAAAGGAAAGCTGATCTTCTCCATCATATGGATTCCTCAGTTTTAAATTTAAACCAGTTGAAACACCTTTGAACAGTTACACTTCAAAGGATATTTCTGTAAAATTTGTGTGCTCTGACTCTATCTTTGCTTGCAAATTGAATCGGATTTCCTTACATTCTGTAATAGCTTGCAGTTTTGTTTTTCCTGGCACAAAAGCTCTTTCCGTTTGTCCTTCAGTTAGTCAAAGGTAGAAGGCATTCCCTGGGAGAGAGATTCATTTTTCTCACTAGAATTTCAAACTGCAGGATGACAATCTTCTCTGGCACACATTAAGCTCACCACCATCTTCAGTATACATGAAATCATAATCAAAGACAGATGCCTTTGCCTGTTATAAATAATCAGTGCTGCTTGCACAGACCAGGAAAAATCCTTGTTTAGACTGGTCTTACTTTCTTTCTTGGACCTCTGTATTTCCCTTGGCCTTTCTTTTTTTTTTTTTTCATCTTTTCTCTGTCTCTAATTCTAGATATTTGCCTAAGGAAATAAAAGGAATGGGGAAAGTAGATCTTGGCACTCTCTGAATTCTCAGTGGATTACCCTATGGAGTGAAATTAAATACACATGACATATAAAAGGGAACAGCCTTTTAATTTATAGCAAAAACCCCAGTTCACAATAAATCTGTTCTTTCCTGTTTGTTCATGTGCATGATGAGAACATGTCATATGCCTCTGTGAAGCTGATATGGGAGCTCTTTGTTCTGTGTAGGATTAATTTGTTTTGAATTGGTTAAAGGTTCTCTGTAAATATCAAATAGCAATTGTGAATACACTTTTAAATTGGTGATCAAGTTCACTTGCTGTTATAGCAAAACCCAGTGCAGCAGCATCTATTTCAATAGCTCCTTGTAAAGGCAATGTCCTGCCAACTACAAATTGTCCTCAGTAGGGGTGAGATTTCTGTCATGTCAGGGCTCAGATTGGAGCCTCTTTTGGGGGAGTATTTTCAGGTCTCTCTGTGGAAAAATTCTGCTCTGGAGGTGGATGCCATTATGAATTTTTAGCCCTGGGCAGTGCACAAAGCACTCCTGTGCTGAGTTTTGGGTAAGGTTTCCAGCTGCAGACACCACCCTATCAACATGCTTCTAATTCACATGTCCTGAACTATTCCTGACTAAACTGTCTGAATGTTTTGCTGGGTGTTTTGTCCTCTAGGCTTCCAAATTCTTGTGCTGGTTAATTTTTTTTTTTAAAGGATGTATAAAGTGATGAGGCAGGGATTGTGAAAGAGCCTTGCACCACTAATGGGTTGCTGCTACACAACCAGCCATGTTCTGTGTTCTTACAGGAGTTCTGCAAAGGCCTGAAATTAAGGAATGGGAATGTAATTTTGCTTTGTTTTTTTTAATCCCAGTGGCTTACCACAAAAAACACCACTGCCAGTGCTTTGATAGAAATCCAGGCTGGTCTTGTTTGAAGAGATCCAAGCTTTTTTCCCCAAAGGTCAGCCTCTTCATGATAAAGTAGGAATTGAGAAGCCCTTTTTTTTTTTTCTTTTATTTCTCCCTTCTTAGTTTGTTGGTTGGTTGTTTGTTTTGTTTTTTTTTATTTTTTTTTATTTTTTTTTTAATATGGGCTAATTCCAGTATTAATTGCTTCAACTCTTATTTCACCATGGTAAAAAATAAATTGCTATAGTTGCTTGCCCATTAGTATTTATAGCTTTCTCCTTTACTGACTGTATTCCTCCTCTGCACAAGACCATAAATACATTAAAGAGCAAAGGAAGGAATGATTGGTTTGCCTTTGACACAAAGGCTCTCAAGATTGTTGATATTAGTCACATTAATTAATCATCTTATGGACTATAGGTTTTATTAACGGCAGCATCATCTGATTCAAAAAATCAGATCCTGACCACTCCTGAAAAAAATACACACTCCTGACATTAAGGTGACTTATTGATACCAGTTGCCACAAAAAAACATGCCAGATAGGTCAGATGTGGTTAAACCGGCTCTTGGGTTTCTGACCAGCAGCCAGGCTTTGCCTGTCATAATTTTCCCTGATTTTCCACTTCTCTGGGAATTATTTAAAAATATTATTATACAAGTATAATGAGCTGAAATCCCCCTGCTTCAGCTGCCTTGGCAGTACTATTTTCCCCCTCCTCTGCAGGGAGAAGGATCTGACTCGATTCAGCCACTTGCATTTTCCTCTCACTGAAGATGTCCTTGGTCAGCAGTGCAGGGGAAGGCCCAAAGCAGTGTGTGTTTGCAAACCTGCTCTTTCCTTTACAGCCCGTGCAACTTTGACACTGCTGTGATACATTCTAGGGAATGAAAACCCCATGGAGCAAGGTACATGATCAAACCATCACTGAAATTCCTGCTCTATCTGGGCTGCCACTGAGTCTTTCTGAAGCCTTTGAGTTAGGAAGTGGCATGTTTCCTGAGAGCTGATACTCTCTGTTTTGGATAAAGTCATGGCAGAAATGTCACACTGAAAATATCCCAGTGGATTTTTACACCCATTTAATCATCCTTTGGAGAAGTGAGGCATGCATCACTGCTGATAAGAGTGCTCTGTATTGACTTTCCAGCTCTACTGGACGTAGCTTAATCATATTTGGTTAAAAAAACCCAAAACATAAATTGTGCTTTGTTCACTGGAAGAAGTTTCCTTTTTTCCTCCTCTTTTGTGTTTTCTTTCTTTCCGCTCTGTGGTTTTATTTGTCTGTCTCTGATAACATGACAAATTAGAATGAAAGCCAATTAATTAACTTTATATGGGAATGTTGAATTATACTGCCTTTGGGTCACAGTTGCAAACAGAAGCATCTTGTCCAGAAGCCTGAATTTCACTAAAATATTGCATTAAATCCATTCAGTTAAACCATTTAAGCAATCTGCTTAAATGTTTGTTCTTGTGGATGAGGGAAAACCAGCTGACAAATATTTTAGGATGGATCATGCAGTTACTACATTACAGTGAATTAATATAGTTTATGCTTTTGTGATTGACCAGCACAAGCTATGTTGCTGTAATCCATCTATAAACTGTCTGCACCTCCAGCTTTTTTTAAGGCTCTCTTTCATCAAAACCAGGCAGTTTACCTGTATCCTTTGTCATGCTCTGCATGCACAAATAAGGCCATTGCCACTGAGACCGTCCATTAGACTGATTTTCAAGCACACAAAAAGCACTTTCTAGTGAGTAATTGTATATTTGACCTAACATACTATGTTTGCAATCCTTGCAATTGATGTCAGTTGAGACTAAGCTTCATTTGTCCTTCCCCTCACCCAGTGAAGGGTATTTGTAAACCAAAACCCATGCTGCTGTGATTTCATCTTAATACCTGTTACACAGCTGAGAAGCCTGGCTTAATGCTGCTAACTGCTAGTCAGCTTGTCTGTGCCAAAACAGTGAATGAAAAAAAAATATTTGCTGTTTCTTCACAGGAGTGTAACATCAAGGATTTCAGTAGGGATGCTGTAAATAAAAAAAGTTCATTACAAAAATAACCAGTTATGAACAATCTAAGGATATTTCACTCTCAGGCATGAATCAAGTTAGCCTCTAGTAATTTATCAAAGCTCAGGTGTGTAGGACTCTATAAGCCTGGTTTAGTTTCTCTAATGAAGAGTCCACATCACAAAGTCCATTTGAAGAAAGTGGTTTTGGGGGCGAACAGGAGGATACGGATCAGAGCAAGGTGAGTGACTGGCAGTGCAGAGGAGACCTCAGCTCTGTTTTCTGAGAGGTGTTTGTGTGTGATATCAATGTGTGTACCTGTGCTTCAGAGGCAGGCATGGCTAAATGGGAATGGCCAAGAGCAGGGGCAGGGACAATGTTAGACTGCTGAGGAGCAAAGATGGAAGGCAACATGGGATGTAAAAGAAGCAAAAAGACTGTAAGCTGAATATGGACCAGCCCTTTTTTTTAGTTTACTGGGTGGAATTAATTCTGTCCAGCACATTTCATTTTAGATCATGTCTGTCTTTTTGGTAGTCTGCTTCTGCCATTTGCTTGGCTATTGAAATGACCTTTCTTACTTGTTCTTCATCTTGGCAGTTTTCAGTGGGACTGCCAAGAAAACTAAAATCCTCTTTCTTATTCCTTGAAAGCATAATCAGGGAGTTAGGAAGCCAAGATTAGTTTTGCTAATAAATGTGTACAAGTGAACTCCTTTGGGGATTTCTATTTTTCTAAGTATTTGCTCTAATGGATTATGAGTTTCTACCCTCCTTTGGAGATAGTTGGAGTGCCTCATGCTTCTTTGTGTTGTGGAAGGGAAAAAACCCAGTCAGTCTGGTCATTGATTTTCCAAAAATTTCCAAAAATTGATTTTCCAAAGCACCATTTTTCACTATTTTGGCAGTGGTAATATTTTGCTTTCCAAGGACACTACAAGACACAGCCCATCCCCTGAGGAACTCTGGTCTATCTGTTTCCTCCAGGGAATTACAGCAGGCATGGGAGCTCTGTCAAATTAATGTGTGTCAAGGTCACCATTCCTTGCAGGGGCTGGCTCACCTTGGAGAAAGGGACAAGGGTCTCTAGGTAAACAGAAATTGCTGTGTGATGATGAGTGTGCGTTCACAGATATCCAGAATCCTTATTTCAGGTTGCTTTAGGCTGTGTGAGGACACATCTCAGCCTGTCTTTGTCTGATGTCAGCTGGTGCATTGGAAAGGCAGGTGGAATTTCCACTTGGGAACAGAGAACCTGCACAGCAGCCTCTGCTAGCCTCTGTCCAAAAGGGTGAATGGATCCAGCCTCATCAATGACTTTGTGCTGGCTGCAGCCACAGATTTCTCTGAGACCATTCATAAATTATGGTTTAAACAGGAACATTTTTCAAGGGCTTGAAACAACTAGGTGCATAGATTGAAATAATGCAGTGTCATGGTAGTTTTACACTGTGTGTCTGCAGTGTGTGGTATTCAGTCTTTGCTGTTGGAAGCTGCCATCTGTGCAAACATTTTAACTGATACCATTCTGAAAGAAATTTGATGAGTGGCAGAAGAAAAATAAGTTATTTAATTAATGATTTGGTTGCACATATGGACATGTAATCCCTGGCCAGATGCATTCAGACATTTTGAGTCTTATATAAGCAGCAGGGTTGGTCTTTAGATAGCCAGTGACAGGCACCCACAATAAAGTTAATCCTGCCAGAACCCCCTTTATTTCTGGGGTCTTAGGGTGCTCTGTGTGTGTATTTCATCCCTCACCTCCTCCTGTGTTTCTGCTTTTGCCTTTTCAGTGCAGCAACAACCCCTTCAGCAGAGGCCCTTTGGATTGCTTTGATATAACATTCAAAAGGATCAAAGAGAAAGCAAGGCTCAGCTGGTGGCCTTTCCCTTTAAAGCAGTGACTTTTAGGCCATGTCTCTGCTACAGATGTTTGCTGGCACGACTGTGTCAAGCCAGGTTTGATGGGGAGTTTGATCCCTGTCAGGCAGATTTGTGTGAGCAGATGAAATTTCTCTGGTTGTGCTGCATGTGTTTGCTTGGCAGGAGTGAGCAGTGAATGGGCCTGGCTGTGCTCGTGGTGCAAGGGCAACTTTGCCAGTTCAAAAGGAATTTGCACATGGGGGACCCTGTCCCTGCTCGTGCAGTAGTGCCCAGGCTGGGCAGTGTTCATGGATGTAGCTGTGCTGCCCAGGAAGCAAAGCAGCTGAGCCCTTAAATTGATACTGCTCTGTTGGCAAAGACTCTGAAAGAAATGTAAAACAAGTCTCTGGTGTTGAACTGTGTTCTGTTTTAGGAACTGGTTTATCCTGTGCTGGCACAGAAACCCTCTCTGAGGCAGGCTTTTTTTCAGCTGGAATGGGTTTATCCTCTCTAGTTTAATTCTATCTCATTTGTTGAAAAACCTTTCTATAAAAGCAAGACATCAGTTTCTCCCCCATAGTTGGGTTTTTAGTGAAAATCCTGCTGTGAAGATCAAGAGACAGACGATGGACCTCTAAAATGTGACTGGCCTCAGAAGCCTTCCCATTTTGGGTGGGAATGCAGTGCTACAGTGTTTGCCAGAATGGGCCATAATTCCAGTGTTCCAAGAGATGTTCTCTCTTGGTAATGACTTGAACATGTCAGTAACTTAGGTACTTAAGGATTCCTTTCATTTTCAGGATGATGAGTTTGTAGTGCCAAGAAGAAGCATTTTGGGGAAAGCAGCTTATTTCTAAATGACTAAAATGGAATTATGGGCTGCTGAGAATGAGCCTGACAGAGGTGCTGCTCAGGACACACATCTGTGCCTACAACCAGCAGGCAGAACTGCACCTCCCTGAACAGAAAAAGAAATGGCTCTACTTTTTACAATGAGAGCTGCTCTTGGCTTGGTCCTTAAACAAAATTTAGGGTGTGGTACTGTTCTCTCCTGCCACAATCTAGACATAATTTGGACTAAATTACATTTGTTTTATTTAATTTCTTATTGGTTTGGTTTTTTTGGTTTGGTTTCTCTTTGTATAGGCACTAAAGATGGTCCAGGTTGTGGATTGCATGAGAACTCCAGTGCATATTACTGAACTCCACTACTGTGAATTCAGGTAAGTGCTATTTAAACACAAGTTTTGTTTGGTTGGGGTTTTTAGTAAGGGAAAATTGCCCTTACTGAGAAACAAGCTTCTATGAATGCACTTACTCTTTTCTAATGCTGCCATCTTTTTGAACACAATTGGAATTCACCCCTTTCCTAGATGTTTTGCTTTTATTTTATCTAAGGTTTTAATTTTTATACCTTTGCTAGGTTTATTGAGTTCCGGTAAAGGATTTTTTTTAAGAAAGTGATTTGAAGGTGTGGGACTCTTTTCAAGTATGGTCTTCAAGCCTACTTTTGCAACAACCCACTCAGCTGGGCTTGAATGGGGCTGATTCAAAGCTCTCTGAAGTCAATGGAAAACCTCCAGAAGGTTTCCTGAGCTTTGGCTGAGGCCTTTTTTGAGAGCATGAGAATGAAGGTATTTTTGGTTTTCACTGTTGCATTCTTAAATCTGAATAAGCAGAAAATTGGATTTATTGCTAATAGAAGTAGATCTACAAAAACAAAGGGCCTGTAGTTCTCTACTGTAAGGGATATGGTTTGGCAAGATGTAGAGCAGGTAACTCTTACAATGTGAAAAATGTAGACAATGGGAATTAACTGCGACCAAATGTACCCTGGAAGCACAGCTGTAATTTATAATGCAGTCAGGAATGCACTGCAGGCTCCTCAATCGATAAGCTAATGGGAAAAAAGCCTGCAATTAATTACAAATCAACTGGGTCAATATCCTTTAAATGAAAGATATGAAATTGCTAACATTTGGATGGAACTTCTTTGCCAAGTATATTTATAAACCTCATATAAAATATGATATTTATAAAAAGAATAAAAGCTCCTTTCACTGTTAAAAGGCAGCACTCTGAATGCCTGATTTCCTTTTGCTCTAAAAATTCAACTGAACTGACTTTATTTCAACAACTTTGCTACTGTGTATAAAAGAAGTGAAGTAATCTTTTACCTTCAATTCAAGACCTTACAGAGAAGCACAAGAGCTATAAACAGGACCCCCAGGGTGATGCTGCCCATGACTTCATGGTCAAAACATCTAAAATGATGAAAGTTTGTGCCCAAATGGTTCTCTTAGTAGATGTCAGGACCTGAAGTGTTCTGACTGGTGATCTTGGCAATCTAATACCTTGTTATATTTACAGAAATAGGCCCAGAAAGGGCAGCCAGGGCAGGAGGAGATGGGCTAATGCTGGCATTGAAGGTAGATTGTTGTCTGTGGGGTCTCAGCTTCAAACAACTCTGAGCCTTTCCAATTTGCTAAACTGGGAGTGCTACTTACCTGGAACCCTTTTCATCTGGCACTGATGATCTTTTCCATATATGTTCTATAACACTTCTGCTTTTCATTAAAAAGGTAGAGATGGATCATTGCCAAGGAGGAAATAATATTAATAACCTTGTGAATCTCTTTTTTTTTCAGATAAGTTTGTTTCATTACCTTGCTGCATGCTTTTTATTGTCCTTTTTTGGGAGCAGTGGAAATCAAAGGATTGCATTGTAATTATATAACATGAAAATGAAAATATGAACATGTGGAAAGAAGAAGAGGATCTGGAAGAGCACGTGGAAGTGGGTGAGCACTGACCCATTGAAAGGGGGATTTTACACAATGGCAAATGTTTGGAGCAACTCCTGGCAGCAAGTACAGGAAAAGGGATTGTTACTGACTTTGTTGGACTTGCCTAATTCAGAAGTACCTTGATGATGATTTTTCTTTTCCCCTTTGACAATTTTTATTTTAAAAAAACCTCCTGGAGCCCCTTTTTATTTACTGGTCAAATACTGATAAATCAAGGTCTTCTCATTTATCACAGAATCAGAGGATTGGCTAAGTTGGGAGGGACCCACAAGGCTCATCCATGTGAAATTTCTTTTCACATACCATTCATGAGGTTAAGTCTTTTGAAAACTACAACACAAAACAAACTGAACCAAGAAAAACCCAATCAAAACCTACAACAATTTTACAAAGAGATAGCAGCAGTTCAAGTCAACTAAAGCATGCTGCCTCCACAATTCTATTGTAGGCCATGCTTCATTTCTTTCTACTTTCTCTTCAGTTAATCATTGGTTTTCTTAAATACAAATGCATTAGGACAATAATCAGGTTTTAATTTAAATTTAAATGCATTCCTTAGTGTATCCAGTCAAGCTGTCTTTCTTCCTTCCTTCTGATGTGGCTTTTTGGGGGAAAGTGAGTGCAACTTCATAGAATTTTTTTCTGTCTTTGTCATTGTTTAGTCAGTCATTCTTTCAGAGACAGAGTCTGAACCTTTCACAGTCATTGTCATGGTGAGGCTGTTGGCATGGACTGGTCTCATGGCGTAAGTGGGAGTGGAAAAGGGTCATAGAAAAATGAATTTGTGATTCTGCACAGAAGAAGAAGAGAGCTGGGAGAGCTGGGAAGGGAAGACATCTTGAAAAATATGAAGCTTGAGGTAATTTCTTGTCTGATGCTGTATGTTGCTACTTCAAGAAACAGCAGTGATCAGTTATTTAAAAGAGTAAAAGGGCAGAAAATATTTATCCCAGTATTGCAGGCTTCTTGTGCTAGTTTATTTTGACAACTAAAATTCTGTGACATACTGCAGTACAGCCCTTCAATGGCTGAACAGCTGGCAAAATAGAAACCAGTCAAAGCAGCTTCTTTGGTGGGTTAATTCCACCATCAGGCATGTTCTTTCATCTAAATCTCAAAGTTAACACAACATTTTTCTTTCAAAAGGTTGGAGCAGGGCTAATCAAAAGTTGGTATGGCCCTTTTTCTGTTGTGTGTTATTTCCAGCAAGGGGGGTGACTTTGCTTAATGTCAGCTGCCAACACAAGAAGTCAGGACAGCAACAAGCCTCTGCCAGAAATATCTGCATGAAGTGGAGAGTGTCTCTGTGTGCTGCTTATATCCAGTGGCCTAAATCCAAATAAATAATGAACTAGCATTTCTTGCTTTGATTTCCAAGTGTGCTGTTACTTCATTCCAACACCTTGCTCAATTGAGTTCAATTTACCTGTTTGTAAGATGTGTTCCACAATATTTGCTTGATTTACTGTGATTAAATCCTCTCCTATTAGTCTAGGTCCACTTTCTTCTTGTTACCTTATACATCATAAGAAATCAAATTTTCTTCTTTGGAGGAAGTATTACATTCATACATGATGTAAACAGAGTAGCACAAAATTCTGAGATGAGTTATGGGAAGCTGGACAGCTGGGAACACAGAAAATAACATGGACATTCTTTGCAAAGAAAGCTGGAGGTGTTGGGTGTTGAACTAACACCTGGGAATTCATCAATATTGGATTATCTGCTCTTTTTTCTAAAGGGGCTAACCTGCTTTTTTAACAATTTATTAAAGCATTTTAGGAAATCCTTGAAAGTGCTCAAAAATAGTTATATAAACCACGTATGTCTTTTGTGTGAACTGTACAAACTGAGCCATAAAAACCAATATCTGGTAGGAGTGAAGTTTCTTAAACATGTATTTTATCAAATTAACCAATGAAAAACTGTGTTTTTTAAATTAAAAGAACAGCCAATTTGTCATGAATTTTAATATAAACTAACCCTCGACCTTTCCTTCTTGCATGTCCTCACATAATTTGTGTAATTTGTTTTAACAGTTATGTACATCTATTTAAATGCTTTATCTGGAATCAAATACCCCTTTTGATTTAGATATAAATTAAAAATACAGACATTGTTGATGTTAAGCCAGCCTATAACAAAGCTCAGTTGTTTGGCTCTTATGAGACAGCCGTGTAACAGTTCTACACATGGGTTGCTTGAAACCAGCTACTGGAAAGTGTGCTGTACCCAACATTTTCCTGGATTTTTAAAAACTATTTTAGCATCCTGACACAGTGTCTCTTTCATATAAACTGCTGCCAAGAGTAGATACAAATTTAGTGTGTCCCCCAGCCTGCTTTGTGAAGTTATGGCACATTTTGAAACGGTGCCAGTTTAGGATAGAAGGAAAAGTGCTGCTAGCTCTGGCTTGCTACTGTAAATGTAGAACATTGAAATGATGATTAGTGGGAAATTGGTGGAATTCAGGCCTGCCCAGGAAGACCTAAGAGGGAAAGGAGACAGAAATAGGTCTCACAGTTCTGGCACTTGATTTGTTTTCTTGGAACCTGATTCTCCTCTGCCTGAAATCTGCTAGAAGTAAGGGAAGATCAATAGTATTTGATTGTGAGACTTGGCCAGGGAGGGAGTGCTCTAGGTTGTGCTAACATGGGATCATTTGACTTTGGTGCTATTTTTATTCCCTCTCTTTTCTCCTCTGCCAAATTCACTTTACTTTGGCACTGTTTGGTCTCTGACCTTTCCATCTTATTTGCTTCTGGGGTTTGTTAGTTATTTTCCTTCATTACCTTCATCATCTAACCCAAGTGCTTGCCACTGCTCACACATCCTCCTCCAAAGGTAGGAATCAGAATTCAAATCCAGGAGAAAGTGCTTGGACAGCATTAATAGCTGAACCCCAGCTTGTGGGTAAAACTTAGTAGACTGAAGAGTTGGTCCACACTCTTTTCCCTTATTTTAGCATAGATATGTGGCAGTTTGGAGACCCCTCGTGTCACTGGGAGACAGGAGAGAGAAGAAGGAAAAGAAGCCTCCTGAGAGCTTCATTTTAGTGTCTGAAAAGCTGTGCTTACTCTTATTTTGTCCCTGTAACTATTTCATCCTCCTTCCAAATGCCTCTGTTGCTGCCACTTGCCTTCCTCAGCTGCAGAACAGCAACAGCACATCTGCTACCTGATGCTGGGGTGATTCTTGGTTTGAAATTCCTCTGAACACACAAAGTGTGAGCATTGCTTATCTGTTACTGCTTATCTATGATTATCCCAGAAAGACTCCACCATGGGCATTAATTTTAATTGCTCCATATATTTATTCATCAGAAATCCTCTCTCCCGTGCAGTTTGGAAATGTGGATGTATCTGAATGGCATACAAGCAAAATCTGACTGGGGAAATGCTGGTATGGACTGAAGGTATATTGATTTGTCCCTTTACTGCAATGGTTATGACAGGTAATGTCAAGGGAAGAGAACAGTTATGTCACTTGTGCAGAAGAGACTTCAAAAGGAAAAAAAACTTCACTAAAACTACCAGAAATACCCACAATTTCATTCTGATCATTCTGATCATTGAGGTAACTTAATCCTTCTGTATCTGGAACTCTTTGTTTTGTGGTTGTGTTATAGCTGTGCAACAAAATTGAAAAGCAATAAGTAGCGTGCTTGGGGTGAATTTCATATAATGAAATTGAAGCATATCATTTCCTTAAAAAAGTTAACATGGCAAGAGATTTAAAATGTGTGTTAATTTTAATAGATACAAATTACTGTAATCACATCAAGAGATAAATTACTGTAATCATGTCCCCTTAAATCTTTCAGTGATTATAATGCCCTTGTATCAGTGTCATGTTTCTAACAAGATATTAATTTCTTGTCATGTGTGGTCTTTAATGGGTATAACCCTGTATGGTGGAGCCCATTGCTCTTGGGTGGGACAACTATTGCTTTCAGCGGCAAAAAAACAAGATGGGCAAAGGCAAGAGAAGTTACAGGAGGTGGATGTGCAAATAGGATAACTCTGAGTCCATCCTGTCCTCTCTGCTGGAGTGCCAGGTCATCCCTCCTCCTGTTTTGGAAACAGCTGCAGTGATTGCACAGAGATGCTGGGATCCAAGGAGGCATCCAATGCCAACACTGACTTCTTCCAGTTTAATGAAAAGGGTGTGGGGAAGGGAAAATCTCTCACCCTGGAGGGCCCTCAGGTCTGTGAGATTACAAGTTTTTTTCCTGCACTGGTGTAGAAGCAGCCTGGAATTCACCAGCACACACTACCCAGAGATCCTCTGTAGAGAAACCTGTGCCCACGTTACTGTGGGTATTTATAATGACAAAAGAAAATAGTTATGACAGTGGAAAGCACTGGGGTTTTTTATACAAATTTAAGAGTAAAATGCTATACTATTTAGTTCCTGTTTTCATCAAAATCCATGTGGAATTTTATAAGTCAAAACAAGGGAAATGTTTCATAATATTTTCAGTGTAGGAAAGGGAAAAGGAACTGTTTTGCATTTGAAGCTTCTGCAGCATAACCAGAGGGGTGTTCACAATTTATAGATGATTCCTGTGCCAGGGACTTTTTCCCCTCTTCCTTTTGGGTCAATTTTCAGGGGAAAAACGTTTGAAAAAAAGGAAATTACTTTCAAACTGATTTGCTTTTTGTCAACTCCTTGCTTGATAGCAGCTTTGACAACCTATAATTTAAATAACTGTACTTTTGAGAAATATATTGTCCAGTGAAATATTTTCCTTACTTCCTCTTAATGACTGGGACTGTTCATTGAAAATAAACATGTAAATAATGTTATTACCATGGAGCAGAGTTAATAGCCTCTAATGGCCTGGAACCTGTGAACAATCATGCCCATGAGGAAGTCCTTACACAAATAGTCCTGGTAAACCCAACAGGAGTCTTCATGTGGTAAAATTACTCACACAAGTGAGTGTTTGAGAGGAAAATGTCATTGCTCCTCTCCCACATTCCTCCTGTTCCTCCATGAAAGAAAGCCAGCACATGAACATCAAAAGGCATTTTTGGTCCAATATGTCCCAAATAAGGATTTCATCTTAGACTAAACAACTGGTTTGAGTATTTGCTGTAACTATTATTGAAAATGTTTTTAATTTTTCTATTCACTTTCTAGCTTTTGGGTCTTGATTTAAATCATCTGTAGTGGTCCTACATAGTGTGTTCACTTGGTACTTAATGTTTAGAATGTCTGTTTAATACAGTTTAATAACCTCTACAGTTCAGCTGCATTTTACTTAAAAAGCATTCATTACTCTAAAAAGGTTTTGGAATGAGTGATTCATCAAAGAAGCTAAAATAGCTCAATCCTGTGTCCTGCTAACAAGGCACAAGATATTTGTTTAATTGTAAGTGCATATTCAAAGCATTTACAATTAGCTGTAGCATAGTTATGAAAGAAATAGTGTCTAGAAGGAGCTGTCATTTTTGTCTGACATGAGGTTACTTCAAAAGGCACAGTTCCCCTGCAGGTACTGAAGTTATCCAATTACACTTCTTGTTTGTTTGTTATAATTAGTGTGTTTTGGTAGAGGTTTTTCACGGGTAAATGAAAACTAGCTGATAAAACAGCTATTTTCCTGAACCAGGTAATAAAACTGATCACAATAGATCTGTGAGTTCTTGTAGCAGGTGTGCAAAATTTCCTATGGTGATTTTAGGGGGGGTTGGTTTGGTTTGGTTTTGGTTGGTTTTATTTTTCTACCGTATAATCCTTGATCTTAAAGTTAATATAATAACTACCTGCTTTTCATTTAGGCTGATTGTGAGTCAAGTCTGTATCTGCTGAGGAAGTTAAGTGATGCACCCTCTAATTAAGTCTCTGCAGCAGCTTCCTCCTACATAAATGGGCTGGTGGATTCCTGGTTGTTCCTGTGGTCACCAGTGCAACTGAGGGACCCATCTGAGTGACAGGTACTTACATCCATTTGGAATTCTTAATCACAGCTTAACACTTGTCAGCTTCAAAGTACGCACTGTAGGGAAATTAGTGTCACATCATGTGATGCAGCAGTTGTAGGGCTGCAAAGAAAACAGATTGTTTGATTATTTTTTTTCTTCCATGGCTAAGGTTAACTGCCTGGACAGCTGCAGTGGAGCCTCCAGGGCACGCTGCTTTATCTGATTGGTCTCAGGCTTGATCTGGCACATGAAAGGAAATGTTAGGAAGTTTCCAGCAGAGATCATTTTGCAAGTCCAAAGATAAGGGCAAGGTCAAGTTCACTTGTGTTTCCACAGTATCTGGTTACAAACATCGGCCCAAGAGCCATGCAGATAATTCCAGTTTAGTCTGGCAGTGGTTTGCACCTTCAGCAGATTTGCCTTGCTGGAGTATTTGTCATGTTCTGTTCACCAGCATCAAAAAGGCCCACTACAGTAAAGCAAGAGCTTTTGCCTTTCTCAAAAGGTGACTTTTCCTTCCAGGGACAAAACACATGGTGATTTTATCTCAGTTTTGATGTGGAACTTGCACTGGTGTTGTCAGCCTCCCATGGGGCTGCAGGGGAACGTTAATGTTTATTCAAGGAGTAAGTTGTTATTATCTGTCTTACATTATTTTAGCACATAAGGTTTCTCCTGTAGGAAATTACCATTTCTTCCATGCCTTCAGAACTGTGGGAGTTACTGCAGGAATATATGAGGTGGGAAAATAGAGCAGCTTCTTTTTCTTTTTAGTTTATTTTTTAAACAGTGTCCTTTATGGTTATTGTGACTAGTGTGTGAAATTTGAGAGCTGTGGCCTGAGGGTGGAAGGAGCTGTCTCTGCCCCATGAGGCTCTCCAAAAACATTTCCTGAGTTATGGATGAGCATTGCCTTACAAAACCCAGCCCTACACACTGCCCTCCCTCTGAAAACTGTTCCAGTCTCAGTGCTGGCTCCTCAATTAGTAAAAGTTTATGTAAATTCCACCAAGGTCTTGGTGAGATTTCCTAACTACTTTTTAATTTCTTAATTATGTATATTGTTATGCTGCAATGCTTTATGGCTTTATGTAATCAGTTTTTCTTATGGCAGAGTTGCTGGTTAGTGGTGCACTTCAGTAAAAACCACAATACAAATTTTTCTCTTAGCTGTTGCTACAAGCAGTAAATTCTGCGGTTAAAGGAAGGAGCGTATTGAGTGAGCCTGTGCACTCTTCCATTCAATCACCTCAAATGCTGTTTTGTGTATGCTGTGTGTGAGGAACAGGTCTGCAGTGTAATGTGTAGTTCCCAATTTCTTCCACAGAGAAGCAGAAGCTGTGAGAGTTTTTCTGTCCTTTATTTTTTTTGAGGTCTGCATTTTTCTTCATTTCAAAAAGGAAAGTTGTCATCCCCCAAGTTAAAAATCCATACAGTGAAATAAGTTGGCCTTCTTTCATGAAAATGTTTGCTCTCTCTACCATGAAAACAGAAGATTACAAATTGGCTGTAGAATATCTTGATACCTCTCATGTAAATTATTCTACCACTCACATCAAAAAGCACAGCCAGTACACTGGGTAGAGAGATGCCTCTCTGAATCTTTTTGGGATCTGTTTTCAGAGAGATAATTGCAGTGGTGCAAACAATAATATAATAGTGAAATTAAGGTGAAGTGAATGATGCGCTGCCACACAAAGCCTGAAAAGATAGAGCACTGATCTGTTAAACATGAGTTATGGTTTTATTTTTTTGTAAATTCTCCAAGATTCTAGTCTGGTTTTGATTTTGGAATGGGTGGGTGGTGGTAGTTCTTTTGTCTTTAGAAAAGCATCTTTTATAATTAAAGAGGCACCGTCCTGGCATGCTCTGGTCACTTGGATGGTTATTAGGGAGAGCTGTGTGCAAGCTGGCACTAAATTAAACCCTCAGTCCAAATCCCCACTGTGCTCTGAGAGGAGACTCATACCAAAAGGAGCATGTCATGTCCTCAAGTCTCCTTTGCTGACATTATTAAGGGCTGGGATGATTTCCTGGGCAATAATGATGGGTGCATGTCCAGCTGTCCTGCAGCAATCAATCCAGAAGTGGGAGCAGTGTGCCCAAAAGGTTCAGTGCTAGGTGTTAGGGCAATTCCTGCACCATTTCTATCACTTCATTTACAAATTCTGACTGTCTCGAGGCATTTCTCTTTTCTGTTCTGTTTTCATAATTTTTTCCCAATACCATGAAACCATGTTTAACTTCACATAGTGCTTTCTTCCAGGGAGAGCTGAACTCCACACAAATTTATCCTGATCAATCTGTGTCCAATCTGTTACTGGCTTGATCAGATAGAAATGGATGTTATTAGTGAAGCTGGCACATTGCTCCTAACCTTTCCTGATGGCATATTCAATACTTGAAAATACCAAAGATCTAAATTTAAACAAGATCTATAAAATCACTGTCCCTTTTCCAAGAGATACATAATATGTATCTCATGTCTCTAAAAGTCCTAATTTGAAAGCATGTGGTCTTTGTTCCCATTTAATGTCTAGGGTAAGACATATTCCCGCAAAGTACACCCCTAGCTTTCAACTTTTCCTTATTATTTTTTATGCTTTTTAAAATAAAAGGAACAAGCATTTGCCTTTCAGTGAACCTGTCCTTCCTTTTCAAAGCAGTGATTTTTTTAAATTGACTTTCAAAGAGCAAATCAATCCCACTAAACTGCCACACTTTTTATCCTAATAATTTTTTCAGTTGCTGTGTTTCTTATTCTACATCTGCATTAGTATAACTTTGTTTTTTTCCCTTTTAACCATAGCATTAATACTCATTTATGTCTTTTTACTTTCCAGCTTTATGAAGGCACTATTGACTCTCACCTTTGTAAATGTCTGCCCTCGAAGTTTTAAATGTTTGCAATAAACACACAATTTTGCTGCCATCATTAGCAGCCATTAGCCATAAATTAGCTGCTTCATTTCAAGTTCAACTTCCATTTCTCCTAACGTAACATCAAGAATCTTTCTCTCCTGTCCAGTCTTACACTGGTGGAGTAGGGAGATGAATTTCAAAATTTTAAGAATTACACAAGTGTAGTTTTGACTGCAGTCAGGAATACACCCTCATTAAGTATTTTCTTCCTTTTCTTGGCTAGTGGAAATCCTTTGGATATTTCTGTCAGTGTATGCCCCCCGGAATGTCTCTGCTAAAATATCCAGACATTCCAAGACGTTGGTGGCAAGATCCTGAATCATAACTGTAGTAAATTTCTGGTGGGTGTTGCTGCCTTTTTAGATCTCTGTGGGAGATCCTACCTTTAATCCCTGCAGTCAGACTCTGCTATCGTGACTGTGACTCTGCATGTGAAGAGCCAATTCTCCAGGAAGACAATTTATTTCAGTGATGTGTTCATGTGACCTGACTGATTCTGAGGTGAGAGCACTGACATCAAGGAGAATCTGGCCAGATATGGGCTCTTATTTTGGTCCTTAGATAAATATGGCAAGTGTGCTGTAAGAATGGGAGGGACTAGATGAAAGGCAACATTGCTTGTGTTTCTCTGATAATCTGAATTTTTAGGTTCTTCTCTCAACTGTTTGAGTTTGAAAAGCAAAGACAGCCAAAAGGAGATTGTTTTGGAGAGAAGTGATAGCCAACCTGGGATAGCAGTCAAGGAAACCTCAGTGGTGTCATGATTCAATCACAAGGAGGTAAGAAAAGTTCTGACAAAGTCTTCCATGTGAACCAAATTTATATTTTAGAAATTCTGCATGTTCTGTAGTTGATTTGTAATTGATATTCAGCATCCACACACATTTACACCAGGTGAAGAGCAGAGGCTGCCTAGGTCTCCTGGGAAAGCCCATTGCCCAGCATGACAGCAGCTTTTCCTCCCTGTAATCAGACTTTCCATCCCTTTCCTCTCAGGTCCATGTGGATTCCTCACATGCTGATATTTGTGCTACAGCTGTGTATCTTTTTCCAAGGTTTGGGAAGAGAAGTGTCACCACTTTCTCTCTGGAACAGGAGGGATACTTGTCTGAGTTGGCAAGGTGATCTCAAGGCTGCAGAATAAGATTTAAAAGTCTTGGTCAAAGGGAGAGGCCAGAGCAATATCAAGTCACCTTAGAAGATTTGACTTTACTTACAGAGACCTGCTACCCTCAAACACATGGGGCAACCACACTGATAAACTTCGTCAGGGTCAGTCTGTGGGGAGGTGCTGTAACACAGGCTGCTTCAGAAATCCAAATGTTTTGTTCTCTGATTTTTATTTTTTTTCCTGCATTCTACCCAAATTAATAATTTCTTTGATGAAGTTGCTCCTGATTTACACATAAACGTGCCAATCCCCTTCTGTTCCTGTCTATCTTAGAAAAGAAGCATGAGGAGTTCAGCTTTTCCTCATTCAATTTTTAGTAAAACATAATAATTATTTTTTATATAGAAAATAGACTTAGGCTAGGGATCTTGCATTTTGAAAGGCACCATTTAAAAAACCAAAGACAGATGGTCTCTTGTACCCATAATTTCTTCTTATAAAATGCATTTTGAATTATTCTCAGTGGGTTCAGTATATCTTTTTCCTAGGCATGAGCCAATTTTTTTCCCTCCAGCCTACAGAGGAATATACACTACATAATAAATACTTGACGCATAATTTGTTGCTCACTGTGAGATGCCTCTTAAATATTTTGTTTACATTGTTTACATGTGCATATATTGCAAGCTAACAATAATACAAGCTATATTGAAAACTCACATACATTATTCAGGGATTTTAGTCTATAGAATCCAATAATTCTTTTACAGAACTGACAGAAAAAGTTTTAAGGACGCAGATTTCCTGGTAAATGGCTCCTCCAAAATTTCAATACATGCTACAGTGTAGGGCCAGCAGGAAGGATAAAATGCAGTGGCCCTACAGTGGTTTTAGGACAGCTGTCTGTGCTCTGAAGGCTGCTACACATCCGTCTCTGTCATCCTGCTTTTACAAATTCTACAATCCCAACGTTGATGCTGTACTTGACTTTTCCATTTTAATAAGAGGTAAATGTATTTTTAAACAGTGATTGTGTTCAAGGTTCTTCTTTTTAAGGATTTTTTTCCCCTTCTCTGAAAGGGCTTTCTGGCCTCTGATTTCTCCAAGTCCTGGAAGCTTAAAGCCAAATGTTCCCATTGGGGTGGTTTAGGTGGATATGGACTTTCAGGAGGGACTCTGGGATGTGTTTCATGTTCAGCAGTAAGGAAGGGACACAAAACTCTTGTCTCTAAGCCAATGGTGGCCAACAGCTCTTCTTCAGCAGCCTTGCATGGGCTGACTCTTCTGTGTGGGGTAAGGATGAATCTGGGGCTGCTCTTCTTGGTGACAACAGAAACCAATGCCAGGAAAATTAATTCACTGTATTTCCTTCTGGGTCTTTCTTACATTCTCTAAAACAAACTGGAGGAAATCCATACCAAAATCTACCAAGGGATATTTAAAAAGGACAACATCTGACTTGAGGTCCCTGAGCCAGAAATGGCTGGGACTTGGGAGAGGACACTTGGGGAAGTGTTGATTGCTCTCCTATTACAGTTTTCTGTGTTTATCTATTATCACACAAGATAATTTGGCTTTAACTAGTACAGCTGTCTGTATGTCATGCAACTCAGGTTTACATGGATTTATTGATGCATAGTGGATATTCACACGTCCAGTGGTGTGATGCAGTGTGTGTGGTGCAGTTCTTCCCAAATCCTCATTAGAGCCAAAGGGGAGGAAAATATTCATGCAGAAGGTGATTCAGAGACACCCTGGGTTCTTTTTGTCCAGGTAATCCTCCCTGCAATGGCAGCAGAGGGGGATAAAACAGCTGAGCTGGCTGATATAAACTGCGTGGTGTTGTGCGGTTTCCACACCAGCACTGAATGTCCCCCCTTAGCACAGGACATGCAAGGTCCTGCGTAATGAAAATTCATTTTGTGCTGCTTCAAGACACCACATCAGCTTTAACAGCTAGTAACAATCATAATGCAATTATTCTGTTTCATGGCTTTGAGGAGAACAAGACACAAAGGAGCTTTTTGTCGGGGGGTGTGAGGCTTTTTTATTGCTGTTAAGCTGCAGTGTAAAATTTGCTGTATGAGGGGCATCTCCTGACCCTCCCTGGTGCTCAGCAGGGTGGATGGGCAGCTCTTTGTCCCTGCGAGCAGCTCCACCCTGGTGGCTTTGCCTTTGCTGCCTGCACAGAGCCCAGCAGAGGAACAGCAGGCAAAGATTGACCCGAGCAGGGCGGGGTGGGGCTGGGGAGTGATGTCCCACAGTTTGGCAGCTCTGCTGTAAATGTTTGTGACAGAAATTGCCCCTTGAGCTGTGCTGGAGCTGCCACAGATCCTGGTCCCATGGGCCTCCAGCCCCGCCTGTTTTCTCACTGCGTGAGAGAGAAGCAGTAGAATAACAAAAGAAAATTTCTGACACTTTTCACCGGTTTTCCCCCCCTCTCTCTTTGTCTGGGATTATGCTGAATATAACTTAAGCCCTAGTGCCCTCTTCTGATCTTGAAATAGGTGTCAGTCCTCAGCACACCTGTCCCTGCAGCTCCTCCTCAGCAGCCAATTGTTTGAAGTTAGGCGAGCATTTGGGGACACAGATATTTTAATTTGTAATCAGCTTTAAAGCTTAAAGCTTTCAACATTTACTCTGATCAGAAACAGCAGCTTAGGCATAAATTAGCCTTTTCTATTAAAAAAAACCTTTTTTTTTTTGTCTCCCAGCAGGGGCAGTAGGCTTGATGTGAAGTCCACAGCAGTGAAGGGATAAACCCTTATCAGCTCTGGCCCAGCCCCTGACACAGCACTCAGAGTCACTCAGGCTGAAAGAGGTAAACTGTTACAAGATCTTCAAGGAACAAAGACTGATTAAGGATAATCTTGTAGAAAATGTTACCTTTTTTTTTGCATAAATTTAACATGGGAAATACTGGTAAGTGATAATTGTACAATTCCCTGGCTTTTCAGTGCTAGTAACCCAAATTTAGTTTGTGTCCTTATATGCAGGCATGTGTAATGTATATTAGGTATATCCCTGACGCTCAGCTGCAGACTGTATCAATTAGTTCATTCATCATTTCCAGGCTGCCACCTCTGGGATGGAAGGCAGCAGCTGGCAGGGAGCACACAGCAGTTCTGCACAGCAGCCCCAAAGCCAAGCCAGAAACCCTGGTTCTATTGTAGGGTGGTTCCACACACGGGGAACTAGAAACCTCTTCTTTGCAACAACACACACTTCCTTTCTAAAATCATATGTTTTACTGATAGCCATTGAAAAAAAAAATACAATATTTGCCCATAAGGCATATGATATATCCAAAGTATGCTAAATGTTGCTAAATCTTCTAACACAAAATATACTGCAAAATAAGGTTATGAATTAATTTTCACAGTCCTGGCTTTCTTAGACTGTGGTTGTTTGCTTATGTTTTAAGCAGATAATATTCTGCAAACTGAGAGTTGTGCAACTGCAAATAAACATTCTCTACTGACCAAACTACTTGTTGATAATTTTAGATGGGAATTTTTGAGAGACTGATGGGCAGATTAACACTAAAGGCCTCTCTAGCAAGTGGTTTAACAACACATTAAGCAACAAAAGGGATATTTATAGCTCTTTGCTGGAATATGAGTTTTCCAGCTCTCTATTGCCATCTTGAGTCCCTGCCTGCCTTGCACAGAAAAACCAAACTGGGTGTAACACGGACAGAGACAAAGGGAAAATCCATTTCGTGTCCTGATGGCCGGAGCCCTCTCCAGTTATCAGGTGAAAGTCATCAGGTATCACAGAAACAACATTATTTACTCCAACTGAGATTATACACACTGTGGCACGCTGCAGGGAGAGCCCAGGGCAGTGTGATGTCAGTGCAAATTTGTTCTTGCAGGATGAGGTTCTTGGAAAGCAGCTGAGCTCAGGGCCCAGGGGAATTCTTGGATATGTGCATCCTGCAGACACCTCTGGCTGTCAGGGGGACTAGCAAGAGTTTAGAGTATATTTACAGGTGGACTTTAAAATTCTGAAAGGGCTATTCTTCCTCCTGTGCAGAGGATTTGATAGCATTCTCTTTGTCCTATAATTGTCCTTGACAAATTTCTCACTTTCCTCTGAGAATCACTAAGGTGGGAACTGCAGGACCTGATCCATCCTACGATATTTTAGTATGTAGTTACTACACACTAAAGAAAACCTATGGATTTCCAAGTTCTTTGGGATAGGTGCCATGGAAAGAAGCGTGAGGCCTTTCCTATGTGGGCATTTCTCTAACACCTCCTGCTTTCTACCTCAAAATGCTCAGACTCTTTTTTATTGGTTTATAACTTTCAGAAGTCCTTGTTTTTATTGTTATTATTCCCTATTCTCTCCCACTGCCCTATTTCACACTTGGTAGCAGTGTTTTCAGCCAGTATTCAGAGCTCAGTATTTATGAGTGTCCCAACAGAAGGAATGCACTGTGAGATCATTGTTACTAATTGAATACTTGGTGGGGGATCTCTTCCCCTCCACTGACTGCTTGACAGAGACTGAAAATAAGTTGCTAATACTTGATTCTAATAAATCTACTGCCCATAACCTGTTTTAGAGTCTTAAGTGTATTTGGGCATAATATCAGCAATCAGTACTTCCCTCTTCCAAACAAAGGACACTGTTTGAAGGAGCCATTAAAACTCCTTTCTAATAAATCTCAGAGTAGCAGCTGACACTAACACAGTTTGAGCTGGGCTAGCACAGATTAAACCCTGATGGAAACAGCCTGGATCTTCCACCCTGCTCTCTGCTGCTCTGTACTGCAGCAAATATTGGTCCTCCCTCTTGGTTTGCTGTCCTGGGGGTTTCTGCAGTGCCAGGCTGGTACAAAGGGCTCCTAGACCCCCTTTCCTAGGGCTGGGATGAGCTGTAGGTGCCATTCCTCAATGCCCAAATGCAAGTAAAACTCTGAAGGTGTCAGAACTCTGGGCTGTGACTCCACAGAATAATTTGCACAAAGGAAAATTGAATGTTTTGTGAATATTTTTTGCTGGTTGCATCTGAACAAATGGCGTCTCCCCAGGCCTCTGGGAACCTCAGGTGGTTTTGTACTCATTCCAGAATTGCTTTGCCCTCCTAAGATCTGGGTGGTTCCTCAGGTATTGGTAGTGGATCAAACTTAGCATTTCTTCAAAAGAATGGCCTCATTTATTGGATTGTGCCTTCTCTACTCTGCTGGCAATGGCCTTCCAAAGAGGTGCTCTGGCACAGCCATCCTGGGCTCCCAGAACTCACAGAGCTGATTATTTTTAATAACATTCTTGGAATAATCTCTGGATGGTGTATATTTGCATTTGTATTGATGTCATCACACTGCTGCAGCTCTGTCTTCAATACTCCTTTTTATATATTTCCTGTAAGTGCCACATTAAATGATCATGGGATTCTTGGAAAAGCAACAGGAAATTATATAATGGTGCCCACAAGTCTGTGTATTGACTTTTCCACAGACTTGCTGGTCTCTGAGCCTAGAAATTATTGGTAAAACAAAGATATTTGATCTTATTTTCTCTCTTGATTCTTCTTACTGTCTGAGAAATCGTGGTCTTTTGCTGTTCTATTATGAAAAAACAAAAAAGATAAAAAGAGCTAATTATAGAGATTATTGTGGCTTGATTATAAGGATACTTGTTTAATTTAGTTGCTTTACATTCTTAAGCAACTCTCAGCAGGAATTCAGATGGACACACTCTGTCCTCTGCAAGTGAGCTATGACTGGCACTGAGATGAGCAGAAATCTCAGTAATGGAATCACAGCTCTGGTATAAAACTTGTAGGACATGAAAAGAAATAATTGCCTTTTAAGTCTACTTTAGTACATTCAAACCATAAAGCATAACCCATAAAAATGGAGCAAAGCTGCAGGGAAACCTGGTGTCTGTGGCATTGTTTCTCAGGAACCTTACACAGGTTGTGGAGGACAAGGCAAAGGTTTCTATGGAAAATTGTAGACAAACACCTGATGCCAATGTCACAGAAACAAGAACAGCTGTAAGGCCTAGGCTTTAGGCCATGTCTAAAGGGTTCTCAAAGTGCTTCGTGGAATGTTTTGAATATTTATAGCTGAGAATTCAAAATCCTTCTCTTTGTTGGCCTGAAAATAGCTTTGCTTTTGAAGATACAGTGACTCTGTCTGGTTTGTGGTGATTTTACCAAATAACTTTCCCCTCTTACGGGTTTAGTTTTTATCTGAGGGATAATATATCCCCTAGATGTTGGAAAGAACCAACATATTACATGGCTTACAGCCTGCCAGTCTCATTTGGGTAATTCCTTCAGTAAATTCCCTTCTCATCCAGGATGATTCCTTGATCAGGCCAAGTTGGGTTTCCAGTTTCCAGCACATTCCTCTGAAAGTCTCATCCCTGGGGGAGTCCCCATCCACGTGTGGCACTGTGGGGTGGTGGCACTGCCCCAGAGCTGGCAGTGCCTGCCAGGAGCCCTCAGTGCTGATAAACTGATAACCACAAACCCAAAGGAAGGCAAAGAGCAGCCAGCCTGCTCTGAAAGCTGCAATGGAGCCTTTCTCTGTGCTGAAGTAACTCTGGGACCAGGAGCAGTCTAATCTTACCAGGGTGAGGTCAAAAAGTGCTGCTTTACCCTGCAGCAGCACACTTGACTCCAGCAGCAGATGAAATTAATCTCTCCTGATCTCTCCACTGGGACTGCTGGATGCTTTCCAAGGCTTGGGCAGGCCTGTGGAGCATCAGCTCCAGCACTTCAGGGCTCCTGGGGTCTGAAAAAAGACACATCCTATAAATGCTTCTTCAGTTCTCCACTCAGGGCTGGCAGCTCTGCAGAGAGCAGAGCAAAGGATGCAGGGCAGACATTTGAGATTTGCTTTGCTCCTCACAGGACTCAAACCAAGTGCAGCTGCCCTGGTTAGAGCTCATCAGTCCCACATTCACCCTCTAGAACAGAGACAGTTGTCCTAAAGCATTAAGCTCTTACATGGTAATTTAAACAAATAAAAACCAAAGACATTTGGGGTGTGACTGCTGAGAGCATTTTAACTCCACAGGCACGAGATTCTCACACCTGCTGTAATTCCTGAGATTCCTACTTCACATTTAATTGAAATTGGACATTAATTTGTATTTTCTGAATGAGAACAGCCTCTCTGGCATTTATTTTGTTCAGATACGCACGTTGGAATAAAACTGACAATGGCTCAATGTAGTAACATACTGAACAGAAAGTTTACTGAAAATTTGTTTATTTTCCACCCCCTCCAGCACAGAACCACTGTTTTATGTGCTACTCAAGCTTTTTACTTCCTACTGCTTGGGAGTTTAGCCTGTTTGGAGAGACTGCAAGAGACAACAAAAAGTATTGGAAACCTCTAGTGTATTTGCTGAGAAAGTAATCCTCTTTAGCTGTTTACCTAAATCTTTTCCCAAAGTAGATTTCTGTAGCCACATTATGCTACTATGAAAAAGATTTGATTCAGCTGAGGAGGCAAATGAGACAAATGTGTTTTGTCATGATTGAGAATGAAGAAAAATTAAGTTTCTTTCCATTGTAAATATTTACACGGGTAGTGTAAAAATTTACTTTGAGGTATTTTCAGTGGGAACACAGACTGTTTTTTAAATAGCCATAATCTTCTGAATGTTGTTGCTAAAGCTTGGTGACTCTTTCTTCTCTGTTTTCTGACAGATTGTATGATGAAATGTCAGGTGCACTTTCAGAGCATGAAGCATCATCCTGTTTTATTGGTTTAATCAGTGTGAAAGGAATGATTTAATTCACTATCCAATTACATTCCTGAGTATGTTCATTTTAATAGGCTCAGCATTTCCCTAATTTATCTGCTAATCATTAGAAATGCATTTGGCCTCAGCTCAGAGACTGCTGTGTCCTGGGGTTCAAGCTGGGATTAGCACAGTTCTAAGAAATCCAGAGCAAGCCTGAGCAATGGAATCAGAGTATTTTGCACACACTCAGGTGAGAGCAACTGGGGCTGATGCTTTGTGTGCTGAAGGCTGTGTGTGCTCATCTCCACAGGCACCCACAGAGGTCAGGGCATTCCCTGGCTGATACAACTTCCTTAGCAGGGTTTAATTACCAGGGAAAGTGCACATAGTCATAGAAAAATCAGTTTATCATGTAGTTAAACTGGCCTTGCACTTGTATGTTTTTGAGCTGGGTGAGCACTTGTAACTTTGATTGTAGTGGCTGTACTGGAAGTGGATCTCTGTGTCTTCTTGGAATAAAAAATGTTTTTCTGAAAATTTAACACCTGGTAGGAGTCAGGAAAGGGTGAGATTTACTCACAGCATTATCACAAACTTGTTCAGCACAAATCTGAAAATTGAATTTATAAATCAGGATTAGTTTTGCTAGGATACTTTCTCCACAGCAAACTAAATGCCTTGTAAACATTGCTCATCCCTCTTAACTAACAGAAAATACTCTTTATTATTTATTTATAGAATTATGAAGAGTATTGATTTCTACACTGTTATCTATATAACTAGATATTTATTAGAAATAAGCCAAGCCTGAGCAGTGAAATTAAAGAGATTTTTTTTAGATGTCTAAAATTTGATCATGTTGTTATTTGGACCTGCCATAAAAACAGTACCAAGAAGGTTTCTAATAAGTCTCAGGGCATACTGCTACATAAGAACTTCTCTCAAAACTAATCTTTTTTAATTTATGATTAGTGATTCCATGAGCCTTTATTTCCCTACAAAATGCATTGTTTGGACATGATATAATGTTCTGTTTCCTGTTTCCAGAGATCTCTGGAAACAGGCTGATTCCCAAAATAAAGAAAACTGACTACAAGAGTTATTAATGTCCCCAAAAGCAAACTCCTACTCTGCAAGATTAATAGAAATAGTTCAGTCTTCTGCAAAA
This sequence comes from Camarhynchus parvulus, assembly GCF_901933205.1. Taxonomy (NCBI): domain Eukaryota; kingdom Metazoa; phylum Chordata; class Aves; order Passeriformes; family Thraupidae; genus Camarhynchus; species Camarhynchus parvulus. The sequence continues at coordinate 11,691,760 of NC_044580.1, forward strand.
GTGTCAGTAGAGTTAAATAAGTTGTATGAGAGTCAGATAAGACTTGGGGTCAAGAAGAAAAGATAAATAACTAAAAGTCACCCTATAGTCAATATAATATTTTGTTACAGCTACAGTATTTAGCAAAGTCCATATGGACACAACACAGTTTTGATACATCTATTGGAGAAATTATATCATTTGAACAGACCTCCTTTAAGTGAAATATCTGTTTTGATCCCCTCTTGGGGAAACACATTTTCATGTTCCAGGATGAAACACTTGTTGCTTTTAGATTTTTATATTTCTAGTTCTGCAGTGAGAGTTGATTGACAAACAGCAAATGCCATATGCCTCCTCCTCACCCTGCAACCAGAAGGCTGGGGTTAAAAGTGAGAGGGAAAAATGGGAAAAGAGTAAGTGAGAGCACAAGAAATCTAGCAGCATCAAAGATCTGTGCATACAGTTGCAGAATTACACATTGAGGCAAGTCAGCTTAATTATAAATTATATGTGGTAAATTTCAGGATGAAAGCATTTTAGAAACTAAATCCCATATTGGTATGTTGCATTATCCTGAAGTGACCCTGGGCAGCCAAATGTTCTTGCAGTCTGTCCTTGGCTCCTTTTTTGCATTTTACAGGTTCCTAAGCCAAATTTGCAAAGTTAAACATCTGAGCTGTAAATAAAGATCCCTAAAGCCTACTGTGCTTTCCTTGTTCTAAGAGTCCCTTCACAGTATGGCCTCAATTCAACTAAGTACTTAATATGTACTTAAATCCCACTTAAATCAATGGGATTTAAACATTTGCTTAAATGCTTTGCTAAATCATGGCCTATTAAACTGTCTGTGTTGGAGATCAAACTGTAATTTATATTGCTGTGATTTCTTCTTCTGGTGTTAAACATGAGACCCCAAACTACATTTCACTGTAGTCTTGCTTGAGTGAAGCTGAACTGTTTAATGGGAATGTGTGCAAGACCTGTATTCCTCACGTGCAAGAAACAGGTTTTATTTATCTTGGTCATCAGCTGTAGTAAACTTATGTTCCTGATAAAGTGAAGTCAAATAAGCTCTGTTAAGAGGCTGAATGTTTCTCACACACCATCATTTTGAAGATGAATGGCATGGAATTTTTCTTTTTCAGTAATGTGTGCAATTCCTGGTTAAACCTGGGAACATACAGTTATTTGTACAGAATGTAGATACATGAAAATATTTGTAGAGGAAGGGGGAAGATTTTAGATTTCTATTCTTTTGCTGATTTGTTGGCAATCTCTTCCTGGCTTTTTTTTTTTTTTTGCAAATGCAACTAGGGTTGACAAGAAAAACAGCCTTTTGTAGCTGAGGAGGCAGCAGGAAAAGGAGTTGCCAAAAGAGCCGTCAAGAGTCTCCAAGTAATTGGATGTGTGTAGAAAATATGTCAAAATTATTGCAACTACATATAAGTTTTTTAGAAGGAAGTCAGATGCTCCACAATGGCTGGGATGCCCATAGAGATTACTCTGGCCTTATCACTGTTTTTTTGGAAAAGAGTGAAGATGAATGGTGGGAAAGTGAGGACACTTCTTGACTTCTTCTCTTCTCTGCTTGTAGTGGAAACCAGCCAAAACTCCAGCTCATATGCCAAGAAAGCCCAAATGAAGAGATGAGTGGAAAATACCAGATGCTTAAATTTGTCTTGGATTTTCTCAAAACTGCTAAGACTGGTTTTCTCCTTAATTAGCCAAATAAGGGATGGAGTGCATTTGTTTTTCATGTACAGATATTTCTTGGATCCTATGGGTTAACCACCTCTAGGGCACTGCTGTCCCTGTCAGAAGAGGAGACAAATGTGGCTTTTTTAGACAACATGAAGAGGAGATGAGTGCTGCAGAGGACATCCCATCCTCCTCACCCACAGCACTGCTGCCCTGCCAGGATTCCCCCAAGACTGAGATTCCTGGGATTGCTGTTGCCTGGAAGTCAGTTTACATTTCTGTCCTGAGAAGGAATTACTCTCAATGCATGATTTTTTCCCAACTAGACAAGATTTATTTTCAGTCCAAGAGCTGTCTTTTGTTCAGTGCTTAGTTTGTTGTGTCACTTTTAATGACTACAGTAATATCTGGAAAAAGAGATAACTAGAAAAGCCTACAGCACTTGATTATTCTGCTCAGAATATCTGACACAGCCCTTTCAGAGAGCAGATGTAAGTGGTATGAAAGCATACAATTTCATGGTAATATTAATATTCCAGTTATTTCCATAAATTTATACAATATACAGATACACTAATATTAATGTCACACTTAGAAAAAATGAAATACATGCAGGATATTTTGTGTTTTAAAACAAATTGATTTAAAGGTAATGTTTATATTCATAATATGTTTTAATAAGAATTTCCTACTAATATTTAAAATCCATGTGTCATCATTTGGAAAAGAAATCCTACTTCAGAATGTAAAATAGTCTAAAAATTTTAGGGTTCATCACTGATTGAAAATGCTTGTTATGTATTTTATATATATATTACATACATATATATAATATAATATATATGTATATATTATATATATTATATATATGTATGTATAATATATATTATATATGTACATATACATATATATGCATGTATACATATAGATGGATGTGTGCGTGTGTGTATATATATATATTTTTATATATAAATAAATAAAATAACATTGTTTCTCGGCAGGTTTTTTTAAACTCTCCAGTCAACCACTACAGAACTTCAGTGAAAGGGATAAAACAGTATTTTTTTGAGCAGGGGAAGTAAATATTTTTTTATCCATCATTTGCTGTTACAACTTCTTCATATCTGTGCGCTTATTGATAAATCTTTCTTTTGCAGCTCCCTTTGTTCACAAGCCTGGATAAAAAATTATAGCTGCTTTTAAAAATCTTAGAATGTTTCAGCACACTTTGTTTCACCTCAAAGGCTGGTTTTTGAATCGCACATGAAAATGTTCCATGTTTTCATATTAGTTTTTTAAGATTTAAAGTTTGCACAAATATTTACAACTACCCACTCTTTTCTCACAACTAAGAAGTATAGATATAAAAAATCCACCCCCTCTGTTTTCACACTTTTTATCACATATTGAATTAAATTAGAAGGGAAGATGGAAAAGAGATCAAATTGCAATTATATTACTTTCTTCAAATGATCATAATTTGATTTAATTTCAAATGAAATATTAATAAAGTGTTAACTTGGTGGGAAATGCCATTAATGGAACAGTTTCCCAGGGAAACAGAAGTAAAGTGATTAACTGTCCTTTCTGCTTCAGTAATGAGATATTTCTAAAATAAACAGTTTTGCCTGGTTTAGCATTTGTCTCATATATTTATGCCCAGTTCTAGAACCTCAACCTATACATGGCATGTTCTGGACCTTGTTTGAGGGTCTTTGTCTTAATTGTCACATTTTTAGAGGTTGTAAATAGCAAGCTGCAAGAGAATCCTTTTTAGATTCTATCATTAGAAATAGGGAAAAAAATCATATACATGTCTAATTTCAATGACACAATGACTGAAAGTATTTTTAAACAATAAATGGGAAAGATGCCCATAAGTAAGTTCTCATGAAAAGATTCAGAGGTTCAAAATTAGATAATTTTAATGTACTCTTATGGTTGGTTTTCAGTTAGAAAATTGAACTCCAGAAATGTCCCCCTGGCTAAATGAGGCTTTTGCAATGTTGAAATTAATCAATCAACTCTCCAATAAGAGCCAAGCCTCAAATCCACAAGCATGAAGCAACAGCTAGTAATGGCCACGTGAATTGATTTCAGAAGGTTAAATGTGCACATTTGGGCTTAGAACAAAGTCCTTGTGGCCTTATCCAGAGGGGATATCTGTGTGACTCACATGCTTTGCATACACTGTAATAATGAAAATTAAGGGACTGGGTTTAGATGAGGCCATGAAGGTTTATTCATGGTCAAAATTTAGACCAGAGCTTTTTTTTTTCCTGATGAACAAGGTCCATGCAAGTCTGACACTGAATAATTTTGTTCCCTCTTGGGGCAGAAAAAAAAAGGATGTAAAAAACCCAAATGTACTAAATATATGTGTGATGGTAGATTTTTTTTTTATTGGTTAATGGTTGGGAACATTTAAAGGATAAAATAGGTTGTTGGCTTCTGTGCTGAGGTTGTGGCTGAGGCTGGCATCGATTGTTTGTTTAAACTTTAGAAGAATCAGTCAAAAAATGGTTTCATGGTAAAAATGGGGATGTAAATCTGTAAGTAATCATGCCTAAAGATGGGCTGGGTAGAAGTAGGTCGGCTTTGGTTTACTGTTTGGCCAAAGTTTGCTCCAATATTGGCATAATTAATGGATTTGAACAAGTGTAGCTATTCTGAACAGCAGAGAAACCTGACAATGAGCCAGGGTTCAACCACGGGTGGGATAGAGATGGATTTTGGAGAAATCATGTGTAGGTTTTTTCTGTTGGACTTTCCAAACTAAGGCTGTTATAAGCTAAGAAAGGGATTCTGGGTTGTTTGACATTTAATACCCATTACAGAAGAGGTTTCCAGGCTAAAATCAGCACTGTGTCCTTCAGATCTCAGAAAATTACAATTATCATAAGGGCATGTAGCTGTCCCTGGACTAAAGTGTTTGTGTTACCCATAATAAAACTGTTTCAGACAGATAAGGCAGAACTTGGATTTGGCTGCTCACACTCAGAGGGAGTGGGAGTCCTTGGCTGAGGTTGCTGTTTAGGTGCTGTTGATCTTCCTTGTCAGGGCAACATTTCCAGGGCTAGGTGACCAGCCAAGCTTTTCCTGCTCAAGCTTGTGTTTAGAATTATGCATATGTTCCTTGGCTGAATGGGAGCTTAAGACCCACAGCAGGTGTCAAGCTAGGAAGTGGCATGGCCAGTTACCAAAAAATCCAAGATGAAAAGGAATGGGTGGTGTACCGAACAGGCACCGTGAGCAGGGAATGGCAACCTAGCATGGGTTTGTCAATCAGTGTAATTAATACAAAAAGCCTAATTACATAAAACAGAGAAGCAGAAGCTTCAAAAGAACTTTCCAAAAAAAGATTGATTTCAAAAGGGCAGAAAGAAAAAATAATCTGATGCTGATTAGCTGAATTGTGTGGAGCATATAACCAAAAAATGAGCAGAACAAAATGCCAAACAGGAAGGGGGAAAAATCTAAAAAACAGGAGAATTATTAAATTCTGTTTTTTTTAAAAAACAATTGTTAATGATGTTTTGACAAATGTCTCAAGGATTTGTATTTTTGAAAGAAGAACTTCCTGCAGTGGCCACGTGCATTTGAGGTACTTTGAGCCCTGCAGCTGAGGGCTCTGTGTGCTCACTGCGATGCCACAGCCTCTGCAGCCATCTCGTGGGGACACTGTGCCTGGTCACCCAGCAGAGCCAGCCGGGCACACTGAGCTGGGCAGCAGCACAGCCTGCCTGGGACAGCCTCATCTCTAGGCTTTGCTTCCCTGTCACAATGAATTTTTTCTGGCCACAGTAGGCAGAGTCCTACAGCAGTTGTGACTGCACATACTGCTAGGTGATTTCTCACTTACATTCAAATCCTGGGTGATTTTCCCCTCCCTCATCATCACAGAGTTACTACAGGAGTAAGCATGCAGAGCCTGGGGCACTGGCTGCAAAGCAGCACAGGTTCCTTTCATGCTGAAGCTCCATCTCCTGTATTTTGAGCACAGCACACGACTTCCCAAAGGAGCCTTGGAAGGGTTGGATGTGTCTGACAGCAGCACCAATAGGCTGCAAGGCTGAACAGTCTATTTCTGTTTCCTCCTCCAGTCGACTCAGATGCATTCTGTTATTCTGTTTCTCCCTGATTATACCCTTTCTGATCCCATCCTGCCAACTCAACCAGCCAAATTCAACTTGGGGATGGTATTTCCTTTTTCATAACTGTTTGACTGTCTTCCTCTCTCTATCTTCTTGGCAGTTTTTTGCTTGGCAAATCAGTGAAAGAAAGACTGCTCATTTCACTGGAAATAGCAATTGTTTTCCTGAGGGTTTTGTTTATTCAGCTTTCAGAAAGGCAGAGACCAAGCAAGCTGATTTGTCCTGACAGGATGAAGTGATGGAGGTACAGACCATTCACTTCATGGATTCTTCTCTAAGGACTGTTAATGCCTTTTGACTATGCTTATCCCACTGCCAGCAGCCAACCTTTAGCCCCAGCAGGTGCTGTTAAATATTCCAGGACAAGCTTCCCTTGCTGCTTCCAGTGATTTACCAGCAGCTTGGGACAGTGCATTATACTAATAGTCTGAGAAAGTAAATTTCAGAAGTATGCTCTGGCAGTTGAAATATCAGTGCTGTTTCAATTGTTTAATTTACCTTCTACAAAAAGGACCGTGAATGTGACAAATCACATGTTCTGCACTCCAAGTTTGTTTTCTGTTCTGACACTTCCGATATATTGATTTTATTATTGATCATTACGAGAAGAAAGAAATTCATTTTATGAAAATTAGACAATGGAGTCACATTTCTGGGAAACATTACTCCTTAGAATCAGATGCCTCCCTTTAGTATCAAAACCATCTAATTATTTAGGAGAACTTCACCTTTCAGCAGATGTTATTTCTCTAAATGGGAGCCTAAATATCCCTTCTTTTTGATTGTTTTGTTGATAAATGTTAATAACAATAATATTTATTTTTCTAGTCACCTGTGGATATGAAGCACTTAATGTGGCACTGAACATTTATGCTATATGGAAGAAGTAGTGCTTAAAAACTTCACTGGAGAATTAAGCAAAAAGGTTAAAGTAAAAAACATTCTATTCTTAATGCTTCTTATATTAAAAAGTAAAGAAAGAAAAAACCCAAACCTGTGTTCTGGAAAAAGTAGTGCAGTTTATATATCTCAAAGAGGAAGAAGGATGATAAAAGCATTTCGCATAACATATAGGTAGGTTTTTTTTCCTAATTAGTTGCTCACATCTTATTATCAAAAGAAAAGAATGGTCTTTGATTTTTAAACTCTGATATGGACTTCGAGTGGGGATTTAACTGCTTCAAGCCTTTTACATAATTTTTCTGTGACTTTAGTGCTCTCAGGTTTATCTATGGCCTTCCAATGCTCTGCAATTAAACCAGATACGTGTGACTGTATCTGGAAAATTTATTTGAGGGGTGTTTTTTTTAGCTGAAAACACCTTCTTTTCGATGTTTTGCTTCTTTCCCAAGAGTTAATCTAAATTTTCTTGGAGGTAAAGCGCCATTCCCAATGTAGAAAGCTCCATTCCCAATGCAGCCGCGTAGAGGGAGCAGCTCGGCCACACGGTGGAGCGTTCGGATCTCTGCAGGGAGAAATCCGAACGCTGCCTGCCTGCCAGGACCCTCCGGCAGAGAGGGATGTTGCTGGTCCTGTAAGTTCTCCTGGGAGCAGCGATCTTTACAGTGATTTATGTTCATACGTGCAGTAAGGGTGGGAATGGCTTTGCCCCCTCCCAGGTCTGGAAACAGCATCTAACAGTGAAATTAATTACCAGGGTGTTTAATTCAGGCAGCAAATCCAGTTTGCCTTCAGCATCAGGACTGCACTCTTATCCTCCTGTCATATGCAGGGGTTCATTTGATGTCCTCCTGCAGGTGAAGGGGTTCTCATCCCACTGATCACCCCTGGGTGCATCAAATTCTTCACACAAACACATTCATGGTGCAGGCAGGGGCAGGGTGCTGTCCTCACCCTGCTCCCCCTGCAAAGCTCATGATGCGCTTTGCCTTCCTCCAGGCTCATCTTGGGCAGTGCTTGACTTGGACCACACAGAAGGGACAGGCTAAGGACCAGCAGCAGATGCAGGAATTTTACTTAATAAATTGCTAATACACCCTCATTAACATAGAAGCCCTCCCAGAGTGGATATTAAGACAAAGCTTTTGGCATTTGTGCAGAGTTGAGGGAACATCTGTGTTTGTGATGGCAGAAGATTCATTGTGTGATAATAGAAACGGAGCCTCGAAGGAAAATCCTTTTATTCATAAAAAGTAAGACTTTTTACAAAAACTTTCACTCATGTTCTTTTTGTGTCTTTTTCCCAGATGTCACCACTTTCATAACTTTTTCTTTCCTATTGATAGACATGTTATCTATTTAAAAACAAGGACACATCCTGAAAGGACTAATTAAACCAATATTTTCAGTAGTTTTTTCTTGTTCATCTTTATGTGCTTTGAAATACAACACAAATCTAAAGGTCTGCACAGGCTGAATTAAATAGCTTCCTACCTTGGAGCTGGTTTAGTTTAGTCCTTTAAGCATTTAAACCAGTTACCCAATTAAACAAATCAGTATTAGTTACAGCTGATTTACAAGTTGCAAAGAGATTGCACTCATTTAATTAAACCTAAACAAATTTATTCAATTTTTTTGATATGTTTTCTGCATTAGGTGTCACCTGAGAAATATTTTTAAATAGTGAAGAACTGCACATCTTAAAACCTTGAGAAGAATATATGGTGTTGTTTAGAAGTGTGAAAATTAAACACTGTAATGAGAACTTAATGATTGTATCATAAGCAGGAAATACAAGAAAGGGGAGTGAAAAAAAAAGAAATCAGACTTAGTTTGTTGTGTAACAATAATAAAAAGCTAAATATTAATGATAGGTTGTGAGTCATAATTTTCTTATTAAGATTTAAACTGTTTTGCTTGAGCTGAGCCTTAGAGGCTGCTCATATGCATCTTCATAGCACATCTCAAATCTTAGGTTAATTTAGCAAAGCCCATGCTGGCTATTAAAGAGCTTTTTCAAAACATTCCACCTACAGACAAAATGAAATGTACCATGAGACCAGTGAGCACAATAGATGAACTTCCAAAAGCCAGCATGTGTTTAATGTGTGCTGGCAGGAAGGAGATCATTACCACAGTAACTAAGAAAGTCTCTTCACTGCTTTATGATTTGAGGCATTTCTTCTAACTTTTGGCCTCAAACATTTGATGCCCATAAGCTCAGTGATAATTAATTCAGCAGCAGATAAAGGTATTTGCATGGTGAGATCCTGGGGAGAAAGGACTGTTTGAAATATATATATCAAGATATTGTTAGTGTTTACCTAATGTTTGTAAACTGCATTTTGTATTGCTTTTAATGCTTTTGCACTGAGGGTAGCACCCATAAAATCCCTTCAAATGCAAGGAACAAAAAAGCCCAAGATGCTCACTTTAAAAAATGGGTTAAGAAGGGATCCTACCTTGAAAATGTGAGTGTTCCATGTGGTATTCTGGGACCTGGGCTATGAGCAGTTAATGTAAAGGCTGTGGGGCTGACTCACCATCCACTGAATGCAGGGGAAAAAAATGTGATTTTATTCATCACTGCAGTGTTCCCACTGTTCAGCTGAATCCCATCAATTCAGAACACTCAGAAGTTCCATAGCTGTGTCTTTTCCTTTTGAGACTGAAAAGCCATTATGAGAAAACTTGTTATATTGCAAAACCAAGGGTGCTAATGGGTTATTAAGTGTCTGGGTTAACCTTACTAGAGATGTTTTCATTGGGATAACTCAATTTAATATAATATAATAGAATTTTCTAGTATATGTGAAAGTCCAAATGGTGATGTGTAAAAGCAAAGATGAAAAGTCCCTTTGAGAAATCTGTTTGAAAGCTGATTATTTGAAATTGCTGTAACCTTATAACTGCTTGTCCTAGTGATGAGATAATGATATAATTTAGAAGTGGGAGGCTTAGTGATATATGTTTCATTTAGATTTCTCCTAATAGGTGACATTTGTTGAAAGCTGACTCTTGAACTGTGCTGCATGCCTTTGCTATCTATCTGCCTTGGAGCTGTTGGAGAATGTAATTGCATTTTGCTTCATTTCCTGTATAATTTATGTGAAAATCCCTCAGTGGTAGGAAAGTACAAAGCCCAGATAATGAGTAGGTGACGATGTATAAGATTTAGGATGGTTGCTTAGGCTGCAGCTTGAACTGCCCATGACTCAGGCACTTTCAAGGTCATCTGATATTCAGTAAGCTCAGGCAGCACAGTGCTTCTGAGACTGTATAAAATTGATAACATTTTGCCTACTTTTAATAAACATCAGTCTGAACATCATTTTTTTTTAGCTTTGGGGATGTGTCTTTGGGATAGGTAAAGAAGAAATGACCAGTTGTATTGCACTGAGTTATTGCACTATTTATAGCACACTGTCTTTCTGTGAAGAATATTTCAAGTCATTTTCTGCAAGGGTGTAATATTTTCTTTTTGTTTTTTTACCCTTTCAGAGTTTTTCCCTCATAGTTTCTTGATCTGTTTCCAGATCTGTTTTTTAAACTAATATGTTAGGTGCTGAATTCAGGTGATCATGTATCCACAGCCTGGTACCCCCAGCTTTTCCCAAGCACAGTGTTGATGCAATATCCTGGAGGGCAAGAGGAATAAGCTCATCTCTTTGCAGATAGTAATTTGAGGAGCTGCATTTGTGGTTTTTTTCTTGGACAAATGATGATTACTGTTTGCTAATGAGCTAAGTATTGTGTACCTAAACAACCTCCTAGGTTTTAATAGAATTACTAACATTCTTTATGCAGTGAATTAAGCTCATCTGAATTTCCTTGCCCATTTTTTATGAACATCTCCTTTGTGAAGATGTTAGCCAATAAATGTAGGTGAACTAATCTTACTATTCTAATGCCAAATCCTTTAAAATTAGGCTGGGATTTGAGCCTGGGAAATTGAATGGATGTTACAAAATCCAAGGAAACCAAAAATAGATTTTTATGGATGTCTGCTCCAGATACATGCCACCTCTTCCAGGCTTTTGACTAGCAAGGTTGTCCCAAATATCACCACTCTGGAAAGTCCTGGTTATTCAGTTACTTTCTGCCATTGTCAGTTCCTGGAATTCTTCCTCTCTTCTTCTAAAATGAGAAATTTCTTCTTTTTTTTTTTTTTTTAATTGATTTATTAAATAGTCTAAAATTATCTTCTTCATTTTCACTGACTCCCAGGTCTGGCTTGTAACGACTCACGTAAGTCTGGAAAATAATTTGGTTACAGAGCTTTCAAAAAGGTCTCTGGTGAAATGCACACGTCTGTGGGATGCACGTCAGACTGCTGGCAAAGAAAATACTGATTTCATCATTAGGCAAAGAAAATACTGATTTCCTCATAGCAGAAGAAGCTGCAGCTTATGTATTATTCTTGAAAAATCAGTTTTCTGATGGTGTCCAATTGCTTTTTTGCCACCTGAAAGTAGAGAGCCACAAGTTCCAGGGACAGTGAGCCAGAGAGGGCTGCAAGCCAAGGCATCAGCTGAACTGGCCGTAAAAGCTTTAATGCCTGTTCTGCCCCTCCATAGGTGTTTGGCTTGGCATGAGGCTGTTTCTGTTTGCCTTCAGCCCCTTTTCTTCCCTTTGTTTTCTTCCTTAGCCTCTCTGTTTTAGAGACCTTAGTGGTCTCTAAAACACTCCTGAAAATTTCCTGATTTCAATATATTTTCTTTTGAGTTGTACTGTCACAGAAATGTACATTTTAATAGTCATGAAACTCATCCAAGAATAAAAATAGTCATCTCATGATGCTGTAAGATCAGTTAACTGCACAGGAGGAGCTTTTTTAAATGGATTTTTTTTAAATGTGGGATGTGAATTCACAAAGAAAATTGAACTACAATGGGAGCATTCCCCTTGATCCAAGTGTGGTAAGTGTCAGCAAGAGTTATGAACATGCTGAAATTGAAAAGCAGCACCTACTGTATGAAATTAGGCTGTCCAACCAATCTTAGGAGGAGAGAATGATTTACCAGAGCTCAGTAGATCAATTTTATTCTCAGTAAGTGAAAACGATGGCTTTGGCACTGTTACCCTGGAAATCCCATAACTGCTCTTATGTCCAGCTGCATATCGGGACTAAACAGGTGAACTGAGATTGCAATCTGAGAATTAAATGTCTGTCTTTGAAGTCTAAGTGAAGTCTAACATTTGATCTTAGTTCTTTCAGCTCTACAAGTAAAGGTCCTCTAGCTATGAGGAGCTTCAATGTTTTCACAAAACTTGGATCCTCTATGGCATCATTACCTATCACTGGGGTCTGTGAATGTTTTCAGCATTACTGATAATTACTTCACTTAAAAATACATAGGATGTCTTGGTGAGTGTTTCAAAATGCTTTTCCTCCCCCACTTTGTTTTCTGTACTTAAGGATGTGGTGGGATAATCTTTTTTTCTTACAAAGATGACTGGAAAACTTGTCCCTTTCTTAATTTTTTACCTTGAAATTGAGGTCAGCAATGTTCTGAATCTCCCAAGTAGGGAGATTTTGAAAAGGTCCTGACTTGAACTGCAGTGCTGGAATGATGGGTAAAATTTAAACTCTACCTCTATGGGAATAGAGCATATGGGAAAGAATAAAGTCTACTGTTTCCTTGAATTGTCAGTAAGCAGAGTTCACCAGCCCAGCTCTTTCCTGGGTAAGTGTTTGAAAATGCAAAATGATCCTATGGATCAAATGTGAGTCTTCCTATTACACACAGAGAGCTGAAAGTTTTGCAGTAAAAGGTTAATGTCCTGTTTTACATCCTGTTAATAGCAATTGAAATCAAATCTATAACCCCTGTAGTATTCACTCAGACTAAAACAAACCCAAGCAGGTTTCTGGATTCAATAGAGCAGATTGAAACGGGCAGCTGGGTGTTCTGGTTGCTGAACTGCTGGCTGAATTGAAAAGCAAAACCAAAACCCTCTTTGTGATCTGAGTTAACACTTGAATTCTTTAGAGGCTGTTGCAGGGATCGTGGACAACAGAGGATATTGCCAACCTCAGGGCTAAGCCCTTGAAGCTTGCTTTCCATTTTCCCTGCATCCTTCTGTCAGATGGGCTTGGAATTCATAAGTCTCTTGCTGCTCATTGTGCTTTTAGTGTTTGGTAGTAACTTCTCATGATGTATGTGCCTCCAGCACTGGCACTATTAGAGCTGTGTAAATGTCAGCCTTAAATTGTCCCTTTGTTTTTTTTTAGACTCTCAGCTTTCTCCTAACAAAGGGGAACAAAATTTGTCTGCCTTGTTGACACATTAACATACACTAGCCAATTAAATCCATGTAAATCAATAATGTTAGTGTTTTAATGGGTTTGGTAGAGCTGTAACATCAAGACATTGAAGAATACTGCTTTATTTGTGAAATAGTCATCTCTAGGAACGATAGATGATGTTAATTTCTTCACTGTGATTCCTTTAGATGAAAAGTAGGGCATCTAAAATCTCAAGGAAAACTATAAGGCAGGAATGATAGTGCAGAAGGAGACATATCTCTGTTTCTCTCCTGCAGATTTCAGAGATCTAGCTTATATCTTCCGGGGAATTCAGGCCATTACTGTGTCAAAACCTGCCTTTTGGGTGAGTGTTTATCTGCAACATGAGATACATTTATGCACATAGCTGGAATAAGCAGGGAGCTGATGGACTGTGGTACAGTGGCCAGAGCAGAGGGGCACTCATCCTCATGAGCTGAGGCAGCAGAACCTGGCCCCAGTGCCACTGGCTGAGATGTAAAGGAAAATAACTACAACCAAGGAAGGACATTTGAACTAACATATTCCTGCTTTTAAATTATGTAATTGAAAATATATCTTGTGGCATGTCAAAAAAAGTGGTGATGTGGGTGTGTTTGCAGTTCTGTGAGCATCAAAGCTCTGAAGGGCGTTCCTGGCATCCAGAATAGCTCTTTTGTTTTTCCAGCTAGGAAGAGGTGATAAGACTTTTAATGGAGATGTGCTTCTGGGCTGATATCTATTCCTTTTGGCTGTTTGCTTTCATTTGATGAATGGTCTGAAAGAGATAGGGTAGTGGTATGTTTTCTTTGTCATGTGAACTGGAAGCCAAATAGGAAAGCCATTCGCAGGTTTGTGGATTTAGGAATGGTAAGAAAGGCTGAGATGTCAAAGCTCTAATAGCCCTTGTTTTACAGACTTCAAATGAAAAATAAATAAATAAAACACAGTACAGAAAAAAGTAAATTTTTCTGTGATGCATCCATGGTAAGCTGAAAATTGGAGTCCAGAGGCTTCAGTCTCTCTTGGGGCTAAAGGAGGTGGGTGCAAGAGATGCTCAGAGTGAAGTTGGGACTAGAAAATCTGGCTTTTTCAGAAAAAGCCCCACACAGTAAGTGGGTTTTATTAGGCTTTAATAGTCATGCATATGGCACATTCTGTGGTGCAGAATACAGCTGAACTCTGAACAGGGGCATTTCTTTACCATTCTGATTTGTGCTAATGGAACTCGGATTTCTAGGGAAGCTTCACCCAGCAAGCAAACTCTAGACTTTATTGTGAGATACATTTTGGAAATGCAGAATCATATTTATCTGGTCCTTATTTGCCATCTCAGAAATTCAGTGAATTGCACCAAATGAATTTACTGTTTCAATACTGTAACAAAAGATAAGGCTTGTGACCACTTAGCCCTTCAGTTATTTATCTGAATCAGTCTAGGACAATAAGCAGTAAAAAAGTAAAGCTTTTCACTAAGTGGTAGTATTTTAGATTAATGCAGGATGGAGAGAAAAAGCAGCCTGTGCTATTCTCTACAGGAAATTTAGAAGCAAGAACTAACTGTTCTTTTTGTCGGACGCTGCAAGCGAAAGTTAACTACAACAGACCATTGATTTATGCAATCAAAATTGTTGCTGCACTGTGTGCAGAGCTATTAAGGAGAGAAAATACCAAGTTAGGAACAAGTAAAAACTCTCTTCAAACTTTTCCTTTCACTCCCACTTTCTGAGCATCAAATTATGGTTGTAGGAACTATTAATATCTAGTATTTTTGGTCTGTTTTGCTGTGTTTTAATAATAGCATTAGAATATCTGTAACTTCTATGATGTAGAAAAGCACTTAAAATTCACTTCCCCGGCCCCAGCAGAACCTGGAGCAGTTTATTCTATCATGGCAACCAAGGCCAGCATCACAGAGATGCTGACAGAGAGGTTGTGTCGATGCTGACCATAGAAAGGGTGTCAGGGAACTCCCCACCACTAAAACTGGAAGCCCTGTGGGACAATGACATTGCATGTTTCTCTGTTGCTAAAGGCCCAAACACCATCTTGCTTTTCCTGAGCAAGAACCTTGTGTCAAGCGCAGGAAGCAGAAACACCAACAGCACCTACAGAGTGTTTTTTGTAACACCACCCAGAGCCAGAGCAGTGTGCCGGGTGTCACTCAGAGGGATGTCCCTCATCCACAACAAGGCAAGCTTGGCTGTGAATTAAGCTGGGCCTACTTTGAACTGTGCTTCCACCTTGGTCTGGCCTTGGAGGGGCAGTGGTGGGGCCGCAGTGTGCTGTGGCTTTAAAGCACTGCCAGGCAGCAGCAGCTTCTCCAGGCTGGAGCAGCGGGCAATGATCCTCTGCTCCACAGGGCTCGCAGCACTCGCTGCTCTCTGCTTAATAACATTTGGCTGCTGCTGAGACGCCTGCCCAGCGAGCTGCAGGCTGCCTCCAGCCCTGCAGAGTCCCACCTGCTCCATGGCAGCAGCTCTAGGCTCCCCTGCACCCAGAGCTGCCAAGTCCTGCAAGAAGCAGCGCACGGTGAAGCGGCAAACTGGCATCTACACCTACCAGGAGCCTCCCCACAGGTAAGGGATCCACCCTCTCCTCAAGGGACAGTCTGCTTTGTCTAGCACAGCAGTGGGAGCTTGTCTTTTCACTGCCGTGCAGACAGAGTGTGTGTCAGGCTGGGGAAGGTAGTCTGGTTTGAGTAACAGTGTGGTAGCATGGAAATGAGCGTGAGAAAAATTCTTCTCTGTATTTTAAGATGTATTTCGAACCTCTTTGTTTTTCTTTATTTTGTCAAAGACACATTTCATACTGAAACGTAAACACAGTCAGTAAAGCAAAGTAATTCCAAAGGACTGAAGGGACAGGAGTGCAGACTAATGGATTAGTGGTCTGATGAAGTATGTCCCCCAAATATTATTCCATGGCATGGTTCAGGTTATGATTTATTTCTAAGTGATTAAAAGGCTGCCTTTTCAGCAAAATTGCAGGGAACTTCCCCAGCAAGTACATAGCCATGCAATTGGGAAAGTTCCTGGCTGGTGGTTGCTGCAGTACTTTGGATCCCTTCGTGTCATTCAGGGAGAGACAGTCACCACAGGTTTTTAGACCTAAGCCTCTGTAAGAATGAATATTGCTGCTGTTTCATAGACCAACAGGGAATTGCAAGAGCTGTAGCTTAGCAAATGTGGTGACAGCATCAGAAAAGATGATTTAATAATCATCCACAGAAATCTGCATCAAAGCACTGGAATCTTTTCACAGGGACAAGTAATTCTTGGTATGTGGGGTCCCACACCCCTGTGCCCCTCAGCAGGGAACAGGATTAAATGTTGACCATGACTGAATCACCTGCTCCCCTCATTCTAACAATGATCATTATTTATCATTATTGAAATAAAAATAATGGGTATGATTAATAAATGAATGTTATCTGCTCTTTCTGGAAATGTTTAGACAGCACTTTGTTCCAGAAAAATATACAGAGGGTCTTGCTAGCGTGATCTACAAGCTGAATGGCTGGAAATTCTTGGAGAAGAAAGGCTGGGATTCATGGTCAGGAGTGGGGATAATTTATGACTGACCAGCAAGTGGTGGGGAGGGAAAGAGGTATGTCCTGGAGATGGAGAAGCCATCCAAATTATTAATCAACTTTAAAACAATAAGGTTATGTGAGTTCCCTCGTTCTTACAGTGCTCTAAGAGGTTGGATCCTGTGCGAATCAGCACTTTGCTGGGAATCCCACAGCAATAACTTTTCTCCTTTTTGCTCTTGTGGGGTGTGTGCTGGGCTGCCAGCAACTCAGAAGATGATGCTGGTGAAGAGAAGGCTGAGAGTCATGACCCAGAGCAGATCTTTCAGAACATCCAGTACCAGAAGGAGATTATGTCCAACATCCGCTGCCGGCCGTGGCCCATGAGGCAGAAGCTGAGGGTGCTCAGGTAAAGGTGCCTGTGCAGAGCTTTTCAGGATCACTGACTGTCACAGTGCTTCCAGCCTCAGCAGGGAGCACAGGAATGATTTAGAGCTGCTAGGAAAATGTTCCATGAGGATGCTCTGGGAAGATCTGAGGGCTGGCTGAACACAGCAGCCTCTGGGTGGACAGTCTGTAAGTGAAATTGCCTCTGGCGCATGCCTGTGGCTCCCTTTAGAAAGTCACAGCACAAAAAAGAGCAAGAAATCATGCTTTGGCTATTAACTACTAAAAGAGACTGTCAGCTATTCATTGGTCTCAAGGAAGGCTGTTGGTAATGCTCCATAATCTGTTTTTAAGGTAAATTGTTTCACTGTGTCCCAAAAAGAAGAACCAGCCTGCCTTTTTAAGGTAATTACATGATATTAGAACAGAAGCTGGTCATAGCTTCAGGAAACATACGGTAAGAGCAGTAAATACTGGACACTTGTAAGTTTAAAAAGTATGGTCAGTGTAGTAAAAACATGTTTCACAGTTTAGGATTTCAATTATTATAATTTGAGATTTCCAATTAAAGAAATTCATTGGAATTTCTTCCAATGCATTTCTCTTCAGGCCCATCTGTCTAAACTATGTCAGGCCTTTCACCTCATGATCTGTGTGATGCTTGGGTTTTTTTGCCCTTTTGATTGGGCATTTTCTGTCCAAGCCCTGTATGGTGCTCAGATGGCACTGTAGCCATGAGGAATCTCTGCCCTACCAAGAGCCCTTGTGTTATCTGGGAAGCAAAGAGAGGCTTTTCTCTCTTAGGCAGAGTCTGTGACTTCCTGCTTTCCTGTTCCTTTCGATCAGATCTTGGTGGTCCCAATCCACCTTCTGCTGAAGTCAAAGACTGTGTATGGCCAGATGAACATGCACCTCTTTGCATCTCACAAGACCATACCTGCAGAAGAGGCGTCAGTATCCACAGGAGATTACCAGACTATAAAGGGGATCTTGCTATTTTACTCATTTGAGTTCTACCATTTTAAAAGAAAGACTTTAAAACAAAAGGACAGATAAATAAATTAAAGGAATAGAAAGCTGTCCCTGCAGTCAACATCTTTAATGCCGAGCTCCCTCAGACAAAAATCTGAGTGGTTTTAAAGTATCAGTAAAAAGCTGAATAGTCAGCAAAAAAAAAGCATTGCCTGGGTTAGGGGCTGATGGTGGGACAGCTCATGGTTGTATTTCAGAGCATTTGAGCCCTCTGGTAGATGCTGTTTGTGCAGAATGAGAGGTGTGAGCAGTGCAGACTGACTTCCCCGTGTCGCGCAGGCAAGCCAAGGAGATCGTGCTCAAGTACGAGGGGAGGCTCACCAGAACGAGAGGGTACCAGGCTGCTGGGGCAGAGGTAAGGCTGCTTGGTCTCAAATCTCTGAAATTTCTTTGAAATTTCTGCTTCCCACCGATAGTCATTTGCAGTTCTGATTCAGAGAAGTGTGTGCTTGCTCTGCACTCCTGATACTTCAGCTTGGGACTGTAGAGAGAGAAAAAAGCAGTTAAAAGCATCTTTTATTTTTTTTCTTCTTCTTCTCTTTTCCATTGTAATTTTAGTAATTACATTTTTGCAGACTAATTTCATGTGTTGAGGGATGAATATCCTTTTGTTAATGCAGTATAAGCTTTCTTTTCAGACAGCCTACAAATATTGATGCCTGTTAGAGGGGGTGATGTGAAAGGGATAACAACAAACATGATGCAGTATCCTCTGAAGAGCAATTTCAACAAACTGGGGCCACAGTTCAATAGCTTAGTATGAAAAATGTGTCTAGCTTTTAGTTTGGAAGACAATCCTACAATAGCTTATGTTAAATACATTATTAAAGAAGGAGTTTTGCTTGCATTGTACTCAGAGAATTTGAATCAAATCTTAGCAAATCTATTTACACCACTGAAAATAGACACTGGCCTGAGTTTCTGGAAATTTATCATATTGTATTTAATAAGCAACCAAGAGAAGAATTCTTTAGTCATCTAAGCAGTCAAGAATATTTTTGTCATGATAACAAGTAGACTTTTAATTACTAATTTATCTTAATTCAAAAAGGCAGGGTTAGGCCGATAGAACACCATGCATTTTATTCGTGTGAACAAGTGAAGAGCTGCCCATGTGTCTGGTGCTCTGAGATGCTGGCCCCAGAAGCCCTTTCCAATGTAGAAAGAATAAGTTTTCTTTTTTCTGCCTTTGCATGTGTTGCAAATGCAGTGAAGTAAAAATGCTGTTAAAATAACCACTATTTTTTGCCTTTGATATGAGTGGAACTAAGACTTTATCTAGAAAGAAAAATGTTAAATCAGAATATCAGTAAATCAGAGATTGGGCTCGGTGCTTGCTCATACAATTCTTCCTATACAAACACAAAAGCTTTTATCTTAGAGTTCACAGTGAATAAAAGTTTGTGTCTAATCTAATTGCCTCTGTTGTATTTGCTTGAAGACATTCAGCACAAGGATGTCATTCAGCAGTTAATTAGTACCACTCATTACATGTAGGGGATCTGTATTCTTTTATCCTAGCACAAATTAGGGGAATAGCCTTTACATTAGGGCTAAATTCAGCAACAGCAACAGAATGAGCTGCCTTTTTTGGTGTGGGGTTTTTTGTTGTTTTGCTTTGTTTTGTTTTGTTTTTTTTAACTGGAAGAGATTTTTTTCCCACATATTTTCTTACAGAATAACATGGTGACCAAGGAGACAAAAACTGTAGCACAACAAAACAAGCACTACATCATCAAAATTAGGAACTCAGTGGTTGAACATGTGCTAAGAACAAAATGCAGCTTGTAGATGTATAGTGTTCATGATTGGAGAGTCCAATCATGGTATTATTTATGAAAATTGAAGTTAAAATACATTTTTAATATCCTGACACTGAAAGCCATTTTCTTTTTTCAATTTAATTATTTTACACTTTCTTTGTAGCTGTTTTTGGTTTTTTTTCCCCAGTTAAAGCCAGATGCCCATTCTGTCGGTTCTAAAATTGTAAATTACCAATTCAACTACATAGTAGGGAGGAAAAGAGATGATCGCCTTCAAATAATAATTTTAGTAAATTATGCTTCACTGTGGACACCTTGTTATTCTTTATAAATTTGTAATACAGCTGGAACAAGGTGCTTGAGTCCTTTCTCAGCTCTGTGAACCCTCTACTGAAACTTGCAATCCCAGCAATTCCCATGCCGTTCCCAGCATCTAAATTTCTTAAATTAAAATACTTCCCATTCATGCAATTAAATGTACATATAATCATAAGCATTAATTAATTTTGGCCAAAGGGAGTAAATATATTTTCAGTAATTAACATTTATTTACTCCTCTTTAATTTTAGGAAATCAAATGATATGATAAAATATTGCCACTGCTATTAAAATGCCTTAAATATAGGTGGGATTTTAATATCTAGATGTAATAAAAATACTTTATAATGCCTGGAATACAATTTTTTTTTCCTATTGACATTGTGAAGTTATAGCTCTAACTCAACAACTCAAAATCTGCTCTCACTTTTGTACAGGTGGATTTTCCTTTTTCTCCCCCATGTGTGCAGGAAGAGCATCTGACCATGCAAAAATAGAGGTTGAATAAAGACTCTACAAAATATAACCACAGGATTTCTGCAGGTGTTGGCTGCACAACATACAGCTGAGAATAAAGTAGTTAAATTTGCTGCTGTTGAATAAAAAAGCAAATTTTTCCTCTAAGAGAATTTCCTTTGAGGCATTATGCTCCTAATAAGACCTTAGTCATCAATGTTTGTAGCAATTCTTGTGATAGAAGATAAGACATGAGCAAAATACTCTGCACTTCATTTTTTTTTTTCCATGTGAAGAAGTGTCATATTCTCTGTTTTTTTCTCAGCTTTGGAAGAAGTTTATTCGACTTGCATACAATTTTGTGGTAATATTTATTCCTTGGGAAATGAGAATAAAGAAAATTGAAAGTAAGTATAAAGATTTCATGGTGTTTGTAAAACACTTGCTAAAATGCTGAGTCTTTTTATGTATTTTTTTAAATGTACTGAATTAAATATTTGGGAGGGAGTTGAATGCATATTTTCAGCAGTGAATTCTTTTATTAAAATTTTGCTTTTTCATCTTTTCTGAGGCTGGTGCCTCAGAAACTGCACAGTTCTCATTGATGGTTTTAATTGGGGGGTAACGTTTGAAAAAGTCAGTTTTGTCCCTTTGGGATTCTGAAAATGAAAAAAATTCTCTGGTTTGCTGAATGCCTTCCATAAGAAAGATTTTTCTGCTTGGCCTGTTATTCAAGTACTTCATGGATAAATGACACAAACTGTTATAGACTGGGCAGGTCACATAATGGTTTTTGTGGTTTAAGGTCATTTTGGGTCTGGCGTTGCCTCTTACTTCATCTTCCTGAGATGGCTGTTTGGAATCAATATTGTCCTCACCATAATGACAGGAGCATTTGTAGTCCTACCAGAGGTAAGAACACACTGTTCATATTTACAGAGAAGCACTTACTGATAAACTTGCCTTTCTCAATGGAACAAACACCACACTTTAAGTCATGCATCTGTTTGAAATGTACACTGTAAAATGAATGATTTAAAATAAATTCCCCTACTAAGAGATTTTTCTCTGCCAAAGGATAACAGACTTTCTCTATTAGTGTTCACCATTGTATTTTGTCAGCCTGGTACTAATGTTTTTAGAGAATATGTTTTTATCTGATTGCTAAAATAAAGAACCTATTCTTGAAAGATGTAGTGGGTGTTGAGTACACTTAAATCCTATTAGTGTCATTTACACTAATGAGAAGTTTAAATGACACTAAGAAAAACAAAGCATCCTTCTCCAGACTCGGGATTATTATCCATTAGAAAGCATTTCCTACAAGTTCTGAACAGCCACAACTTTGTTTAGTTCTTGCATATGAGTAAGGCAATTTGTTAACTTGGTTAAATTATTCATAAACATTATTTTGCCTCACCTACCCTGTGCTTTAATAGTGTTCTCCGAACACATGGGAATACCTGCTTTTATTCTCACTGCACAAAATAAAAAGGTAAATACCCTTCGAAGAAATAAAAAGTAAACCAAGAAAAAAAAAAAAAGGTATTCACATTCACTTTTCAATTTTTAAGGAAAAGTAAATTTAATCCTGAACTATCATTTTGAGATCAAGCACTGCCCCATTTAATTTAAAAATGCCCCCATTGAAAGCATGGATTTAAAGCTGGCACAGTGCTGACACAGTACTTGCTACCCTGAGAGCGCCACCCATGTGGGGCAGCTCTTGATGGGTTCCACTGTGCAACCCTGGCTCAGATGGGCTCGTGCAGCTCCTGAGACCTCCTCTCTTTTCTCCATCTCCTGAGACCTCCTCTTGTTTCCTCATCTACTGAGACCTCCTCTCTTTTCTCCATCTCCTGAGACCTCCTCTTGTTTCCTCATCTACTGAGACCTCTTCTCTCTCCTGCAGCTCCTGGCCGGAGCCCCGTTTGGCAGCACACTCAGCAAGACCATTCCCAAGGAGCACATTGCATCTGCTCAAGACCTGGACACCATCTGGTCCCTAGGGGCAAGATTCAAACCACTCCTTGTTTTTTTGCTGTCACTGTTCTGTTGTAATTGTTGGTTACTGCTCTTACTGATGGGCTCTGGTCTTTGCAGGGCTACCTCCAGTACTCTGTTCTGTTTTATGGCTATTATGGCCGGGACAGGAAGATTGGGAAAGCTGGATACCGGCTGCCTCTTGCCTACTTCCTTGTTGGAATGGCTGTGTTTGCTTACAGCTTCATCATCCTTCTAAAAAAGTAAGACTGCCCATTTATTTACTGCTGTTCATAAACCTGTGTGCTCAGGCAATCAGCAATGGTATTTACTCCACTTCCTCTGTATTTATTCTGTGTAGTTCTATTAACACATTCACCTCTGCTATTATCATGGAGGCAGAATGACTTCAGCTCTAGACTGCCCTTTATCTTGCTGTAATCCTCACTCTCTGTTCCACTTCCCAGCCTTTAAAAGAAGGGCAGCACAGATAATCTCTGTGCTTTGTCTTGGACACCCGTGGAAAGTCCTTTCCCCTCTTTTCTGTAAGAAATATTGCTATGACAGAAATTTATATTTGAAGTATAATGCTTTCAGCATTATTCATATTCCCCTCTATTGAAATACAAACATTAAAGTGCCATCCTAGGTGTAAAATCATTTGCATTGCTTTAGTGGGTACGTGGCAGCCCATTGGAATGTAAGCTTAATTTCTTTGCTGTGAAAGGGAAGGAGTAGGAGTTACTTAGCAGAGAGAACAAGACTGCCTGAGCTGGCCATAAATCCAGGGATGTGCAATGCTTGGAGAAGGGGCAAGGTCACTCTATTCTCTCCTGACTTGCTTTCTCTTCCCTTCTGGATACCTATTCATCTGGCACAGCGCAGGCCAGGGATGTTTTCAGTGCTGTCTCAGTTTTGAGGTCAAGCCTTCCCTTTTCATTTATTTTTCATCTACCTACTTGTTTGTGCCAAGGGTCACTGGTATATTTGACACTGATCTACACATCTGCAATTTCTAGATAGGATCAGCTTTTCTTCTGACTTAGCTCAGTGATCCTTTGCTTAGCTGTGTACAGCTCCCCTTTAACGTTGTCCTTTCAGATGCCCTTTCTTTCATAAGCTATTAATCTTCATTTCACTTCCTATATTTTGCAGTATTCTGCCACCTTGCTCACCTGATATGAGTAGGAGGGGTTTTCTTTCTTTTTCCCAAGGTCTGTGAAATGGCCCTGGGTTTCTATTTGACAGCAATATATATTTTGAGGTCTAAAATAGTACAGCAAACCAACAGACCTTGTGCACAATCACTAGTTATGCCAAAATAGATTTAATTACTGTAACAGTGATCTTAATGATTATATATTTCAGCTGGATCCTACCTAGAGGTTTTCAAACTGAAATAGGTATAAGCCCACATTTAGTAAGATTTATTTGGTTTATTTGTCAGTTGTAAAGACTGTAAATATTGAAATGCCCTTCCACAGTGAGTCATTTCTCTCTAGATGTAAAGTCAAGTTCATGAGCTGCACCTCACCCTGTTTTATGTTCTTCAGAAAGCTGCCAACAGTGATACTAATTTCTGCAACCTTTGGTGCTCTGAATGTATAAACATCTGAAAACCATGAAGCAAACCAGTGACTTCCTTTATTACCATCTTCACACACCAGAAGCAGTCAAATACCTGTTATTTTTTTATAGAATGGCAAAGAACTCAAGAATGAGTTTAGCAAGTGCCTCTGATGAAAATTACACTTTCTGCTGGAGACTGTTCTGTGCTTGGGACTATTTGATAGGAAACCCTGAGGCTGCAGAGAGCAAAGCTGCTGCCATAGTCAACAGCATCAGGGTGAGCAACTGACCTTTGAATTATTTCAAGTTGATTTATTTGTTAAACTGTAAGCCATGTAAGTTTTTCCACTCATCCCCTTGCACTTCCTATTGGTTTTTTGTTTTTATTTGCATACCTATTTGCCTAGGGGAGGGCAAGTATCACATCTGTGTGGTATTACAGGCACATTGTATTTGCTGACATCCCAGCAAGGCCATTGTGTCCTTCCTTGGGAGAGTTTTATTTAATGTGCCTGTATGTGTGACAAGAAGTTAGATAACCAGAAACAAATCTGCTAGTGATGAAATTTCATTGAGTGTTGGAATCAAATTGATTTGGCAGGAAAATAAATAAATTTATAGAATGTATAATTGTTTTTATGCAAAGGAAGAGTTTTATGCCTCAGGGAATCCATGTACAACAGCTCATATTTTACAAGATGCTTTTTTACATGATAACAAGTTTTATATCTTCTCTTTGGTTTATAACTTTCTGCACATAATTTATTGTTCTTTCTTCTTTATTTTATCAGCTATTAATCAGGGTCCCCAGGGAAGTGGTCATGGCATCAAGCCTGTTGGAGTCCAAGGAGCATCTGGATGATGCTTTTAGTGAAATGGTTTAGTTTTAAGTATTCCTCTGAGTATCAGGAAGTTGGACTCGATGGTCTTTATGGGTCCTTTCCAACTTGAGATATTCTATGATTCTATGGTTTATTTCATCTCTCCATAACAAATGGAGGGACATATTTCAAGTCTCTCAATATTAGAAAACTGTTAAAAATATAGATGTTTTGCATCTAGAATTTAAGAGCATATGTGGTTTTATCAAAAGTAACTTATTTCCCAAATTTGGTGTATTCTCATTATCATTGAACAAAAATTACTTCAAATAGTAAATTAAAGGTAAATTATTAAGCTATGATATTTAGTTATTTCAGTGACTGAGGATAACCTTTGGCAGTACTGTATTATATAATTGACACCCAGATTTTAAAGGCTCATCCTGCCAAAAAATCTGGAAGCGTAACCCTCTTGTTGTATCTCCTTGAACATGCATGTCTGAAAATGCCCAAGTACCTGATTACTGTGTATTTGTTTCTCAGAAATCTCTACTACTTTTTAATATCACATATCAGTGCTACAAATCAATGAGGACAGTGGTATTTATCTGCTTGCACCTCCAGGATGTGACGGTTTTTTTATTAGTATACTTTAATTTCTGTGAAAGATATGTGCATTATTTTCGCTGAACATTATTAAAATGGTAATGCTGTGTTTCTTTCAAGGAAGCTATATTGGAAGAGCAGGAAAAGAAGA
This sequence comes from Camarhynchus parvulus, assembly GCF_901933205.1. Lineage (NCBI taxonomy): Eukaryota > Metazoa > Chordata > Aves > Passeriformes > Thraupidae > Camarhynchus > Camarhynchus parvulus. Next base: position 11,717,380 of record NC_044580.1, read on the forward strand.
AAAGCAAAAACTTGTATGTATATGAGATTAGAGATACTTTTCAAAGCACTGTTTCAATGCAGATACCAGTGCTAATCTGCTTGTCTTGTACTTCCAAACCCTGTTAGAAATTACCAAGGTGTCATAAGGCTGTATAATTTATTTTCTTAGGGCAGTGACCATAAGCTTAAGAATTATTGCAAACATCCTCGTGCTTCTGTCCCTTGCTGGAAGTATTTACATCATCTACTTTGTTGTGGATCGATCCCAAAGGTTGGAGCGCACCAAGAAGGAATTGACTCTTTGGGAAAAAAATGAGGTACACTGTCTGTATGCCACCTCTGTGTTAGAAGCAGGATTGCTGTCTGGGGGCTTTCTGTAGCAATAGTGTGCACAGAGGTGTAAATAGCAAGAGATGAGCCAGGAGAAATGAGGAATTAGTGGGCAGACTGGATCTGCCTTGGTGCGCTTGCTCCCTCAGCTCTGCAGCCAGGTGTTAGTGCAGCTGAGCTGGGCAGAGGGGGGTGCAGGTGCTCCTTCCACAGACACTGCAGTTCTAGCAGGTCCCTATTTTGTGAGCACAAAGCTTAATCTCTCCTGTCACTTACACACCTACTTTTACACCCAGGACAGAGCTGACCAAACACTGGGCTGATGGACTAGAAAGGAATTGACTTTGATAACAGTAACTAATTCAGTATCAGGGGGTACTGAAAGTTCTGTGACCATTTCCATTCAGAGGAATGAGCGAGAGTAGGAAGTGAATAGGCATGAAGAAGCCAGTCACCCATTCCAGAGGAAGATGCTAGCACCATATTTCCTACATGATTTCATATTTCCAACTTTAATTTCAATTAATAAAGTAGAACTTTGAAACTACAATATCTGGAGTAAGGATTCCTGAGTGGCATTCCAAATCTATAATTTTGGATCATAACTACTGTTATTAATAATGTCAATAATAACTTTTTAAAGCATCTCCTCCAAGAAAAGCAATCACCAAAGCATGTACCTCAGCAATATTTCAATCAACCCAAGATTCCACAGAAGACCATCATCACAGACTACATGTTTCTGTTCCACAGGTCAGTGTAGTTGTGTCACTGATCACAATGATTGCACCCTCTGCTTTTGAACTTGTTGCAGCTCTGGAGATGTATCATCCAAGGACCACTCTTCGCTTCCAGCTTGCCAGGTATGGGCATTATCCAGTATAAAAATATGTGGAGAGAAAACAAGGAAAGGAGAGGTGTGTTCTGGTTCATGTTTTATTACAGCCAAACCAGAGAATGTATGAGAAGTCAATGGTTACCAGTGCTGGTAATCTGTATTTTATTCTCTTTTCAGGGTTCTTGTCCTATACCTGGGAAACCTCTACAGTTTAATTATTGCCCTCCTGGATAAAGTGGACAGTATGAGTGTCACTGTAAGTTTAACTTGATGTTTTCTGATCTGTAAAGCTAGTAGACTTCATAGACAGAAATCTGTTTATTGTGAAGTATATGAAGTTAGATAAAAATTTGTTTGAAATTTATTAAAATATTATGGGTTGATAGGATTGCCAAGTTTAGAGAGTAAGGTTTATTTACAACTATTTATAGAGTCTTTTTAATTATTAATTTTAATTTAATTAATTAAATTATTAATTTTTAAGGATAACTGGATCCATTTGAAGTATTTCCACCTACCTAAATTAGCTTTAAGTCCTCCCCTTTGGTGTTCCATCTGACTCTGTCCATTGACAGCTGTTTGACAGTTGCCTAGCTGCTGCTTGGAAATATATGAAAAAAAATGCCTGTGTGTGTATGCTGTAGAAGGTGCAGACATCTGCACCTATGTACAGTTAAAAAGTAGCTTTTGGGACATTTATTATTTCAGGACTCTGATGTGAACAACAATGCAAGTAATTCTACCACCTCCTTAGCAACCAACACTCTTTCTAAGGACGACAATGTAACGATTCCTAATGTACAAATTAAGAGAAATGGCTTTGTCATGTCAGAAGAGCATCGCACCCAAGGCCTGACAGACTCACTGGTTAACCGAACAATGTCCTTTAACACCCAGAACCCACAGGATCAGTGCTGGGAGACATATGTTGGTCAAGTATGTAATTGTTTTATTGTCATCAACTTACTCCACTTAATTCACATTTGACAAAAAATTAAAATCGTGTTGTGCTGTGTTTAATTTTAGAACTTTCCTTTGTATCAATTCCAGAATTAAGCTAAGGATGATGTAGGAAGAATAAAGACTGTGCAAAGTGCTACAGCCACAGATACAAGCTTTTGGTTTTGTTCAGTATGTGCAGTATGTTTAGTGCTGTTCAAATGTTCTTTTGCCAGGTTTGGTCTCTGTCTTCAGCTCTGCACAGGCAGATCTGTACAGATTTGTGATATGGAATCTATTTTAACAGGGTGCATCCTTCTAAGCCTTACAGAGAAACAAGACCATACAGACATACAAGCAGCAACATGCACTCTGTGCAGATTCAGATTGCTGCCTCAAGAGATAGAGATGCAGACCTGAAACAAGTTGAGACTGTGTTCTTGGTCATTTGTACAGTATCAGTACTCTGCCTCAATAAATCTCTAGACAATCAAGTGCTCTTCACTTTTTCAGAGGGAGAGAGAACAAAACAAAGGGCTTCAAAATCCCATCAGTTTGTAGGAATGGGGATAGTTGGATGGCAGTGCCATGTTCCCACATTTGGGGTGCAGAAAATCTCCAGATTTAATATGACACCTCTTGCTTCCCTACATGTGAAGAGTACATTGCTTGTGACTTCCAGGGGCATTAATACATTCAGAGAAAAATTTTAACCACAAAAATGCAAAAGATGTCACTGTGGTCTCTGACAGTGTCACAGTCATGTCTAGGCCACTGGATTAAGAACCATGTTAGTGTGCTTCTGATTTTCTGAGCTTCTTGCTCCAGAATGAGGAATATTAAAGGTCTTGTTTGAACATCAGGATGAAAAGACCTCTCTGAGGTTTATTAGCCTGATTCTGTTCTTGTATATCCTTTCTGCACAATCTCATAGAAAATAGAGTGTTTGAATGTTTGGGTTTTTTCCCCAGAATGTCCTAGAGATGTATAGAACTGGATTTTTCCTATTTTAACTGTATATTTTTAAAGCTCAATTAAATATAGGATCACCACATTCTCTTTTAAGCACGAAACAACTATTTTTTTATGGTTTGATGATCCTATGCCATTGGGTTGTGGGTTTGTCTGAATAATAAGATTTTTCTCATGGTGAAACACTTTGCAAATACATATTACAAGAGTCAGCTTAATAAAAGAATGGGTGCAATACAAAAAATAAACCATTTCAGTTTAGCTAGATACATTTTTAGAACACTAAAAAGAAAGCCATTAAAAAGAAAGTTTGATACCATCATGACCAGAATTTTACTGCTGCAAGCAATAAAAAGCACCCTGGAAGCTTGATTATATTTATTCTCTTTAACAGAACAAAGACAAGTAAGGGAAAAGTCAAACAGGAAAATTTTAAAAGGATATTATTCATATAATCAATTCATATTTTATCAGAATACTGAGCTTGAGCCAAAAATACAATTGCAAATGCAAAAGGGCCATATGCAGTCCATTTGCTTTCAGAATGACTCAGCATGTGTGAACAATGTGTATTTCAGGAGATGCTCAAGCTTTCAATTATCGACATGATTTTCACAGTCGCAAGCATCCTGCTAATTGACTTTTTCCGTGGACTGTGTGTCCGGTATCTGAGCGATTGCTGGTGCTGGGATCTAGAAAGCAAGTTTGTAAGTACAAACTTTATTTTATCAAGCTAAGATGTTGAAGATTGGTAGGCTCCTTCCCTCAGTACTAAATGTCCTTAAAGTCTTTCCACAGATGAATAATTTCTCAGTAGCACACATCTAGAAAGGCATAGCTCACAATGAGTTTAAATTGGAGGGTACAGGGTAAACATTGAGATTAATGTTTTTCTCAAGCCTACTCATGTGGCTCTGATGAAAAAATGTTTGGTTTTCACAAAATAATATCGAGCAGTTCCCACAGTCTAAGGTGATACACAGGGCACGTAGTTGTTGCCCACATCCTCTTTTCTGCAGCTGTAACATCTTTACTAATGTAGATAGTGGTCCAAGAAATAGTAACCAACACCACACAGCCCTCTAAGAAAATTACAGTGGGTAATACTTGGTTAGCAACTAGCTGTTGGCATGAAAGGCTGTGGACTGTTTGTCCTTAAAGATGTGAAGTCAACTAGAGAGGAATACATTCATTTAATCCCTAGTGCAGAGAAGGTTTTGCTGTGTTCCCACTGCCTGCCAGCAGTTGGTATTTGATCTGGATGTTTCAGGCCATGTACTGTCTGCAAACTGATTCAGTCAAATGAACCTAATAAATGGCCTGAAAATGAGATTAAGATAAAGGTATTCATCTTACACTGTGTTTCTTGTAGCCAGAATATGGAGAATTCAAAATCGCAGAGAACGTATTGCATTTGGTCTACAACCAAGGAATGATCTGGTATGAAGTCCCTATGTGTTTTTTCTTGTCCTTTGTTGGCTGATTGCTAAGTCAATTGGATTATTTAAATGAAACCTATTTAATTAGGATATTGACAGGGTAGTCTTTTAGATTAAGAGATCATCTGTGAGCTATTAATCTGTTTACCAGGTGTGAGGTTTGGGGTCTATTCTATTGCTGTCAAAATGGCTTCTCGCAACACTGAGCACTGATAAGATATGATATGATATGATATGATGTGATTTTTCCAGGATGGGAGCTTTCTTTTCACCTTGCTTACCAGCATTCAATGTACTCAAGTTGATTGGACTCATGTACCTGAGGAGCTGGGCTGTGCTCACATGCAATGTACCCCATCAGCAGGTTTTCAGAGCATCTCGGTGAGTCAAAATGAGAATGAAAGAGAAGGAAAAAATCAAATGCAGGCAATGGAAATATCTTCCATCAATATGAAGAAAATTACAGGAAATTTTAGCTCTAAAAGCTGACAATCAAATTTCACACTAACACTGATAGCAAAAGTCTGAGGAAAAAAGACATAGGTACGGAGAAGCTGGAGGGTTTGTGAAGCAAGGTAATTGAAGATGTGCAAGACTTAAAAAATATGTCAGGGAATGTTCCTAGATAGCTATTATGGCCTAACATAAATGCTTTATTTCCATACAAATCTGACAGAGCACAATACCCTATATGTGTCAACTGTTGCGAGTCCTATTTCTTGATGTTTCTCTCTTTAAAAGCTATGCAATATCTGCTTTTGTCCCTTGCATTGCACAACACATTCTCTCTTTTTTCTTTTTATCATGATGAATATTTTAATTCTTTTTTCAAAATGAAAATAATTTTGGGCATCTTTAATTCTTAATAATCAGTTATTTCTAACATTTATTTAAGATTAATTGACTTCTGATGTTGTTTCTTTTCTCCCCCAACATGACAGGGCAGTGAGGGCAGCTTTTGTCAAAGGGTGCAGTAACCAGTTCTCTGGCTGCAACAGAGGTATCTGGAAAGCAGTGCAAATAGAATTTTGATCATTAGGAGTCTGTTGAAACCATCTCTGTTCAGACTTTCGAATTATAGCAGAATGATTTTAATCTTTCAGACGTGTTGATCTTAAACCAGATAGGTAGATTCAGAATTGCACCTTTTATGTTGTCTCTGGTTTCCTCTCTGACAAGTAGAATCTGAAACGTGTTACACCTTCTTGCAGATCCAATAATTTCTACTTGGCCATGTTGCTGTTTATGCTGTTCTTGTGCATGTTACCAACAATTTTTGCTATTGCCCGATATAAGCCATCCTTAAGCTGCGGCCCCTTCAGGTAAGGTATGATGGACAATGAAAATGGCAGGGATTTTATTTCCCTTTCTTACAATAAACTTATTATCTTTCATAATACACAAATTACAGATGTAAATTCAAAACAAGTTGAGAGGAAAATGCTTTTCTGCTACCAATATTTTATTATTTATGGTTTAATAAGGCAAATGGGTCAAAGTTCCGAGTTGATTTGCTTTATATAGATAATTTAATTAGTTTATATTTACATAATGTAATGTCCCACTGAGAAATCTCCCAAACATCACTGTCTTGTGTCTGCATGCAAGCACCCTCCATGTTTTTTTTATTATTTAGTACAACACTGCTTTAAAAATATACTCAGGATTCCTTACAACTTAATTTTTTTTTCCTCCCACATCTCCTATTATAGTGGCCAAGAAAAAATATATGATATTGTTTCTGAAACAATTCAAAATGATTTTCCCACATGGTTCAACACAGTGATTACTTACATCAGCAGTCCTGTGGTTGTCCTCCCTGCACTACTACTGTTATTGTAAGTACTTTGGTTTTTGTAGGCAGGTCAAATTGATTGTATTAATACTGGCCTTATCTCTGGAGAGTCAAATGTAGATCCTGAGGAACAAATATTGCGCTGTTGTAGTTTCATTAAGCATAACTGAAACAACAATTCCAACACTGAATGTGGGGTATATGGACCAGACAGGAATGGAAGTATGTTAAAAAGACTATCAAAAGGAATTTCTCCTTCTGGGATACTTTGTTAGAGCACTGCATTGTGTCAAGGCTTGCAGTGCTGATGATTCCCGGAAGTTTAAGAACCTCTTCCCTCTTAAGAACTCCTCAGAAATAAATTTTCCATTTCTTCATGGTCATTAGTTCAGTTTCTGACAGTGAACAGGACTCAGTCTGTCGTTTGAAGAAGCTACTCTGTCATCCATATTTATGACAAGATAAATCAATTATGATGGTCTGCTCTTAAGTGTTAATTTAATATAACTTGCTGCCGACTCTCCAGTGGAAGTCTTTTCTTGTTTGGGTTATAAATAATTGTTCACAGTTGGGAAATAATATTGATTTTGAGCTGTTTGAAATTCACTTTGCTTCTCTGAAAACTTCTATTTTGTTTTGCTTGTTTCTTTGTACCATTTTCTTCTTGTGCAAACTGCAGACAAAGCCAGAGTTTGTCCCACCAGTGGCTTTTCAAATCAGAAAGACCAAAGCAACACTTCTTATTTGTAACTTTTTCCTCTAAGCTCCCAGCCATGTAATATTTACAAATTTAAGTATTCCTTTTGACTGCTTCAAACTGACAGCTAAGCACATATGTAATTGTTTCTGGTATGAGATCCAGCTATAAGACTTGTCTGAAAGCCAGTGCAATCCATTTTGTCAGACCATAATCTGCCAGGATCTGATCTCATCTGTGCCAGGGCAAACAAGGTGTTATTTCAGCCAGCCAACAAAATTGCATTGGTATGGTTGTGCAAATTCAGCTGTAACTATGGTGTCCCTGTTCTGTAACCTTGGACTGAAAAAAAAAAAAAACCAAAACAATGTCTGTCAAAATTATTTGTCTAGAAGTAAAAAAACCAAAACAAAACCAATTGGAAATGCATCCCAGGTTACACACGCAATGAAAATACCTGCAAAAACCACAGGTGAAATTAGAACTGCTGTTAAATCTGTTTTCAGTGTCATTTCTTTCATCTATGTTTGTATTGTAATAATCCATTATTACACTACAAGGAAATGCTACAGAGCAGCAGCTGAACTTGTACATCATTTTGACCTACAAACCCTCAAAAGGAAAACTGTCAACAATGTCTGAAGTGACTCATATCACCCCTTTCACTTCTAGCATGCTCATCTACTACCTACAAAGTATTGCAAGATCATTAAAATTCACCAACAATCAACTGAGAATGAAGATACAAACAGTAAGTATGGTGAAAAGCACTTTTACATGTAATTTGAGGGGTCTTCAGTAAAGTATGAGCCTAATTAAATCTCTAAAGTTCCTTCTAGTCTTTCACAACATAAAACAAATCCTGTATTTTTAATCCTTACAGAGCAGGGGATTTATTCTCTAATCCATAATAATTTACAAATTCCCATTCTTCTGATTGTATTTTAGGAAAGAACTGAAGATAAGAAAAAGGTGGTTCAGATGGCAGTAGGTAAGCTGTGACCTTTAGAAATGCCACCATTAATAAAGCATTTGGATGTAAACCCATTTTGATTTCTCATACATATAGGGAAGTACAATTACATTTTTAAAACTGTATTTCCTGTAGAATCCTCCTTTTAGATGGTTTCTGAGCTCAGTTTAACTTACTCTTGGCAACACTGAGAGACACTGTGCATATTTTAAACCTGATTTCACCTGGAATCTTTGGACTGGGTATTCTCCTGCTTTTATCACCAACAGGGAAGAACCTGGGATGCATCTTTGATAATTCAAATCATCTCAGACTTTGCATGCAATTCAGAGGCTGGTAGGCAGAAGAAAAATTGGCTTGTTGCCCCTTTTGCAATCGTACAGTGCAACATTCAGTATTTCTCTGTGTCCCAAATACTCCATTTGCTATGTATGAAGATCTACCCCTTCATCACCGAGTCTCCCAGTGTGACACCAGTCTCTCTTTTCTGAACACAAGGGGTTCTGTTGGCCTTGGATCCCTGACTGAAGGGGGAATTCAAGCCACTGAATTTGCACAGCAGTTTCTAAATGTAGAGACCTGGAAAGTTCCTATAATAATTTCTGTTTTCCAGCCAGAATCCAAAATCTGGATGCTAATGACAAAAGACCGGAGCAAGAAACTGATATCATCAGCCAGGAGTCTTCTGCTCGGTCCTCAACACCCCGAAAGAATGGCAGTGTCTTGAACTTTGAATCTCCTGTGAGCAAAGGCACCAGAATACAAACCATTTCCCAGTCTGTGCCCCAAGCTGTGCCAACAACTGATGTTGTGAGACCTGCCAATGCAACTCCCACAACTTCGACCTCTTTAACACCAGCTCCCTCTGTGTCAAGTGTACAGAAACCAAGAAATGATCATATCACAAACAGGTAAGGCTGCTTTGGTTTTGAAATGGTATTTATTCCAGCAGCTCCATGCCATACTTGTTTATTTACAAAACAGCTGTGCATTCAGACTGTCTGGAACTATAAGACAGCAGAGGAATTTTTCAAAAGCAGATTCATTCACAGATACTATTGATATCATTGGTGACACCACATCCTTAATTCTCCCTTAACAGAGATGGGATTATAAACCTTTTGAAATGATGTAGCTGATGGAGTTTACACACAGCTCAAGCAAAGGTAAATACTAGACTTGCCCTCAGACACATAACTAAAATACTTTGTGCAGGACACCATCTCCATGAACAAAACAAATACAGAGTGAAGGAACTCTCTGCAGAATGTCTGTGCAGCTTTAGTTGTAAAAAAAAACCAGTCTGGCATATCAGTAAGATGGATGCTTTAAACTATCTGCTGGGTTTTTTCCAAGTGGATAAAGAACAATTCTCAGAACAATAAGAAAATACAAAGGGAATATAACTTAAGAGGACAATTTTGTTATCCTTTCCTAGAGAACAACAAATATATCTCCTAATTTCTAGTATATGTTTCTCAAAATGGTTCTAAAAATTTGGAACAGTGGAGATACGACAATCTCTACTTTTTCAACCAAGTCTTTGACTTACACAGCAGTGAATTCGTCTATATTCATTTCCATTCACTGATAAGTGTTTATCAGTATTTCCTCTCTTTTTCTTCTTTCCTAAAGATACCCAAGTGTTGTTCATAGGAGTGCAAGTGAGCTGTGCAAAACAAAGCCGTACACACCAGTGACTTTCAAAAAGCACACTGAAGATGTTCATTCTGACCCTCTCTTCAGAAAAGCCATTCGGCAGGTAAATTCGGATGCCCTTGGGGCAGGGGCTCCTGTATTTTTGGGATGCAGACCATATGCTACCAGGTATTTTCTGGTTAATGAAAAAGAGTCCCGCAAAAAATCGCTTCGTTCTACCTCCCGACTCCAAAGGCATTTCAGAAAGGAGGAAGCAGGAGACATTATTGAGTTGTATCCACGCCACGTCAGAAGATACGTGGTTCGAACACCACACCAGATGTATTCTCCCCATCCCAGTGAAGATGAGGAGGATGAAGAAGAACTTGAGAAAGAATTCATAACCAGATCCCATCGCCCTCGGTCACTGTCTGACCTTCGGCCAGCATCACGGTTTTACATTGGGGATCGTGCTGATGGCCACATTCTAATGAGCAAAGATCTAGCCAGAGTGCATTACAAGTCCTGGGATGATGGTTTTGAGCTGGACCTGGACAGGCCTCCGTATGCTTACAAGAAAGTACACCTGAACTATCCTGAGCCACGTGTGAAACCAAAATCAAAGCAAAAGCTGGAGCAATCTCTAACAGAGTCTGATTCCGTTTCCATTGAATCCAGCAGTGATCCGCAGAACAGCAGCAATGACCAATACATCCAGGTCATTCATACCAAGGACAAGTATCCAAAAACTGGGGCAAAACTTGCCAAAAAGAAATCTAAAAACAGTGTTGATCTAAGTATGTCTGAGCCTAGTGAACTGGTATGCTCAAATGTCTGAGAAAGGGCCCCTGCCTCGTGTTTTGAGCCAGTGTATGTGCAGTTGTACTTTATTTGCTGTTGGAGGTCTGTCAGAGTAATTGCAATGTAGTTTTTGTAAAAATCGTGTATGAAGCCACTCAAGCTGGGAAAAGTCTTGTGTTTTACTCTTTATCATACCTTGCTTTAATATCACAACTGATGTATCACAAATCTTAGAAAAGTAGGTTATTCAAATCATTCCCTACTGTTACGCTGTCAAAATCCAAAACCTCTGTCTACTGGAAAAACAAAAGCCATGTACTTGGGGCACTTCAATTAAAACAATGCAGAAATACATCAGATGAGGCTCCTTTTTATCTGATGCAGCCAGAGCTGAAGATGCTTCCTGAATAAATTCAGCAGGGAATCAGCTTCCTGCAAAAAGAGTTGCTACTTAGAGTAAATCTTGCTGTGCCTTGTTTGAATATGCTGTGGCCCAAACAAATCAGGAAAAAATGTAAACTAGAGAGAATAGTGAGTTTCTTTAGAGTGTATCACATGGGCAGGGGAGTTATTTGACAACGTGAGTCAGACTCCTAGATTAAATCCTAGATCTTCTATTAATTTTCTGGTGAACCTCAGACCGGCCTGGTAAGCTCCTCAGTGGTAAAATTTCGATCCGTGGCCTTTCAAAGACGCACTTCATTACTGCAGTTTCCTAATTCTATCCCGTTTTTCACCACTGCAATTTCGCACTTCCTTTAGATACTGAAGGTTCCTTGGTTGGTTTTTCGTTTGTTTCTCTCCGCGTCACTGGGACTGGGCTAACACCAGTGACGAGCGCGGGGCGGCCCCATCTCTGAGGCAGCAGCGCTCCGCCTCCGATCCCACACACGTTACCACATCCCCGCTGTGCCTGCCCCGCTGTCCGGGCTCTGCCGCTCCCCAGCCCCGCGCTCGCTGTCCCGTGAGGCGCGGCCGGGCCGGGCCGGCGTCACCCTCACGTGAGGGGCGGTGCCGCCCTCGGCCCAGGGGCGGTGCGGCGCGGGCGCTCAAAGCGGCGCCGCAGCGGCCCCGCCCGCCCGCCATGGAGTGCGCGGGGCGCGCTGAGGCGGCGGCCGAGCAGCTGCAGCTCTACCGACGGGACCCCGACGGCTGGCGGGGCTGCCGCAGCACGGTGGGTCAGGGGCCGGCGGGGCTGCCGCAGCAGTCTGGGTGGGGGGTTGCGGCGGGGACGGGCGGGAGCCGGCCCGGGCACTGAACGCCTCCCGTCCCGCAGGGTGAGGTGGCGGTGTCCTGGAGACCCTCGGCGGAGTTCGCTGGCAATCTGTGAGTAATGTTCGTTGCCGGGGCGCGGAGTCCAGCCCGCGGTGCTGCCGGGGCTAGGAGGGTAGAGCAGCACGGTTCAGTTTCGTTTCGTCCCCCGCAGGTACAAGGGAGAGGGCATCCTGCCCGCCAGCCCGCAGAACGTCTGGGAGTGCATAAAGCCGGTGGCCGGCGGGCTCAGGACCAAGTGGGACCAAAATGTGAAGGACTTCGAGGTCATCGAAGCCATCAGTGATGTAAGTTCCTTAAAAACTGTTGTGGCTAGATTTGTACAGCGTTGGGCCTTATGAGACAGCCGATGTTATGTGCAGGGAGTCTTAAGCAAGTCTTAAGTTGTACTATGTTTCAGGCTGGATCAGCTGAACGATGCTGGATTAAGAAACCTTTTTTCCTTTGGTTTTGTTTCTTTTTTCTTTTTCCTTTTGCATACATTTTATACATTTTATTAACATATATATATATGTACAGACAATAGCTTATCTTTCTGGAAAGAAAGGAAAATCATTCTTGGCTAAAAATATGCAAGTGTATAACATATATATATGTCTATATATATAAATCTATATACGTACATCTATATACATACATATATATATACATGCGTATATATACATACGTATATATACATACATATATATGTATGTATAACGTTAAATATATAACATTAAAGATTCCTGCACTGCATTGTTGTTAGTGCTGCAAATCAAGTTAAGAATGATTGTTTTTAGCAAGCTCAGTGTGAGGGAAGAGAAGGTTTAGAGAGTACCCAGACTTAGCTAAACAGTGAAGCATTCACGTCATCAGCCATCAATTCATGCCCCATCTTTCACCATGGCAGCAGTGACGCTCTGCCCTGCACATCACACCCTGCCTTTAGCTGGCCTCAGCACCCAGTGCTTTGCATCTGTCATTAAAATGGAGATGCTGCAATTTGAGCAGACAGATGAGCAGGGCTGTGTATGAGCAGCAGCTTCTGCTGCTATGCTTGTACAGTCTAATTCCTTGTTTTTAAAGCATGTGGGAAGATTAAAAGGGCATTGGATTTAGATCCCCAATCTGAAGTAGTCATATGTGCTTGGAGGCAGCCAGGTGCAAGTACAATCAGTCCCAGAAATGTTTGCAGAAGTTCCAGTAAGTTTATTTTTCTTGGGGAAATCCTGTAGGCATTTAGCATTCATTATAGACAACTTCAGGAATGCTGCAGCCTGCCGCTTGAAATTCACAGACTTGCCAGGATCTACCAGTGTGGTAGAAACTTCTGTTTGGGAGCTAATCAGGGAAGCAGATGGTAGCATTAATGTTTGTGCAGTGTAACAAACTGGGTTATTGAGCTGTATCCTGTGTATACTACACAAAGAAGTTATCTTTGCCAGTGTCCTGGAGAGGACAAGGGTTTTTACGGTCCTGGGAACACAGATATGCCAGATTTGCATTTCAGCATCCCTTGTGGTATCTGTCCCCTCTGAACATGGAAGCAACACCTTGTCACTCTCGTTTTTTCCTGTCCTTGATATTGATCATTGTGGTGCCTTTTGACTGTGGTGTTTTACATTTTGTTGAACAAAGGATGTAGAATACCTTGATGGAGTTTAGGAAGTATAACTAAAGGATTGCCAGAAAGTACAGGGATTTTTCTGTACTTTTGAAAACATAACTGACATAACTCTGTTCTGTGATTTCCAGACTGTCTCTATATGCAGAACCACAACCCCTTCAGCTTGCATGAGGATTATTTCACCAAGGGAATTTGTGGATGTAGTAGTGATGAAGCAATATGAAGATGGGACGATGCTGTCTGCTGGTGAGGTGTCTGACTTGTGTTCTGAACAGGTTCATGTTAACCTTTGGAGTAACCAACCAGCTACCAGAAACAACTATAAAATAAAGCTGCCAGAAATAAATATAAAATTAAAATTAAGTAACAAGCTGTTCAGTAGTTGTTGACCTGATCTTGATCAGAAGAGAAAATAGTAATCTCTCTACATTGTTGTTCCCAGAGTATATAAATCATCTTAAGACTCAGATATTGATAAGACTGGCCTATGATTTGTTCCCTTGCTATGCTTTTGAGCTTGAATAAGTATTTAATTTACTGTTAAATTCTGGGGTATTTGAAGTGTGGGTTTTTTGTTGTTTTAAGAGTTTACAGAATTTTCTAAAAGGAGTCTCATTTAGGCTAAATCCCGTTTTAACATTTTCTGCACAGGTTTCAGTAAAGCCATTGAATAAAGGTACCACTCCTGTGTGTGAAAATAATTGGTTTTATAAAAAAAATGACGCTGATTTTTAAGGGGCTGCCACTGTATAGAAGGATGTTTATTTAGTTTTTTACTTTCATTCTGTTGTTTAACTGTTACAGGTCTGAGCTTTTCTTGCCCCACTATTCAGGTGTCCCATTTTCCTATCCTGTTCAGAAAAGCCTTGTCAGGAATTTATATGTTTGCTAGAGTGCACCTTTTCAGCAGCCAAGTGATGTATCTGTGTGATGTGGATTTGTTGGAAGCAGCCCAAATGACCTCTCAAGAAAAGCAGCGCCCTCACACAACATGGCCTTGATGAAACTGTGTCAAATGTCAGTGCTTCCTCCTTCAGAGCTCAGCAACAATTGCTTCTAAATTCAGCACTTCTTTGATTTCCCCATTCTAAGGCCAGAGTGGTTCCTTTTAATGGTCTCTTCTGACCACTTGTCAGCCCCACACTGAAGAGGTTGTACTGCAGTTCTTTTTAAATACATTTTGAATAGTGACTTTGCTTCCCATCTGGAGTTTTGCCTGCCAAGGACTCTTTCCTGTCTGCTGGAAGAATGACACTTTCCTTCAATGCTTTTTATTTCAGCCACCAATGTGGAACACCCGCTGTGTCCTCCTCAACCAAATTTTGTGAGAGGTTTTAATTATCCTTGTGGCTGTTTCTGCATACCTGTTCCAGGGTAAGAAACATCCTGCTTGAATGGTATAAATTCTAAAGCCCTCCTTATCCATTGTGTGGTGTGTTTATGTGTATGTGGCCACATGTGACCTGCAATTTCTTGGCAATGGTATGTTTCTGCCTTCCCAGTAATCATTATGACTAAGTGTTCTTCTTGTTCTCATTTTTGTGCAATGAATTAGTTTATCTTAATTTCCTAGAGGGAAGTCTTTACATTTACAGAAACTGTTATCATGGTGCAATTCTCCCTGACCTCTTGAAATTCACAAATTCAGCAAAACGTACAAGTATGGTCTTAATTTTTGGTAAATGAGTATCTGGTTGCAGTCATGTAGCTATTAGGGCCTGGATAAATTTAAATTTTGTAGCTACATTCACTGAAATTTGTCTGCTTTGTTTAAAAAAAGAAAAGCTTTTGGAAGTATCTATTCTAATACAAGTAAGATTCACTGAAAAGTTCTTAATACTCTTAAACCACTGTCTATAAAATGACTTTCATTGTCTTTGCAGGCAGCCAGACAGGACTGAGCTCCTCACTTTCTTTCAGACGGATCTTGGTGGCTATCTTCCCCAGACAGTGGTGGATTCCTTTTTTCCATCTAGCATATCTGGATTTTACAGCAACCTGACCAAAGCTGTTAAGGCATTAAAAGCATGACAAGATGAGTTGTTGTTTCATCACCAGCTGAGGGTAGGAAACAACCTGTCAGCTCATGGGTAAAAATACAAAGTTGGTCTCAGGGCTTTTCTATCTGCTAAGATAGAAGAAAAGATGTCATGAAACAATGAACTGAGTACAATACATTTTTAAATTCTGACTCATTGCAGAACAATGCATTTTTATGTAATATGAAAATCTTCACTTTAATGATTAGAAAAGTACCACATCTGAGGCTGGAAGAATCCTGGAGGCAGCAGTGGTGACTCTGCAGGAAGACAGACATACTGGATCTGTTCTTGCCCACTCTTTGTCGGTGTCTATGAGGTGAAGCATTGCTAAAATCCACTTAGCACCACAGCCAGGTGCACGTCAGCTCTGTTTGGTCTCTGAAACTCCCTGTAGATTCCTGTGGAAAAATGTTCCTCCCTCAAAAGAAGATGTATCCCTCCTGCTGCCAGCACTCCTAGAGCTGCTAAAATGCCTCAGTGGGTCCAGCCAGCACATTGTGAAAAGCCAGAGCAAATGGGATTATGTAGAGGATTTCACTTGTTTGTTCCAGCAGACAGCAATATTGATGGTAAATACGCCTTAAGTGCCTTTTTTTGGGTCAAGGTCCAGCAATGCTAATGCACAGGTGTGTGGGCTGGCAGATGGACACTCTCCCTTTCCCCTCTCTGGCACCAAAACCAGTGGTTTCACAGTGTCATAACACAAACAACTAAATAGAGGCAATAAAATAAGAGGATTAAGCACTTTAATTGCCATTTTTAAAAAGGCTTATGAAATGACCATTTTGAACTGTATTTGAATGGTTTTTGGTTTCCTGTGGGGAGAGGCTTTAACGGGTAAATAATCTTTTAATTAGCTTTGCCTTGACAGGCCATAAGGATGTTGCTTTTTTGTAAGACTGGTTTGTCTCCCAGCATTACATTGGGAAATCAGCACCTGAGTTTTCTGCCAAGGTGTGTCCATTTTAAGAGATATCTATGGTGCTGGTTGCTTCAGGAACATCAGACATTACTGTGGATTACATATAATTACAAAAGTAAAAATAATTGCTGAGTGAGGAAGTTAAATGCAGGTTATGATTTTACTGTGGTGACTCGATTATTTAACAAGGTTTATATGCTCTTCTTTCTGCCTCTCTATTTTTTTATCTTTGGTATAGGGCATGGACTTGCACAATAAATTTCCCACTGTAAACCTCACCCTACAGACTAGTTTTTCAAGGAAAGAGTTTTTAGTCCGGTCTCCTTTGTATACAAACATGTAAAAACCTGCGTGAGTGTGGTGAAATAAATATTTTTTGTGCTACATTTTACTGTTTTTCCTGTATCATCCTTTGAAATGGTTCCTCATACACTGTTCTGCCATCAGGGGAGCTGAACAGCTGCTTAGACCTCCATCATCTCTCTGAATTTAGGGCAAAGAGAGGGAAAAAGCCTTCCCTGATGATGTCCACTACCTAGGGAAGAGGTGTTTTGGTAAGAACACTTACCCTCAAAATTCTCTCCCCTTGGTTGGTCTTTATTTCCAATTGCTGCTTTCTATACTTAGGAAGAATAACAAGTTCACTGAGAAGAGGTGTGGGTCTTGATACTACAGAGGCTTATACATATTTTTGTAAGTGTACTGAAGTTTTTAGGCATGAATTATATCTTGGCAAGTCTTTCCAGGATTATGATGAATTTAATTAGCAGGAAGTTCAAGAAGCACA
This sequence comes from Camarhynchus parvulus, assembly GCF_901933205.1. Taxonomy (NCBI): domain Eukaryota; kingdom Metazoa; phylum Chordata; class Aves; order Passeriformes; family Thraupidae; genus Camarhynchus; species Camarhynchus parvulus. Next base: position 11,734,412 of record NC_044580.1, read on the forward strand.
GCTGCGGTTGCCACTTGTTATTCTGCAAGTAATGCATATTATTTTTGCAATAGTTTGGCTTTTTATTAGCTATTTATAATTTCTTTTTTATTGCTTTGAGCAATAAAGGTGGTGAGACACTTCATGGAATAACGTAAGAACCACTTTTCTGTGTGGGGACAGATGGCTTGTCAGAAATGTTCTTTCAAGGATTAATTTACAGTTGTCTTGTGAGAAAAGGGCACAGCAAGTTCAATGCCTGGATTTAATTAATAACCTCCTGCCTATTCTTCCCTTTCTCTTAATTGCTGTTTTTGAGGCATTGTGTTAAGTGTATGGAAAACAACTCCCGAGCTTCTTAACTTCTTCCTGGTGAAATTAGGTAACCAAAGAAGAGTACAGAAAATTCTCATCTCCAGGAAGGTGAGCAGCCAAGGACAATAACCAGATCAGCCATCTGGCTCTCAGCTGGGGAGCCACCACTTCCATCCTGCCCTTGCATCTCTCCCTTTAATGAAGCAGGTCAGAGAAGACCAAGTGGGTGCATGAGACCACCTTGCCATAGGTACCTGTGCAGCTGGTAGAATTCCATACAGTGCAACTAGGAAGCAGTGTTTGAAGCATAGATTTGTCTCCCAAGTTATTTAGCCTTTCTAGATTAAACAATTCAGAAATATTTGGATTCAGAATTAGTCCCGCTAGTACTTTCCCTTGCAAAATTAAGACAGACATTTAAAGGAAAAAAGTGTTGTTACAAGGTAGTATTTGTTCTGAATGGCCTTGTTATTCTCCTGCTGTAGTCCTCTTGAGACCTCTGGCCAGAGGAAGGTTAGGAAAACTTCCACTGCATTACCCTCATCTTCCTGTCTCCCCCTTGGAATACCAAGTGAACTCCTTTCCACCCTATGTTTGCCTGCTGCAGTTGAGATGGCTCTGTCAGCTGCTAGTAGAAAGTCACTTTTACAGGTTTTGGCTGTCCTGAATGTTCTATGTTTTTTATAGGAAAGCTGGAATTTTCTACGGGATGTTTTGACACACAAAACTGCAACCTCTTTCTCTGCCCTACCCATTCTCTAAGTGTTTAGTTGTAGGCTCAAGACACATTTCTTGTTGCTGGAAAGGTAAGGTTGGGAACAGGACTTGGAAAGTAGCACTGAAAATTCAGCACAGGATTTGCTTCTGATACTTCTTAAGTTGATAGCTTAAAATAGGAGAGTATTATAGCAGTGATGGATTTTATTACAACCACTATATTATTAACAAAGTCATTATTTTATAATTATACACTTTGTAACATCTGTTTCTGAAGGTTGAAATAAGAATCATGCCCGTTTCCTGCACGTTTTAGTTAATCCCAGACAGCTTTCTCTGTAACTGGCAGTAAGCTCCAGTGTACTCCTCCTGGGTGCCTTCTGAGTATCTTGCTGAGGCAGCCAAGTGCGTGCAAGTAATAAAATCCTTTGTTTGAATATTGGCAGTAGTCTAATCCTTCCTCTTACAAAGTTTTGGATGACTTGCTGGTAACAGAGCTGTGATTCTTCCTCTTGATGATGGCTGTGATGGGCCCATCAGGTAATGCCTTGATTACATTCCACGCCTCAAAACGAGTGAGTCCTTGCATGGCAGTTGTGTGCACTTGTAGGAGCTCATCACCAGGCTGAACAGGGCTGCTCTGTTCTAGTGCAGTCCCTGGGGACAAAAAATGAATTTCCTTTAATTCTTTCTGTGGAGGAAACTTTAATGGATCTTTCACTTACTGGTGAATGGATCACCGACATGTTTGCTAAAAACCACCTGGTCCCAACAGGCAACAAATTATTGGCACTGAACAATATAATGCTGCATTTGAAAAAATAACATTTCCACAGTTATAAATCAGCAGTCAGTTATGAACCCCACAAGGCTGCCTGAGTTGGAAACATGTTAAGTGTGTTTACCTTTAAATATCCTGTTGATGATGATGGGTTTATCTCCCTGAATAGAGCCTTTCCCTCCTTCCAGACTGAATCCTAAACCAGCAGATGTTTTTTCTAGAGTTACAGTGCAGATTGTATCCCCAGTGGCTGGAAACAAATGGAAAGTTACCACATGGACAGCACACAGTCTAAAAAGCTCAAACATCTGTTACAAAAAATTAACTTTTGGATTGTTTGCAAAGGTCCTATAAACTGCCAAATGAAAGAGAAAACTAAAGCTTTTAATTTCTCATTATGTCATTTTAAGGCCCTCTGGGAAGCTGGGGAAAGGAAGTTATGTTTGAATTAATGGGAGAATGGAAATGCGAGATATTTACTAGAATCATAGAAATCTGTTAAATGAACAAAATCTAAGGGAAGTATTTGACTTCATATTAGTTAGGAAGTTGTTATTGACTACTAGGCTGCTAATTTGCAGTATGGAAATAAAGCTACAGATCTCCAGTTCATGCTTTAGAAATAAAACCAAAACCAAATCAAAACACAAAACTATTCTGAAAGTGAAATATTCTGCAAAACTCTGACCTTGCTGTGTTTCAGATACAGCCACCTGCTGTATCAAACAATAGCATATTGTTTGTTCAAACTGAAATTCCCTTTCATGGAGAGTAAGTCTTGTAACAATATTAGAATAAAGAATCACTGTTCACTGAGTTGTCATTATACCTTCAATTAGATGGTGTGCTACAATAGCCAGCTTTGTACATCTACAGAAATCCACAAAGAATCATGCTTGGGTTTTTTTAGGAGTTCTTTTATTTTAGAAATCCATTATTTTTTTCCCTTTTCAGTAAAGTTATTTCAAATATTTCAATGTCTATTTCAGCAATGTTTTATTAACTGTGCTGTCTTTAATCAGGGCTCACAGATTTATGCAGCTACTGCTGGTTTTATGAACACCTGGATTTCAGGTGATGAGTAAACACTTATCAAATGGGGGCTGCAAGATAATGCCACTAAACTTACCAGACTCTTGTGAGGCATCACTTGCTACTGATGATGTACTAGAGCTGATTGAAACATTGAGATTTTTTTCTCCATCTTTGGATTTTCTGGTGACAACAACAGCTTGTCTGGCTTGCCGGGCCTGTCGCATGATTGCTGAGGCATCGCTGTGAGTTGCACCTTTCAGACACTTCCCATTAATGGAGAGCACTTCATCTCCTTTCTGAATAGTTCCTTCCTGACAGGCCAGGCCATTGGGAAATACTTTGTGAACCTATTGAAGAAGCCAGTCACCACACACACACAGAGTAGGGAAGAGGAAAAAAGGACATCACTAAATCCCTTAGTTAACACTTTACACCGTGTGCATTTTTTATTCTTTGCCAGGAATAAGTTGCTTCTATCACATTTCAGGATGGAGAATGAATGAGTTTGCATGGAGTTTTCCTGTGCACATCCCTCCTCAAGCAGCCAGGAGAGCAGTTTGGCCCTGGTACCAATGGCTAAAGCCATGCTACCCATGCTATGTACCTTGCATATTTTACTTCCTGATCCTCTTGCTGCTGGTGAGAGGAAGGAGGTGTGACACTTATCTCTAGCTTCCAGACCCCTGATGTGTTTTACCCACCCCATTCCTCCAGACCATCCTGCATGGTCTTCTATAAGCACGTGAGTAAGGTGTTGGTTATTTCCTGCTGAGGGCTGTGTGTTCTGCCTCAGCTTTCAGAGCTGCTGGGGAGGAGGTGCCCGAGGAAACAGGACACAGCTACCAGACATCTGGAGAGGCAGCTCTGCGCAGAAGGAAATTATTTTCATCCACTATAGTCCTTCCAACCCTATCAATACAGCTGCCTGCTTTGATTATCTAAAAGCCAAAAGCTGTAGCAGAAAACCAGTAAGGTATGTATTTTTAGATAGAGGGTTGATTTGAGAGTAATTTTTAAGATGCTACTTACTGTTACCACTTTGTTTTCTAGATCAATGCCCCCTGCCAGGCTGAATCCAAGCCCAGTATCTTCTTCTTTATGCAAAACTGTAACATGAATATCATCAAGTTCCTAGGCAGAGAAAGGAATAAAGTCAAGAACTTCCCAGAAGATATGTCACAATGATTGGAAAGTCTGTTGTGCATTTTTTAATGAGACTTAGTGACATAAGCATAATGTTAAGTTGCAAAGTTAACCACACATATTCACTCTACAACTTTCTGAAAATCATGCTTGAAAAAAGAAAAAAAAAAAGCAGGTTTACCTTTAAGGTTTCTTCGTCTAGGGCTTTGACTTCCTCTATAAGCTTTGCCAGCTCCTCGGGGGAAAGCAGAGAGATGACTGACTGCCCCAACACACCGGATGCTTGAGGTGAGCCCTGTTCCTGTTTGTCTTCCTCCTTCTCTTTGTCTGCCAGGCTTGCTGTGTATTCTCTCAGCTCTGAGAGGCTGTCCCATTGTGACAAGAACAAAAAAGAAACATTGAGCTATGAAAGAACATAGAACCCACTAAAGCAAAAGGCAGTTTGTTTTGGAGCAGTCATTTTTTCATCTTATTAGCATGTAATTTGGGTGGTAACTCCTACAACTATTATAAAGGCAGGCAAATGGAAATTAATCGTGTTCACTTAAAGTACAATCCATTGCATAAAAGAAAGAAAAATTTCATGGCCTCAGGCAAATGTACTTAAATCTGCCTTATCATGGAGATACTAGAAATAATTCTTCTTAAATAGGAGGATGTTTGAAATGTCCATGTACAGATATAATACAAATTAAAAACAAGATTAACAGTCATGAGTCATTTAACCTTTGTGCTCTAAAAAGTTCTTAACTTAGTCTGTGCTTTACTTTTGTGTGTTGCTATCTTGGAACATTAATCTGTCAATGAATCAGTGCAGCTGATCAGTGCAGCTGCTCACCAGTGCTAATGTGTAAATCTGAGTTTTAAATATGGTATCTTACTTAAGGGAAAAGCCAGTGTCCAGGTGATGGTTCTCACTCGCAGGTGAGGTGGAAGGCCCATCCTCCTCCATGGAGGACTGAGACACTGTGTCCAGAGTTTCCCATGCACTGTTTCCAGAAGAGGCTGGGGACTGAGGAAGGCAAAGCAATGATTTCATTAAAGCAGATGACACCTGGCTGCTGATGGAATAGATTTTGCTACACTTCTCATCAAATGGCTTCATTATCTCACAAGCCTGGGCAGCAGTGAGAGGGAAGCTTCGTGACCTCAGGCTGTGTGCTTTCGCTACTGACACAAGATGGGAATTAACAGCTCCTGGAGTGAGGAGACTTGATGAACTTTCAGTGCTGCTTTTCTCTGAGATGGGTTTCTCTGGTCTGGCAATTTTCTCCCTGCGAGAGGAAGATCTATCCAGGCTCTTTGTATCCACAGGTGGCTGTTGGTGGCTGTTTTCATGGTGTGGGAGGAGAGGTTGGTTTGAACAGGCTGGAGCTGCCTCTGCCCCTGCTGCAGGGTGAGAAGGTTCTTTCTGCGCCGATGGTTTTAGGCTCAACCTTCGGGGGGTTTTTTCAGGTGATTGTGGAGCACTCAAAGATTCAAACGAGCTTATTCTTTGTTTTATTGATGACCCTCCAGGAGACACACGTGAGAAGCTGGATTGCAGTTTTTTGCTGGAAACACTGTCATGGTTGGGAGGACTTTGATCTGCCTGTGGTTTTAGATCTGAATTTGCTTTCCTCAATCCTTTCAGACTTTGGCGGAACCAGGTGGGCTTTGGTGCAACAGGAGGACCCTTTTTCACACTGTCATTTTCATCTGATTTTAGCACTTTGGAACACTCTGATTCTGATGTCTTCAGAACTGTCTCTGAGCTGCTTCGATTTTGGTTCTCTTTTTTTTTGTCTATGCCAGGTTGCAAATCCAAGTGGACATTGTTTTCACTCATGGTAGGATTAAATAAGCTTTTTATGCAGTCAGAAATTTTAACCCAGGGGTCTTCTGTTGTATCAAGACTATAATCTACCCGTGCTTGTCTTTTAAGTACGGGCCTTTGTATTGATGAAAGTGGATTCCCTGTAATAAAAAGACATGGATTATAAACAACCATCCATCTACTTCTTGCTGCATCATTATTAATTCATTAACCTTCAATTTCATTCAAGGCTCTGATAAATTTTTTGAAGTTTTTTGAAACTTCAAAAAAAGTTTCAGCTTTTAAAAATTCATAATTCTTGATCCATAAGTTCTGAATCCAGACACTGAAATTAACTGAAAAACAAGGCTCTTGCACGCTTAAATACGAGATTGTTTTTTCAGGGGGTTTACAAATACTGAAATTTTGGGGTGCTGAAATCTTGATACAGGATGTAAAGCTAAAATAGAAAGTAAAAATTGCAATGTTTTTTGCAGCCTGGAGAAAAAGCTGGTGTTACAGTAAATTCTTTTAAAAAACATTTATTTTCTACATTTATAAGTATATCCTACTCTAAAAAGACTATCATAGGAAGATCTTCTATATTTATGCTTCCTCAAATTTCCTCAGGCATTTCCAGTTGATTTTTCTGATAAGTAAAAACTTGATTCTACTATGGGAATATTTTTTACTTCAGAAAGCAATTAAGCATTTTAATGTTAGACATGGTGGAGCTGAATGGCAGCAAAGTTCTGTTTGTGCAGCTGCACAGGTACTGTTTGCTGCTTCAGTGTGAACTTTTTTTAAGGTAACATTTTTACTTTTTTTAATTATCTGAGCCATAACTTACAGAATTACATAAGCCTGTATGTTGTAAGAGACCTCCTGAGACTGTCTTGTTCCCTTAACATTAAGTTTCCTTAATTCTAACTAGCACAGCAGAAAAGTAACTTATCAGTGGTTTGTACCATTGCAACACTAGGGTCTTGAAATTGTGCATAAAAATATCCTTTAGAAATCCTAAAACCAAGCTTTAATATGAGATGTTCAGAATAACTAAGCAGTTTCATCTGAAGCAATACAGAAATACTGTACCTCTCCATTAACAATTTTTACAATAAATCATCTCTTATGCTGCTTTTGATCTAAGTTTCTCATTTTACAAAGACGAATAATTTTTAAAAATTATGATAAATCATCTCTTATGCTGTTTTTGATCTACTTTCCCTTTCTTTACAGAGATTAATGAATAATTTGAAATTTCATCTGTCCATACCAAAATTTAGAGATATGATTTGAAGACTATATTTAAAGAGAACGTAAAGTCAGCTCAATACCCATTTTGGAATCCAAACTAAATACTATATATTTAGCTGGGGGAAAGAAGTTAATTGAATTAAACATACCTAATTTTTCTTTTCTTTCTTGATCTCTGCCCACGGGAGCAGCAGCTGTGTGCTCCTTATCACATGCAGTAGGAGAAGTGGTAAAGACACTGTGGGTTACATTGGTTTGATGTCCCTCTAGCATTGCTTCTCCAACTTCCTGCTGAACAAACAGGAAAGAGAAGTGTGTCAGAATGCAGTTATGCAAACCACACTATATATGAATCTGAAAAAATATATGAATCTGCAAAAAAACTAGAAACCCCATTTAAAATTGTGGTATGCAGGCCTCAGATGTACTAATACAAAATTTGTGGGGAATAAGTGTTTAAAAAATTCTAAAGCACTAAAAAAACTTTCTCTTAATGATCTGAAATACATTCTGACAAGAAACTTTCTCTCCTGGGTATATACAGATCTACAGACTGTCTAAATAGAGGAAGTTGTCTTCCTAAACAGACCTTGATTTTTCATGGATTTTATTGATCTTAAGATTTAGGTTTTTCTCACTTAGAATGACTAAGTACAAAGAAGTTGCAGGAAGTGGCAAGTTCAACAAGTGCTTATTGCCCTTAATTTTACTTCTGAAAGTTGATTTTCTAGCAGTGGTTTCTACTTGGGGGATGGTAAAAATTACCTTACCTAAGATGCTTAACTGAAATTTTCTTGGATATTAACATTATATGTGGACTTTAGTTTGCTCTATATAATTTTGTATTGATCTTTGCAGTTTGGGAACTGGTTAGGGGGGGAAGTTTGTGGGTTTTTGTGTTTCGTTTGGTTATTTGTTGTTTTGGTTTGGTTTTTTCTGTGTTTTGTTTTTTGTATTTTTCCTTTGCATTGCATTGAGAGCAGTTCATTTCTACCACCATATTACTAAACCTGAGAAAAAGAAGTTTCGATTTTAAACAAACCACAATTTTGTTTTAACATGCAGATCTTGTAATCCTTCATGCTCATGCAAAAGTGAAACACCCTCTGTTGCCCTAGATAAGAGAGGGAACTGAAATTTAGTAATGTATAAATGTACACTGTTCTCAAATACTTTAGCTCATCAACAAAGATGTATGTGCACCACAATTTAAATGGTTTAATTTAATACCTCCTGGATTCAAGAAATGTATCTGAGCCCAAGATTCCCTACTGCACATAATGTTAGTGCTTTCTTCCAATAAAAATCCACTACTGAAACTAATTATTATTTCACGACTACTTCATAAATGATATGACTCTGTGACACAGGTAGTTGGGGTGAGCCACACCAAGCTGGCATCAGAGGCTGTGTAAACCCCTCCAGGCCCAGCCTAGGGCATAACCCTGGAAGCAGAGCATGCTTGATTACCACCAGTGGCACATGCTTGTGAGGAGAGGCAGGGACTCAGATTCATTCTTGCAGGCGCTCTCACTGGGATTTTAACTCAGATACCTTAGTATGGAAGATTTTCTTCAGACGATTATCTGCCTTCTGACCTTACTTTGAACATAACATTTTGTGCTATACTGGCTTCACTAAGATACAGAGCGTCATCTTCCCCCAATTCTCACATGTATATATATTTTCTCTTTCTTTCCTACTCTTCTTCCTGCTGCCATGCAAAGCTACTTTGACTTCCTCCTTCCCCTGCCTCACAAATATGCAGACACAAGAAAAATGTTGTAAATTTTACTTTACCTGCACACTTGCAGAAGGTGATGCAGCCACTTCTGATACAAGCTTTTCTTTTCTGTCTGCATTACCCTGGTCATCACATGTGCAGTCCTGCTTGAAGTATTTCCTTGGTGGAGGTTTGGGCTTTGATGATTTAGGTTTTCTAACGAGGATCTCTGACGACTTCTTAGTGTTTTGCAAGGCTCGACCACCTTCACTACAGGTTGGAGGGGAATTTCTCTCCGAATTATTGGCAGAGAATGAGTAGAGCAGCCCAGGCTGCTGGGTGATTGGTACATCTACGCTGTGTACTCTTGCTTTCAAGTCTGTGAGCTGGTGCACAGCAGCAGGGGCACACGAGGCCCGAGGGTTGTAGCTGCTGTCGCTGCTGGAGCGGGTCATGAGCCGCTGAGCCCTGCGGCTGCAGCAGCCCACGCTCCTGTCCGTGTGCTTCTCACAGGGCTGCCTCCCGTGCCAGCTCAGCTCCAGCCTCTTAACACCTGCACCAGGAACATGGTCAAAATGTCTGCTCAGTACACGCAGAGTGCTCGCTTCTAAGATTCAGCTGATGAAATCTGCCCCTAAGTATCATCCTCGGTGGATGCAAAGGTGTGATTTATGCAATGAAGGCTTGTAGGGTCAAGAGTCAACAACTAAGCTCCTGAACAACCAAATAATATTCTCCTTATATATAGATATGTCAGCACTATCTTTTTACTGATGATAACTCTTACCTGTTGGTTCTTTAGAAGACACTCAAAGCAGTATCATTACTGGAAGAGGTTATCATACCTGAGCTGGGCAAATAGTTCAAGCCATGACTGCATTTCCTCACAAAAAAACGAATTAACAAGGTTTACCCCTAGGACATCACCCTCATAGTTCCTTGTCATAGTCCTGTCACCTACAGACAGTCGTTTGAAAAGCTCTAAGCAGAGCTTGTGAATTGGAGAGGATGAGCAGCTGTGAGAAGAAGTTTGCACAAGAATTTTTTATTGGTAATCAGACAGACTTGGTCTGTTCTCATCACTCTGGTAACATATCACTGGAGACATGTTAGGAGGGCTGTCCTGCGAGGTTTCTTCCTCTTTCTTTTTGCTCTGGGTTACTTGACTGTTTTCAAGGATTCTAATACAGTGTGTACTTATCCTTGACATCTTTTAAGTCAAAATTACCATGTCTCAGTGAATGCATTTATTCCCTTACCTTCAGTACTCCATTGGTGTCTCTCCTTTCCAAATCTGTTGCTTTCCACAGCTTGTGCAACAGCTTCTTTTAGCTGTTGCTCAGACACCTAGGAGATATGATGCCATTTTAGTCTCATGAGGTGAGTTAATTGCACACCATTATATTTGTATATATCCCAGTATATATGAAGTATATCTATGGATATGCTCTTTTTAGTGGCTGTTTAGGTAAAATGGGACCTTTCAAAGATAAATGTTCTTTTGCAGATTTCACTAGAAGTGGAGTCCTGGATTTACCAGTATAAGGTAACTCAATACAGCATAGTTTATGTAACAATTTAAACTTAATAATAATTTATACAGTTTTTGGTATTAGGAAGCATTTTGTAGGAAAACCTTGCAAGAATAAAACATTGTACTTCAATATTAATTTAGTTATAAATCCTGGCAGGGCAAGGCCTAAATTTTAATTACTGAAAGATAGTGTATAAACATTTATTTCTTTTTGGGCAGGTAAGTTCCCTTTTTCAAATTATTTACTTATTACTGTCAATTCTTTCTTACATAAGAATTGTGTTTTGGGTTATTCCTTAAATGTTATTTCTGTAGCTTCCTTATTCACTGCAGAGAACCTCATGTAAGACTGTCACCAGTGATCTTCAAATCTTAAATGATTCTACTTAAGAGAATGCATATCTCAGATTTTTTTTTTTTGTGTGTGCAGTGATGATCATAAAGAGATCAGCATCTTTGTAGTCAAGATTTTTCCACCTGTATCAGATCAGCACTTGCTCCCTCTTAGTTCTCAATATGTGCTATATTGAAATTCAGAAAGAATACAGATTGTGCTACCTGTGGTTCAGGGTGTCTGCTAACAATGATTTGTACTGCACCAGGATCACAATGGCTCAGCACAGCATAAACTTCATTAAGGGTTGTATTTTGTACTGAAGTTTCATTAATTTCAAGAATTTCATCTCCACACCTAAAGAGATATTTAAAAAAAAAGAGAGAATGTAAACAAAAGAGATTTTCTCCTGACCTCATCTCACCCATGTGAAAACATACAAAAAGCAAATTCATAAGGTTGGCCTAATTAATTTTCTTACAGATTAAATCTGTCTTTCTGTCCTGTTACAGAAAATGGAATAGGAATGAGTTGGATGTCAGGGGGTTTTGATCTGCCATGTTGCATGCAACCTCTGAGCTTTCTGCATGTTCAGCTGTTCACACTTGGTGTTCTTTCTGCTGTCTGCAGCTCAGCTGCTGCTTCCACCTACACCTTCCTTCCTTCCTTTCCAGTTAGCACTTCACTTTTCATGTCTTTATATTATGTTAGTGCTTTTAAGTTCAGAAAGGATGTTATGTTTCTGCTACATATGTGAATAACCTGTTAAAAGAAAAATTCCAATGACAAACTATCAAAATCTGCTAAACTGGATCTTTATAGATGATATCCAAATTTGGCTCATATGGAAACTGAGATTGCCTTGCTCTGCTCTAGTTCTCACACACATTAAGAGCCTGACTGAAGGCACTGATTTGCATCATACAAATATTCAAATCATTTAAGACTACAGTTCTTTCATCTAAAGTATTAGAGAGGAGGATTACAGAACATCTAAACTTAAATCAAAAATACTTCACTGAAACTGCTGTGGTCAGTTCAATTCTCAATATGTTCAACGCTACTAGTTGGTCAAAAATCTCTGAAAGTGAATTTCTACACTCTCACGAAAGCTCATTTCAACAAATCTGTTTTTCTATTGGGCAAGAAGTGATGGAATTTGAGGAGCTTGTATCAGGAAAAAAATGTAGTGCTCAAACAAGCCAAGTTATGCCATATGTTTAGGTTTTCCAAATACTTTCTCATTTGGAGATCTCCTCCAGTAGCAATGCTACAAGCCTGTCTAATACCTTCAAAGTTAGCCCAGCTTGGGCAAGAGGCAGAGACTTCACTGTGTTGCTGTATTTCTGGAAATCCCACATATCCTGAAGACATGCCCCCACCCTAAGAATAGCACATGTGCTTTAAACCCCAAATTCCCAGAAGTCAATGTTTCTTCCTGCCCAAATAGGTCAAAAACAAACCCATAAAACAGATCAATGAGAAGTCTGTAGCATAAGATAGCCAGCCTTTCTCATCCTACCTGAGTCTCCCATCCATATGTGCCACTGAGCCTGGCGAGAGGGTGTGAATAAAGATCCCTGAAATACACTGGAAGTAAGGGATGCTACATAGCCCAATTCCAAGGCCAACACCTGGCTCTGAAAGAATCAATAATAATTAAAAAAAACTCTGTAATAAACAGTCAAACCAAACTATTGAAGAACCTTCTTAAAAATTAATTAAATTTAATTTTTTTCTGCATGAACCAGAAGCAAAGTCTTGTGTTCATGAATGTTGCACATTCAGTATTTGTTGCTGCTTCCACTGCATTTTTCTATACCTTTCTATTGTTTTATTGTGGGGTTGTTATGGGGGCTTTTGTCCTTCTCATGATTAAAGTGTTACAGACACAAGGGAATGCAGGTTTATTTTGCAAAATACCTGTCATTACAGAAGAATTCAAATGACTTTACAAGGAGACAGAATAGAAAAAAAAATTAAGGAGCTAAAATTAAGAGGGAAACAAAGCTAAAATTAAGGCTATATGGCTACTATTAGTTATATTATTTCAGTCTTCTTTCTGTTTTATATAATACAGCTGAAGACTTCTGTGAGTTTACCCTCTTTGCTCTGGACAGTCACTGATGTCAGATCCCATCCTGGTTTAGTAGGTCTCTGGTACCTCATAGAGGCTTTGCTTTGTTTGTTGCTCTGATGTTCCCGTATTTAAAAGTTTATTTCATTGTGCCACTGGTTGTTTATAAATAGAAGATGATGACAGTTGGAGAGGAGGTGAAAGAACTACAAGAAGATGTAGATATTTATTTTATTTGGTTTTAAGCCTTTTCAAGAGTGAAATTAACTGCTTGCATAATTATGGGTAAGAGCTACACAGTCTGCTTAATAAGAGGCATTTGTTGGCAAGAGCTTTACTCTTTCAAGTGAAGGATATGAACGTGACTTTAATGCTTGAGAGCAAAAAATACTCAGTGATTGGCTCTTGAGGACAGATGGTGTTCAAAATCCTACCGTTGATAGATACTTGTTAGCACTGACAGGCACCAAGATCTAATTTAGTGTATTAAAAAAACTTAGTTCAGGAAAACAATCAGGTTTGTGGGGAAAGACATTCAAGGAGAAAATGAATAGTGGTTTGTCAGTCAGTGCTTTTTTGGCAGTGCTCAGTTAACGTCAACACTCACCTTTGTTCAGGGTAACTTCCATTATGACCCTGTCATTGGGCTTTGTAGGATTTAAGGAGAATGCTCCATTTTCTGAGCTGAAAGAGCTGTTTTCCTTGGTTATACATGTACTGGAGCTCAGTGACTGACACAAGAGGGGTGACTGACAGCTGGAAGCAGAATGAGGTGTGCTGAAGCTTGTCCTGACTGTAAGTGTCAGAAGACCCTTTTTGGCCTGCTGGAAAGAACAGACAGTGAGTGAACGGGTTGAGCTCACATGCACATTGTGTCTAAAACCAGAGATTGTTCTGGAGGGAGAATACATAACCTTAAATTTCTGTAAAGCATCATAATGTGTTAATCCATGCATGGATTCTCCATTCAGTTCCAGGATTTCATCACCTGTTTTGAAAGAGAAAAAAATATATTACTATTACTGTATTGTGCAATAAGTTATATGACAACATACATGCACTCCAAAGGACTCTTGCAAATGCAAAATTAGATGCAGGTGTAAAAGTCACTTATGGCTCACTTCAGCTTCAATCTGTCTTTCAGTGTCATTTTTTGGGAAGTGGGAAAAGGGAGAGAAGAGGTATTTCCCACCTTCTTGTAGCCTTCCATCAGCAGCAGCAGCTCCACCAGGAAAGATGGTTTTGACATAGATACCTATTGGTCCATAAATGCTGTCTTTACCGCCAACGATACTGAAGCCCAAACCCTAATTTATGGAAGAAAAAGTGTGTGAGAACCCATGTTCAGTTCTCATAACAGTTCATTTGCAATTTCTTCTGCATTACCTGCATGGGCAGTATTGTCAGTGGAGTAGTATAACACATGAAAAAATAGTCACATTCCTGTAGTAAAAGTAAATGGGAATTTTGGAATCCTCTCAAGTTTTGCTTTTTGTTTGTTCCGATCAATTAATTCACATTGTATGAACATAGGAAGGTGTCTAAATTATTTTTTAAAATCTTTTCTTGGATATGAATTGGCAGCCCAAAAGTAGCAACCTGCAGTCACTTCTCTGCACATTGCAGATCACATTTGTGACATGAAGTAAAACTCACAGTAAATCAACAGAGCCAGTCTTACCTTCCCTTGTCCTTTCATCAATACAATGTTTGAAATCACTGAAGCCTGTGAGCCACAGGATGTGTGCACAAGTTGTGCTGTACTGAGGGATCTAGATGGCCTCGAAATTGCCTGTGATAATTAAAAAAACCCCAACAAAACCCACCATTTACTTTTGTGCATAAACAGAAATTCTTGAACATACATTGCAGCAACTTGTTTATTAGAAATTTTCTTCCTTATAACTGATCATACTAAAAATTATTTTTAGAAAATCCTTGTAATTTTCATAATCTATTTGTTATTCAGAAAATCTCTGCTGACTGAATTTTTCCTGTAGGGACTAAATTGAAGAAAAATTAGGGTGTTGGTCCTTGAAGTGGTGAAATGGTGTAGAAAGATATATTTGTGCTCTGGCTTTTCCCCATGCCAAAACCCCATTTGTGGTCATTAGGGGACATAAACAAGTATTATCATTTTTGCCTTCAAGAACTGAACTAGAATCAAGACATTCAAAATCTTTCCTTCATCTTGTGACTAAAAACTTTATCTTGCCACATACCAAACCTGTTTTCAGCATTTTCCCCAAAATATGAATTTGTGCTGCATTTCCTAAATTCAGTCTCTGAGATTTGCCCCACTTTAATAAACTTTTAATGAAATATTTAGTGAAATGTTCAATGAAAACCTCCTATTTCAACACAAATTGGGTATTACAAGATAATTTAAGCACTGACAGAAGTCATTACCCAAAGCTAGCTATGCATGAAGTTCAGCAGGATCAGAGTTAAATGCACTCATTACACATCTGAGAGAGTTCAATGCTTTTTTTTTTTTTTTTAATGCAGCAAAGTGAAACTAGCAGGTGTTGAAGAGTGAAATAATCAGCCAAAATTATGGCTTCTGCATATGCAAGAGTGTCAATTTTGACATGAAAACCAGCTTATCTATTCAACATGGGATTTGGAATGGGATTAAGAGGTGAACAGGTATGCAACACCAAAAACACACTCTCCAAAATGCATTCTCTCTGTCTGACCAGGATGACTGTTCGTTCTGGTATAAGTCTTCTGAATCTGAAACAGGAAAATTTCAAATTTCCTTTGCTTCTGTGTGAGAATACGCT
The DNA here is from genome assembly GCF_901933205.1 of Camarhynchus parvulus. Taxonomy (NCBI): domain Eukaryota; kingdom Metazoa; phylum Chordata; class Aves; order Passeriformes; family Thraupidae; genus Camarhynchus; species Camarhynchus parvulus. The sequence continues at coordinate 11,749,888 of NC_044580.1, forward strand.
TTTGTTTGTGCTGGGTAGCAATACCCAAAGCAAGGATGCTGCCAAAGAGCCTTTTCAAATGGGCAGCACATGCCACGAAGGAGCTTTGAGGAGAAGGAAACTCAGTGAATCCTTGATGACCTGTCTGTGCACTCGGGTGTGGTTTGATTGGGTTTGTGCTCTGGTTTGCAGCCTCCCTGTTCCTGTTAAACCCTTTGGTCCCTCACGGTTGGTGATGGGCCAGAAGAAGGCAGGGAGGGAGGTGGGAGCTGAGTATGAGGAGCTTTGCCTCCATCTGCTTCTCCAAGTCTGAGCCTGGGGACCATAAACACCCAAAGCATTTCCCAACATTTCATGGATCAGTTGGCATCTATCTGGAGAGCGCCTGAGCCAGCCTCCAGCCTCCTTTAACAGGTGTTTAAATCTGTCTCCTTCTGTGGGAGCCATGGTCAGTCCGTACCTGCTTGTGGCCATGGCTGGGCCAGCACAGGTGCCAGGGGAGACTGGTGGCACTGGGGCACAAAATGGGGTGGTGTAAACCACCCTTGGGAATTTAGCCACACTAAAAACCTGCTGGGCCATGGGAAGGAGAACATGGAGACATGGGGGTTTGCTGGCACAGAGCCTTTCCTGCTCTCCCACCCCTCAGAGAGGAGATGTTGGGGGCAGAAAGGAGGCAGAGTGACCATCGCCCTGGCAGGGCCTGCAGGGCATAGGGGATCCGGCAGGATGTGCCATGGTCGTGCAGAGAGCCCTGTTGGGGACAGCACCGTGTGTTCCTCGGGTGTCTCTGTGGCACTCACCGGGGCTCTCCCTGCAGGGCAGTCCAGCTGCTGTGACAGCGATTTTCGGCCGGCGTGGAGGCCGTGGGGCGGGCGCTCCCTGAGGGGCCCGGCTCTGCGCGGCGCCGGGCCCTCCACAGCCCCGGCCCAGAGCGGGCTGGCACCTGCCGGTGGACAGAGAGCCCAGTTACTGCACAAGGCTTGGACAAACAGCATAGGCCTTTTAGGTAAATGTTACTCAGAAACGGTTTTCCCTTTGTAAATCTCATTGTGAATGGATTGATGTTTTCAGTCGTCACTTATTTAATGTTAAACATAGTAAAAAGCATGCATCCCCTACCAAAAAAGTATTGGCCTATCTAGAATACACCATAAAAAAAGCCTCAAACTATAAAATACAAACCTTATGCACCAAACCAGGATGCAGGATGTTGTGAATACAGCAGCTGATGATTTTATGCATTAGCAATTCTTAGCTAAGGATCCCAGAATAAATTTGGACAATGTTCAACATTTCTTTTAGCACCGTAGTACCATCACACACAATGGGGTGATCTTCACCCCCTGAGTATTGCAAGAAAACAGATTATTGCTCTGTAACTTACTGGTGGAGTTACTGCGAGTCCGCTGGCATGCAGCCTTACCGTGCAGAAAACCATTCTGTATTTCCAAAGGCCTGTCCTTACGTGTTGGTGTTTCCTAAAACAAAACAAACAAAAACCCAACAAGCAAAACCCATGGCTATGCGAGAAACTTCTGAAGTGATCTATTCTTAAAAAACAAATTTCTTCTAATTTGGCTTGCACAGATTTCAGCCTGAATCAAAAAAACCATGGAGCAAAATTCATTATTTAAAATAAATAGGAGGATAAAGGAGAATGAAGCCCAAATTTTGCTATAAAAATGATTGTAACAAAGTAATAAGATAGAAATAGATTCAGGTCCTTAGACAAAATGAACAGAAAATTAATTGGACACCCTCAGTTGGTCCAGACAGATTGATGGATGGGTAAGATATAGCCATACTTACCTAATTTCTGGAGGTAGCTGATGCTTTTCAGGTACTCAAGCACCTTAGGGAGGTGTTACATTCAAGAGGAAAATTCTTAATCCCATTTTATGCAACAGTGGATAGGTGTCTAACTTCTGATTCAGATGGATGTTTTTTAGTCAAAATACAATCTGAGCATTCAAAAACCTCTGAGGACTAAGTTTAAGAGCTTTCAAAAAAATCAGTACCTTCCAGTTGGAATCTCTGGTTGCTTTTGAGAATATAATTCTAGCATTTAAAAACTTGTAGATAAAACATTCAGCTTTCAAAATGCAGATTTTTAGAGCTGTTGGAAAATAAGTACATGATCACATCTGAATAGCAGTTGATCTTAGGAATAATTTTTGAGTGGTTCCTGATAGTCCTGATTCTGATCCTGTTTCCATGGCACAATTATTTTGGTCCTCAGGGAATCCCAGTTAAAGGAAGAACATTATTAAATACAGACACCATATGGAAACTGATATAAATAAAACAAAATGCCAAATTTTTGCTCAGTGTTAGTCTGCAGGAGCTGAGACAGGAGCACTGTCAGAGCACGTTCAATTCTGTTTGGAGATGCAAGACCTATGGAATTCTAATTTTCCTTTCGGACAGCAGGTGGGGGTATTGCCAAGTAGCAAAATCCTACTAGGGCTTTTCCCTTAGAGATCTCCTCAGAATTAGAAACACGGAGAAGATCCTTAAAGAGGAATTTTGAAAATTATTTTGCAGTGTTTCACTTGCCAAGTTAGCTAGCTTGAAAAGTCTTTGCTATTAACTATGGATCCTAGATTCACAGAACTACTTTGTTTGAGGGCCTGCTCTCTGGCTTCTCTGGGATTCATGGATCTTCCCTTAAATCCATTTCTGCCTTTCTTCAACTTCTAAATGGAAAATTAATATTGGCAAGCTGTGTGTTTCTAAAAGAAGGGTTTGAACAGCCCTTGCTAGAGTTTCCCAGAGCCTTGGCCTCCCCACAGCCTCTGTTTATCTGGGAAAAAGCTATGCTGAAAGTCACCAGAGTCTGACCACAGGAGGTTTTGGGTTTTGTCATGAAAGGCAAAACCATCTTCAAATGTCTGATGAACAAATTCCCCTCCTCTCTAAAGTAAATGTCCCATCACCTCACAGTTGCTCATGCTTACTTTGTGAGCCATCATGATGTTCACCAGCCGTGTTGGTGGGGGAATGAGAGACTCAGCATCCTTTCTGGACAAGTCTTTCAGTGACTGTACATTTAGTGCTAACAGTTCATCCCTTGGGCTCAGGCAACCATCTCTTAAAGGAAAAAAAGAAACATTTGTATATTATTTCACACAGAATAATATCTGCCTGTTCCATGTGCTACCTGTCTCACTATCTGAGGAGTCAGCTGCAGCTCTCCCTTTGCCTTGACCTGGGCTGCCATGAGGTGCCTGGGTGTGTGACACACCCCATCCCCTGCTAGGACTTTTCCCCATTGCTGTTCTCTTCTGCCTAGTCCTGGTGATCACTGGCTGCCTGATGATCACACAGCTGACATTCAGGCAAGATATTCCTCCCTTCTCACTGTCTTGCACTAAAAAATTGATCAAAGACTACATTTACTTCCTGTCACATTGGCTCACATTGCTTCCCAGTGGCCTTGTGGGACTGATGCCAGCCTACACTGCCCTTTAACAAGGGATAACCATTTGAAAACCTGATGTTATGTACACTCTCTCTTCTTCCAGGTTCTATTTCTTGGTGTAATTGAGCAGCATAGATCCCTGAGTGGTCACAGTTTTATTTTTCTACAGTCCTGACCTGTGTCTCCAACTGGAAGCGATGTAAGGAATGATTCCCAGACATCATTTCTTTTCTCTGGAACTGAGCTTCAAGGCATAGCTTGTCACAAAAAGCTGGTTGTGCAAACTCTGTGCAAACACACGTCTCTGTAATAGCCAGCTAACTCCACATGTACTGTACCTGTTTGCTGGACCTTCAGCAGGCACATGGCTGCCTGTTAACCCTTTCCAGAAAGATGCACATCTCGGACTCCTGGAGAGCTTCATTCCTGAGCTGCTGTTCCCTGACGTTGAGCACAGCCTGCAGATGCAGCTGTCCTGATCCAGAAGATGAAAGTTTGCATGAGCAAAAATGTACTAAAGCTGTTAAAAGTTACTTACACTTATTCTGAACCTTTTTAAGAAAGGCATAGAACCGGGTTGCCTCCCAGGAGAACAGGAGCTTTTAACACTGTCCATTTGAGAAAAAACAATGGAGTTACAGAGTCAGTGTTTTACAGAAGTTATTATCCTTAGGACTTCAGTGGCTTCTGGCTACAAGAGGGAATAATTACAATATAGTGTCCCTTTGCATGAGGGGAAGAGAACAAATAACACACTTTTCATAGTAACTGGGTAAACTTTGCCTATGCTAACTATTGTAAGAATAGACAAGGAGGAAAATAAACACATGCCAGAAAATTAAATTCTCTGGAAAACAGAAGAGGTCTGAATGGAAAATAAGTAAAATAAGTGTATACAAAACACTAGAAGCTCCACCCCTGCTGCTGACTTGTTAAGTGGGGGCAGGGAACCAGAAAGGTCTGCGCAACAGTGGAAAATTTTTTGTCCACTCCAGACTGGTTGAAATTGCTGTAGTCTGCATTGCATCTGGAGGACTAATTGTAAGCATGTCTTTAATGCAGTTATGAATCATTAACACAGGGCCATTCAGAAGGAGAAGTAGCGCTTTGAGACATATATGGAAAGCAAAGAATGGAGCAACTTAGCACATGAAGCACAACACATTCGACTAGGAAATACACTCCTGTGGCACAAATGTGAACACCTAAAAATTTTAAAGAGACGAGGAAAGCTGGAAAGTTAGCACACAATTTCTTTTCCATTTGCTTAGTATTTCTCCTGATTCAAGAGAATCATTCATTTCTCACTTATTCTGCTCCCAGCTGAACCCACCTCCTCTGCCCTCGCCAGCCTCTCCATACTCCACAAAGTGAAGAGGGCTCTCAGTGTATCCTGGATCCAGGCTTGTTCCCAAGAGATTTGTGTGACTGAGGTATAGATTTCTGAAGGGGAGGCAAATTTCATATGTTAGGACAGGCCACAAAGCATAACAGTGGTCAACTGTCTGTGTTGCTCCCAGGGCCCCTGGTCAAAGTGCATAAACTATTTCCAGTAATCTGTAGTCCTCTGAGAGCACAAGGAAAGCTGTGTAGCCACTTTCACCATCAGTAGGGCTTCATTTCCTCCCTAGGCAGAGCTCATCCAGCCCTGAGGATGAGAATCATTGCGCTGCTTCACCAAAAATCAATAGGTATTGCATCATTCCTAACTGACAGCAAACACAAAATGCAAATTACAGCAATGTCAATAAAGGTCATTATCTTTCAGGCTGACTGCCGAAGCCTGGCTCGCATTCTGAAACCTGCCAGAGTAAATCTGTGAATGAATGAAATACTTAACTTGGGGCCCTGGGCTGAATTCAGTAGGTAATGGGTAAGGGCTATACTTGTATTGACTGACTCGTTAAGTCTGTGGGTTTGCTTACATTCCAGATTGTCTGCCTTTGATGAGGAGTGTCTGAATTTTACGAAGCCTTTTTTGTTCGTGAAGAATTTTTCTGGTGAGTAATATGTTGGTAAGGATATAAGCATGGACAGAGTTCTATCTTAAACCAGTTGGCTTGAACTCTAATATTAGTTTTGGAGCTTTTATATTTACTTTTCACCCAAGATAAATATCTTGGGAAATTCTTACTTGAAATCAGGATTACATTATGTTCTTTTTTTTTTAAATGATCTTATGGCAGTTCTTTGAAGTCTTCGGCATAGTAACAAAATAAAGAATAACATTCTGATGCCTTAAAATTTGAGACCTTGAGTAGCAAAAAATAAGAGTTCTCTTTTCTGTTTGTTTACACTGTCCTTTATTTCAAGTAAGATTATGACATTACAGGTCAGATTCTGCATACATGGAGCATCCATTGAAACTCACAGGTTTTTCAATAAGGCGATGTGCTTGTTGTAAAACAAGAGAAATGTAAGATAGATATTAAAGATAGGAAATTATTCTGCCATTTGGCTGAGTATTTCTGAGATGCCAGCTGCTTGTGGATTCGGGCTGTTATGAAAGAATAATGGTATTTAAACTCAGTGTTTAAAAAAGTAATTTTCTTTCTTTTTCCTCTAGTCAGAATTCAAGTTTTTGGACTTGCCGGCTTCTCTTCTTAGGAGTCCCTACTCTTGTGAAATGCTCCCTTGAAAGATACACATATCTTCTCACAGACACCTGTCAGACACACACAACTTTGCACAGCTGTTCTCCACACACTTCATTTTATTGATTTTCATAGGCCTTTTCAGACTGTCCCCAACTCATCTCTGTTAAAAGCTGAGTCCTGCCTTTCCTATAGCTTGTTCACAGTATATAGCTACTGTGTTCATCATATTTATAAATATCCTCCTAATTAATTGTCCAAAAGTGTTGTGTGTCTGCCCAGTTACCCAGGACATCACAGAGAGCAGTGGGTTTGGCTCTGAGGTTTTTCATTGCAGCACCATGAAAGTCTTTTGGGGAAGAGATTGTATTCTGTACAATGGGACATGTGCCAGGCTGGAAATTCTGGGTTTTATTGGGACATCCGTGTGAAACATCACCAAATCAAAACTGATAAGAAGATTTTTCCAAGAACTGTAAGTTGCATGCACTTAGTCACTAGGAAAGTAGAGGTTAAATCCCTTGTGCGCAGCAGAAAAATCCTGGGAACAATTTTTGCTTAGATTTTTAGTCGTATTACCCATTTGGGCTACATTTCAAATTAGCTCCATGTCTCAATCATTGCTGCAATTCATTTAGGTGAATTACTTAAAAAAATAAGTTTTTATTGGTCTATGGACATGTGGCAAATATCTGTATGTTGTCAACATCTGTATTTTTTGGGTCCTGGATATAGATCATTATATTCATATCCAAGTTATTGCAACATGACAGAAAATTAATAAAAGCTGTTTTTCAGAAAAAGAAATGTTTGACCAATTCTTGTGCGCACAGTCAATTTGCTTTGGGTTTCATTCTTTAATATTTTTTTTTTCCTGTCTCTGATTATTTTATGCATAGGGATACTGCTGGTGGTTCCAAGAGTAAAGACAGTATTTATTTTTACATCCTTTTCCTTTTTAAATTGTTCTGTTTGTTTTGAGAGGTGATTTGTAGATCTGAATACAGTGAATACTGAAAATTTGCTAAAAAAAGGTTGTCAGGTTTGAGGTGTGGTTAGGTGGATCCTAGGTCAGCCTTGTCTCTTCATTATTAGAACATATATTTAAACATATATTTTTTGCCAGTGAATAAACTCTCTGCTTTGTCTTTCAGCATTTCAGGACTCTGAGGAAACTTTTATCTGCATTGTATGTTCCACTCAAAGCAAAATTTGTATTTAAACTGAGTCTGCTTGGCTGACAGATAAAAAGTAAAGGACTTTAAGAGCCGTCTGGAATGTTACACAGGTGAGAATAGATTCACTTTTCTTGTGTTTTTTCTGGAAAAAGAATTGGTACATCCAGGCCAACTCTCTCTTCCTGTTCCTGTTTTTTGTCACCCAAAATGCAAAGCTTCTGAGGATGTTTTTATCTGCCATTTAAAAGATTCTTTTTTCCTTCATGCTTTCATTAGACATTTCTAACCAAGAGTCCCATCTCAAAACATCTCATTCCAGATGTTGTTTAGAAATAAGGGTAACCATGGCATCTGTGGAAAACTGAAAAACTTTTGTGCACTCTTAAAGTAAGACACAGTAGTTAGATTGTCTGAATTGAAATGTTATACAAGGCTAGTTCAAGTAAGGTCTTGGACTCAGTTAACCAAGTGCATGACAATGAGCTAATTGACTGCTGGTTTAAAAAAAAAGGAAAAAATAAAAGGAAAAATATATCTAACAGCAGTACAATAATTTATTAAAATATTTAGTTTTTCTGGTCTTTCACAGTCTTATGACTGTGAAATGGCTGGGATTTCTGAGAGAATATGGTCTTTGGGGATTTTCTTCAAGGAGCAATTTTTTTCTGTCTCAATTCTGACAGAAAGAGCCAGAGTGTCTCTGGCATAAACTCACTCCACTGGCTCTGACGTACCCTAGCCCAATGCCTTGGTCTTTTAAAAGTATTTATAGTAGGTGTAATTCATTTTCCCAGCAGCATATTCCCTTTGAAACCAGTAAAATGGCAGAAGCTGGAAAGCCAGGATGATGCAAGGAGCAGGGCATGAGATCAAGCTTTGCCCTAGACTGACAATTCAGCACATCAGGTGTTACAGAAGGACGTTTCCCCTGTCATCTGCCCTTTGGTGTGTTTTCCTGGGAGCCTTTGCTGGCCTGCATTTTGCACCACATCCTCTAGTAGTGGAACAGCTCCTCTCCCAGCTTGCTCTGAGGATGACCTGGTGATGTGCACCAAAAGCAAGGAGGCTGGGCAGACAGAAAGAGAGGTGTGAAAACTGAGGAGAACACATAAATATCTAAATAAATGCAGTCTCTTCTCCTGGCTTTGGTTTTCCATCCTGCCCAAGGGCTTGTGTTTGAGACATTACAGTCTGTTGCCATAGCACTTGTGCTGGTACCAAAGGGCCAGCTAACTGGTGTTTGCATCAAGGCAAGTTAATAAAATGATATTCTGCTGATGACCAAAGGAGAAAAATTACCCTTTGCCTTTTCCCTTCTTCAAGCAGAGAGTCAGGGACTACAGGAAGAAAGGGTGCAGAAGTTTTTAGAACCAAGTAGAGCCATGCAGTCAGGTCAGCTTAGTTCCTGCATTTGTTTAATCAGAATTCAACTCTTTTCTATTCTAGTTTATTCTAGGTGATATTTCAGCCCTGCTATGAGCCCCACTGTAGCTCTCAGCACTTCCCAGGGTTTTGGGGATATTGGGAAGATGTAATGGAATGCTTCTTGGAGTAGTAGAAGTGCTTCTTGCAGCAGCTCTCACACTCAGCACAGCCTGCTGTTCTCTGAAGGAGCTGATATCATCTGTTCCTGCCCAGTTCTCCAACAACTGGAGTTATTTCCATCTGAGCAGGCAAAGACATCTTCCACAGTGTCTGCTGTGTCCATGCTCAGGGTATCAGATACTGCTTACCATTTCTTTGGTTTCTTTTCTTTCAGGCCATGTGAAAATTGCTGATTTTGTGAGAAGCAAATTGTGAGGAGATCTGCTTGTTTATACATAGACCAACTGGCAGTCCACCATACCCGACCAAGCACACCTCATCTCAGAAAGTGTCTGAACAAGTGACAAGTGATAAGGAATAGTCAGTTTAAGTGAATAGTGGGTCACAGGAGCCAAATGAATTAAAAGACAGTTCATCTGCTCTCACTACTGACAGAATATTAGAGGAGGAAAAAAAGCCTCTTTTATTTAGTCCTGCAACACTGATTTGCTAATAATTTATTGCTTATGGTGTATCCCATGCAGTCAGTAGAGTATGGCTCAGAGAGGCACTTAAGGTTTTCAACAGAAAAAAAGGAATTTGCATTTTGAATACTGATGTTACAGGTTCCCCCTTACTCTGGAGAAGAAATGCACAGGGAGCATTAAATCATGCAGCACTTTTAGGCATTCTTCTCTCCTTCCTTGTGACAGCAATATTAAGTTGTTTGGTTCTGTGGGAGTTATTAACACCTTCAGAGTCATGCTTAGGGCTGGAGGTGCTGGAAAGCAGAATAATGGAATATCCTCAAGAACACCACAGAAAGAATGGAATCAATTTTCTTGAACAAAGACAAGGATTCTTCAGCTCTGAGTCACACATCATGAATTTCTGAAGTGTCACATTTAGATGGAGGAGAGAGAATTGCACTGGGACATGAAAAAATGCCTGTTTGACTTCTTAAAGAGAGAAGGCTTAAGCTTTGTAAGGCATGTGGTACAGAAGATTGTTCTGACAGGCTTGTGCCATATTGAAGGTAGAGATCACTGCTTCATACTCCAAGGGGAAAGCCTCAGCAGCACAGGACAGGGTTGGTGTGGCTGTTACCAGTGTTCATCCTACTTAGCAAGCCAAGATAAGACTTCAGAATCACTCATTGATCCATGACTCTGAAAGGTATGGAAGATTAGCAAGTAGCATTTGAAGAGGTTTAGATTGCTATGAGAGCTCTGGAGTGGGAATTTAATGGTACTCATAGTCTACAGCAGCACTAAGCAACCCAAATGCTGCTGTGAGGGACTAAGCTGCTGACTAATTTATGTCAGCATCTGACACATGCTCTTCAGTGACACTGATGCTTCAGCCTAAGAGTGGATTTGTATCCTTAGCAGTTCTATTTTATATGTGCAAAGGCATTGTGGGACTTACTCTGTCCTTCAAATCCCTTTTTTAGCTGCTTGCCAGCTATAAAAGCAAACAATCTAAACTTCCAGTCTGAGATAAGATACTGGGGAGTTGCATGTGGATATGGATCACAGCAGTTATTGGAGCCCTGCACACACAGGAGATGTGCAAGGAAATAGACTGTGGCAGCTGACACACACCTAAGTGCTTCAGCTTTTGAAAAGAAAAGATGGGGAGTGCACAGAGGCCAGCTCCTCCTTCACTCACAGAGGCATCAGCAGGGTGCATAAAGACTGTTTCCAAAAAGTAGGAGTTGGCATGTTTTTGCAGGGGACTGAGTGAGTTTTGGGACTTGGGTCTTATTTTCTGTCAGAATGCAATAGCAAATTGGTTTGGTTTTGTCTACCTGCAGGGACTTTGCCAAGGGTGGAAACACCTTGCATTCATCCTGCTGCAGTTTTTGTGATGCTGGGCATGCTGTGGTCATCATCAAGGGTAAGGGGAGATTCTGATTTTCAGTACCTCTTGTGCCACTGTGTTTTTAGATATAGATGTCTAATTTTAGCCAATATATATTTAAGTTATGTAAAATAAAATAGAATATACAAGGAAAATTATTTAGGTGAAAGAATCAGTTCTTTTAGATAAGCATGTATCTGCACAGATAAAAGGCATAAGGTAATAAAGGAGGTGCCAGGATGACACTTGCAGTGAGGTCCCTTTTACACATCACAGCAACAGGTAGAGAGAAAGTGGAAAAATGAGGCTATCCTACTGAAAGAACTTTCTAAAGCCATCTAAAATATATTGCTCAGACTGAGAAATTGTTCAGATTGTTAGGGTTCACATAGCTGATTAAAGAATAGCATTGTAGTAAGAGGCTCTTAGACTTTTCACATCTCTAGGAAGTGTGACATCTCTGGTGGTTTTAGAGCCATCACTACCTTCTTCCTGAATAAGAGGGAAAGAGCATCTGCCTACTGAATCTCCTGTGTCTGACACTGTATTAACATAATTCATGCTTGCCTGGCTTGTGAGATATCATGGTATCACACTACAAGAGCACTTTGCTACAGTGATAGGTTTATATTTTGAGCTGAAGAATCTCTTGCAGATAGAACATGCCATCTGTACTTGTCTGAATACTGATAGTGGCCTAGAGGCACTGATTTCAGCAGGCTGTGCATCAGCAGAGTGCAACAGCACAGCAGGGAAGACATGCCTTTTATGCAGAGCAGGAACACTGCAGGTTCATAGGCTCTGAAAAAGCCAAGTAGAACCCTAAGTTCCTGAGAAATAGTAATTAATCCATTTAGGAATTACTGCAGTGGGAAACATTACAATACACAGCACGAGTTGCCTACCTTGGTGAGGAACTTTCTTCTCGTGTTGTTGCAGTTTTCATTTGCTGCAGCTTTGGACTGGAGGATGCTGGTGACCACACTTGGAGGATCAGGTGGGCTGTCCTCTGCCTCTGCTGTGCATGGTAGCTGAGTTCTGGGACAGCAGTCAAAATCCTCTTGACCCCAGCTGGTAGAGTTCTCCAAGGGATCAGGGCATTTCTCATCGGGACTCGACCCATCATCGCTGGTTTTGGCATTGCAGAGTATGAGGGATCTTGAAATGGAGCGAAACTTTCTTGACTTCCTGTTCCCAGCATTGTTCTTTTGATCCATCTTCAGAGAGCTGCTGCTCTTTTTCCTATCATTCTCCCATTTATGTGGCATGATACTTTCAGTAGTTTTCTCTGCTTCTGTGGTGCTAAATATCCTCCAGGAAAGGAAATATAAAAGTAAGTTGTAATATACTCTACTTTCTCCCACTTAATAACCTACGCTACTGGAAAGCCCTAATGAATAAATCGAATCAACAGAGCCTTTCAGTCTGAGAACAGCCACGTGATATCTCATGACTTGCTAATTCTGCTTCTGTGCAGAGCTCTCCTAGATCCTCCTTCACCTTTTCATTCTCTTGCCATGTTACCCAAGCAGAGTGGAGTGCTTTTAATAAATGTTTCTGATGCTGCCATTGTCTGCTTGCTTTGGGCATCTGCTGAATTTGCATGTTGAAATCCCAAATTGAAAAGGAAGATACTTTAAAAGCATTACTCTATCCTCCTAATATTATTTGGAAAGAAGAAGCTCCTTCTGAAGTTTGATTCATGAAACCACTATAATTCAAAGAAGATTAATCAAATTGTCAACTCTAAATTCTCTGCCTGGCACATCCGAGTTGTAAGTGGTTTAGCAAAAGTCAATCTTAGCCTTGAGAGAGTAAGGGATGTCAGGCTGCCATAAAACTTCCACCTTTGCGAACCAGAACTCACTTTAGACTGTGCATTTAAGAGTAACAGAGGGATCCAGTGAAGCACTTAAGATGTGAATATCTGATTAGGGATTGAATTCTATAAAGGAATACAGCTCCAGTACATCAATCAAAAAGTGTCTTATTACAGAAATGGTTTATTTCAGCACATGATTCAACATATAAAATTAAGATAAATTGGAAAAAATATATACAATCAAAATATAGCAAAATTTGGAGCTTTTGTAAAATGAGTAACATAATGAGCGTTTTAAGATAACAAAGTGGTTAAAACTCTCTCAAAAAAGTTTTCTGGAAATGCTGTGGTCGATATGTGTCAGCACTGAAAATTCAACAAGAGGTCATCTAAATTAATTACTTTGACTCTCTCACCTAAGTTTTATCATAATATTTACTACACAAACTTTTTTATTATCCTCACAGAATCTAACTGAGGCGAAGTGTTGCCATTCTAGAGAAGATACCAATTGAAACATAAGTACTTGCATAAATCAAAGATGCTGTAGGTGTTATACACAAAACTGAAAATCAATATACTTTGAAAAGCACTTTCAGGTATCCTATTGAGAGAAAAAGTTTATCCATTGTGCTCTAAACTGGGTTGTTGCATTTGGTTTGGGGTTTTTTTCCCCTGTTTCTATGCAGAATTAAGTAGATATATATATGTGCACTTTGTACCTGAAGTTCCACTGGTGATACAGAAATAAAGAAGGCAGATTTTCTAAAGGCTCTTTACAGCCACAACAATAAACACAGGCCTACAAACTCAGACCAAGCCAGGATAATAAATCCAAGTCAGCATGGTTATAAAGCTGCAGGATTATTTTTCTTGTGTTTTTTTCCTTATACAATTAAACAGGAAAAACAAAAGCAGATGATAAATACTATGACACTAAGCATCTGCCTAAAGAAGCTATATGGCATTGCTGAAGAAATCCACAGTTCAGCATGGATCAGAATGAGCTTGAATTTGTAAAAATAAAAGAATTTTCAGGTGCAGCAGCGATGTCCTAGGGAGAAGGATGTTTATTTGTGCAGTCTTTTCTGGTGTTTTTGGATAGGTAGTCCTTCTTCAGCTTTCCATCATATTTTCTATCACGCCAGTCCTATTATTGCTCAGCCCTTATGTCTCTTTTCCCAAAACAAAATCCCTAATGCTTCAGAAACTTGTTCCTTGATTATTGGAACTCCAGGGATTTCTTAGCAAGACGCTATTTCAAGTTTGAAAGTAGCCAGAATATGTCAAGTTCCCCAAAGCTGGTGTGCTTTCTGCCCCTCTCTGTGTTTCTCGGGGATCCTCCCTGTTCCTGTGTGAGTCTGACCCCGCTGGACTGGAACAGGGCAATGGAAGTCCCTGGGCTTCCATTCTCATGGAGTTCTCATGGACATTGGCATGAGGGAAGCTTTCAGGGTCAAACTGGACTTGCATATTCTCCATCCCCTTCAATTCACAGAACATTCTACTTTTTTTTTTTTTCAGAGTAGCCTCTCTTATGAATGATGAGTTTGGTGTGATTGAGAGCTGCCCAGCAGCACAGCCACATTCTCTTCCTGTGACACAGAGCAACAAATATAAGGTTTGAAGATCTTGTTTGTGACTTTTTAAAAATGCACTTTTTAGTGTTTTGATAAGCCCAAAGCCTTAGTCTACCATCATATACATGAACTAAATTTTTGAACTCAGAAATCCCTGTTAGCATCTCCACTGTATTAGGAAATTAATCTTGTTAAGCCTGTGATGTTGTGTTTCCTGTATGTCTAAATGTAAAAATGCAATCTGGCCCATTAGACCAGAATGTAGAGTTGAAAAAGAAAGAATGGGTGGGGTGAAGGAAATTTCTTCAAGTCTCTACTCTCAGCACCTGGGTAGGAAGCAACAGAGCTGAAGGTGAGTGGAATGTGTATCACTTGAAAATCTGATATAGGGATCAGTGGTACTGGCAATTGCTATTAGACACTAAATGTACCCAAGCTGCACATTCAGACCTAAACAATCCTGCCTATGTGGGGAAACTAAAAGAATGAAGACTTTTCATTCAAGTATTTAAATTTTGTACAAACATTAAACACACTCTTACTTTTCTCAAAGAGGAAGAATTTTAAAAGAGCTATTAAGCATTTGGATAGCAGAGGGCTTGACAGCTTAATGGTCAGAATGCAGCTCTCTGGAGACTGGCATGCCAGAATGAAGTCCTTCCTTGCTCTGCCTGAAGCTAGGGGGCTTAAGGGAGAACTGCCATCTGTACTAAATGTCCAAGAGGTGCCTCTCTGGCTCTGCTAAACATCTGGGATGCAGGGACGATGGAAGCACCTGTTGAGACAGTGAAGGAAACATGGATCTAAGTGCATCCTGCTTTCCCATCCCCCTGTAATGCTCCTGAGGAATTTTATCTTATGCAGAGAGAACTCTTCGCCCTGCTCCATCAGCTGTTTCCTCCTCCCCTGCCCCCATGAGAGCTCCATCCACTCAAAGGCCAAGTTCTACCCTAAATGATTTACCTAATCCCACAGTGAGGCAGGGGCTGACGTGAAAATAAACCCACTAGACCTGAAGACTTCCAGTTAAATACTTGCTCTTGCTACAAGTATTAGATCACAAGTCCTAACTAAGGGAACATTCTTTCCAGAGCTGCTGATTCAGGGTTGCATAAGTGACAGAAATATAGGAGGTACCAAAAACATAGTCTATAAGTTTTCCAATAAAAATAACCAGAAATGCTATTTTACACAGCATACAATATCGCAAGTACCAGAGAAGCTTTATGATTCATTGCCATCTTCTACTAAATTTAATTTGAGATATTGATGGCCATGGACAATTACTTCAAAGTCAATTCTCCAAACCATTCATCTTTTTCTCCAGTGCACTCACTGCTTGTCATTTTCTTTTGCCATTCTTATACCTCCAGCTTAGCTGATGGAAGCTGTCTGTGGTTTGTAATGCAAACCAAATGTTCCTTCTATGTTTCATTTTTTTCCCCCAAGCTTTATTTTTCCAGCCTTAAATCTTAAAAGCCCAAACTCAGACTGTCTTCTGCAAACAAAATACATGATCTGAGCTGTAGCCATTTGGTTCAAATTTTTTGGTTGGACATTAAACCAAGCATTTACAAGATACAAATAATTTGGTGTAGCTCCCAGATGTGAATGCTCTGCTGTTAACCAGACAGTAGGAAATACAGGACTTTACTAGCAAGAACAAGATGAGTTTTACATTACCAAGTGCTAGCAGCATCCTCTTTTAATCTAGATCTTGCATCCTAATTTAATCTAGATCTTGTGATCTTACTCAGATTCATTGCTGCGCAGTACTAGTAACACTGAAGTGTTGCAGATGTCTAGAGCTTCCCCACAGCAGGTAGAGCTAAAGATTTGGAAGTTTTCTAATAAAGAGTAAGAAACTCTCAGAGAGTAGAATTAAAAAACGATAATTAAAAAAACCCTAATGGTAAAATAAAAATTTAAAAGGAGGAACTTACAACAGCGAGGCAGACAAACCTGACTCCTGCAGAAGGCTGTTCCTCTTCATAGGCCTGGCAAAAAAAGACAGAGTGAATAATTGAAAACACACTCTCCTGGTGCCACGTGACTCAGTTTCAGTAATTGTGCTCAGTACATTGGAACGGAGCTATTGTTTCCTAATTGAAGAAAATGTCAGCAAGGCTAGATAAACAAAAGCAATGGGATGCAGTATTGGGGAAGCTCTTTCCAGCAGGCTCCCAGCTACCCGGACATGGCGGCATTTAAGGAGTTTGTGTCATTTGTTTTCACCCGTGGCTCTCTGGTCCAAGGTTTGATGGGGTTGAGGCATGTTAAACCCACCTGAGGGGAGTTGGAGCAACAGCAGAGTCTGTGCTAATCCAGTGAAGGTTTTCTGTTGTAGGCTGAGATGGCAAGCAAGTTTCTGTATTTTTTCAGCTGATATTTTAACATTAAGCTTGTAAGAGCTCCGTAGAAAAATTCTGCTCCAGGAGCAAAACATAAGAGGTGCAACTTTTGAATGCCAGACCCCTGTGTTGTTCACCTTGAACACAATCTCTTTAACCTACCAGTTCTTAAATAATTTTCTCTTTATGGGCTAGACTGCAACTTTGTGATCCCATCTGATCAAGTACTCAGAAAATGGTTTATCACATAAATCATGTCAGTCCCCACCTGTTGATCCTCAGTTGTGCTCAGACAGACAGGTAACAAAATTGCTGCAAAAACCTGCTTGCTCTCAATGAATTCGTGTGATAAGATGCATAGGGTATTTGTTAATTTGAAAAAAATCCTTAAAAGAAAACATTGTATCTGAAACAGTTAATATTAGTCTATTGAAATAGTCAGGCCTCTTTAGAGTGTTCTCACAAACCATAAATCTCCTGCTTTTCAGGAAAATGTGATCATAAACCTGGCTCTGTCTGGTCATGGAAATGGTCAATATGAAAGTGCTTAGGTACCTGCTGCCCTCTGTGTTCTGTGTCTTGAATGTTCTGGTTTTATTGCTCTGTCAGTAACCTTGGAAAGGAGAGAGGAATTATAGAAGAGGTTTAAAATATTGCACAGAGAGGGACTCAAGTTTAGTTATCCTATGGCTTCTAGGTAAAACATAGACTGTAAAGACAAACATCTCTCCCATGAGAATGATTCCATACTGGGAGGAAAAAGGGAACATGAAATCTCTGCTCTATACAGTGTGTACAGGAATCTTGGAATACTCTGTCCATGATAATACAATTTTGGGCATTCTTTATTTTAAACATGTATCAAGAGAATTTGACATAATTTTCCTAACATCCATGTCATTGGGATATTTTTTCCCCAAAGAAATCTTCGCTGAAGGACAGAGGTTTTACCTGACTGACTGGTTAACAAACGACATGGAACATTACCCAACTCTTTCAGAAGAACAAAGCTTTGGCACTGACTAATGATCAACAATTATGAAGTAGCTTTCCTGGAAAGGAGGAGAAATAGGGAGCTGATTTTTTATTTTGGGAAAGAGTTTGTCGCTGTATTTGAAGAGAGAGCACAGTGGCCTTGTACATAAAATGAGGTTTTATATGTAGTGCTAGTACTGTAAAAAAGAAATATCAACAAGGAAGCAAAGCCACAGACTGTTTACCACTTTACTGTCTTTCACTACAACACACACATGTTTTTGTTTAGCAATAGAGAACTCATTCACACAAAATCTCAACAGTCCCTGAGTTCTGATCCAAGCTGATTGAGCTGGAAGCTCAAAAGCATTGGAAAGCTTGCTTTATTTCTTCCCATTGTCACAT
The DNA here is from genome assembly GCF_901933205.1 of Camarhynchus parvulus. Classification (NCBI taxonomy): domain Eukaryota; kingdom Metazoa; phylum Chordata; class Aves; order Passeriformes; family Thraupidae; genus Camarhynchus; species Camarhynchus parvulus. The sequence goes on from NC_044580.1 coordinate 11,767,583, forward strand.
GCTTTTGCATTTCCTGACTGTGGGCTGAATAATGTAGTCCCTAAGCCACTGGGAGTTTTGTTCATTCCAAGTCTGGGCTTCTGCCAGAGCCAGCAGCAGAAACATAAATATCACAAGGAGGGGCTGTTTTTTCATGTTGCTTTACTCTAACCTTTTCAGTTTTTTCCATCTTCTCTGTACAGTAATTGTTCAGTGCCCAGTGGTGAACAGAAAAGCAGGTTTTTAGAAGCCATAAGGAAAAGGAGAAGGAAAACTTCTACTGTGCCTGCCTCTTGCATTAATGGTGTGCTTTGATATTGGATACTGTGGTCAATCTTCATTACTTAGCTCAAAGGTATTGTAGGAGGAAAAGGGCAATGAACACTGATCAGAGGCTGGAATTTTGTATTAAAAGATTGACATTATGTGGACTCTCCTATGCAGAAAGGGACTACATTGATAAAAGTTTATGAGATAATAGGAAATATAAGGCAAATCAGTGTGGTTTCTTTATTTCCTTCTCATGTGAGGTACAGGAAAAGAATGTGGTAAAATAAAGAGTGTTCAAACAAATAAAAGGAAATACTTAAAATCTAAACCATAATGAATGTGTGGAACAAGAAGGCAGCAGAAATCATGAGCACTTTGAAGTTAACTGTTTTGTCTTTGATTTCAGTCTGACAGACATTTTACTCCAAGAGGTGAATTGATGAAAATATATATCTGTAGATAATGGGAATAGCATACAGAAGGGGCAGCAACTCCTGCTCCAGAATGAGTCAAACAATGCAGTTTACAGGTAGAATGATACTCGTGCCATGGGATAGTTACCATAAAATGGAGTAACTCTTCTGATGTCTGGAGTTTGTATCTATTGGCAGTGGATAAAGGCACGAGAAGAGCCACTGCACTCAATAGTTATGGCAATTCTTCTCTTTTGGGTGACTAAAATCTGGATGTGTCTGGAACTATAGCAGATACAGGAGCTGATCCCTCTTTTCTCCAAATTATTTTCCACATACACAGGTTTGGGTTCTAGAGGACAAATATGCAGACTATTCAGTACTAAATATTTTGCCTGTTGCTACTGGTGATAACCTTTTCCAAAAAGGAATGTATAAATTTAAACAGGACATTAGTACTGGGCAAAGCAGATTTAAGTAGTGATGGAACAGCCTCAGTCCTGATCTCCACCCAGCCCCAAATACTGCTTCTGTTCTTATGAAAGCAAGCCAATAGTTTGGAGTGTTCAAGTTTTTATCCTGTCCTTACATTGCTCAGTAAACTGATAATTTACTTTTGCCTTAAACACAGCCACAATTTTCACATTTGCCATGTTCCAGACTACAGCTATGTTGTAAAGGACAATCCATCCCCTCACTGCTGCTAAGCCAGGCTGGATTAGTCATCTCTGTCTTGGGTTTCATGGCTTTCACACTGCCCTTCCATCCATGAAAACATAGCTACATGGCACGTTGAGTCACCATGTTAGCCCAGCTAATCCAGTATCCTTCTCCAGCAATAACTGATAGCAATTGTTTTAAAGGGATTAACTTTAAAAAAAAATCAAGATAGAGCTTGCTTTCAGGACGAGTTTCTGATTACCTTGGTAGAGTAGACTGGCACTATGAGGTTTTGTATATTTGTTCCAAAATGCTTGGATATATCATGATATGATATGATGATATTATATGATTGATATGATATGATATGATAGTCTTGTTTTAGCAGAAGTTACAGCTGCTCCATCCTGGATAAGTATTGTGTAATGTCAAATTAGGTAAATCTCTTTTTAATTCCTTTCATTATTTAGTGCCTAACTTATGCCAGGAAGCACAAAGATATTTTTTCCCTTCTACACATGAAATGAATCCTGTGTAATAGAACTGTAATTTATCCATTTCTGGTTCCCATTAAGCTTTTGATTTCAAGAGTATGTGCAGGCAATGAGTTTCATGTGTTACATATAAATATACTTCCTTGTAATTGTTTGAAATTTGTTGCCTCTAAGATTTGTTCAGTTCTTGTGCTAGGAAAAATATTCTGATCTTCACATCTCCGTGGAATACTTTTGTCATTGATCTCTGTACTGATGTCATCCTCTGTCTTCTGCATACTTTTATCTTTTTGTCTTCTGCCCCTCCTTTCGGCTTCACACTGCTTTTATATGTTTGAAACTCTTCCTTTTGCTTCAGATCCTTTTTGAAAAAACTCACTTCCTTTTGTGAACTTTATTACCTGACTATTTTATGATGGTATCCAGCTCTGCAACCTCCTAGACTATTTTCAAGTGAATTGCTTTCCTGTGAATTAAAAAAAGTTCCTAGACCTTGTCTTGCCAGAAACATTTGTGTTTCATGACTTGCACTCCCACTCTGTGATTACTGACCTCTCTTGCTGCAGTGCCCCAGAGATGAGCAGTAAAATACTGCTTATATAGTTCCGTGCAAGAGGGTCTAATAGTAAGTGTACACCCATAAAAAGTATTTTTACCTCATCTTGAGAACATATCCTTGAACTCCATGAAGAATATGTTACTTTATGCATACAATGCTTTGTTTACAAAGTAGCCCATGTGATTTACATAAGTGATTGTGTTAAGAGTGTGTGATTGAAAAAGTCCAGCACTATGAGTGTCAAGTTTGTTGGCTGTAGCCATGGAGGGGTGCATGAGGCAAAAATTGTACCCTTTCAGCTAAGTGTTGTGCGCTGTATTTTTATTTTAATATTTTTATAGTGTGTACATAGACCATGTGTGACATTATGCTGGGCTTTGAGAAACACTAAATATTTATGTCAGCTATGAAGCTGCTAAATATCTAGTACTGAAGGAAAGGTCCATCTCTTTTTTTTTTTAAACCATTGACCAATACACAGCTTATAACTTAATGCAGCACCAGAGTAGTAAAAGCATTATGTGAGCTCTCCTGTATGGTGTCATTTAAATTTAAACAAATATTTTTAAAAGTTATGACTTTAGCTTCTTTCCACATAATGCTCCTTTTTCATCTGACTTAGTATTTCCTTTAATTTATAGTTCCCTAAACTGTAGGCATACATAAAGGCCCCTTTACTGAATGAAAGGAGAATTATCAATAGCCAAACTATGAATTATAAGGAAAAAACCATAAATGGCAAAAGAAAACTGAATTGACTCTACCTACAAAAATGATAAAAAAAATTTCTCTTTATTTTTCATGAGTTCAGTTAAAAAGTATATTTAGACCTGCCCTTTTTTTTAATCTGTTATTGTGAATTCATATTGGATTTTGTCATATTTGTGGCTGCTCCCTTCTTTACTCCTTGAACAGATGTGAATGAATGGAAGTACTGAAAAGGTGAATATACTTAGTCCACCTGAGAGCCAGTGGCAGACTTTGGTCCAGGCACCACTTGCTCCAGCAGTCTGATCTCAGGCTCACCAGAGCCAGGGGCCTGTCATCCCTTAGCATTTCACAGGTAACATGCGTGGTCCTCTCTGGGTGGCTGGGTTGGTTGGGTTGGGTTGTCTGTGAGGGCTTTTTGTGGGGGAGAAGGTATTGCAGAATGTTTTGGGGTGTTATGGTTTGGTTTGGGCTTGTTTGTTTGTTTGTTTGTTTGTTTTTTCAGTTACCTTTGTCAGTGATTGGTGGTGAATTACACAACTTCTTCTCTTGGATATTAGTGGATGAAGAAAATGACTTTACCACATTTGTAGAGTTGTCATTTTAAGCACAAGGCTTAAGCAGTAGCTATTTCTGAGTATTTGTCATCCCTGGAGCTTGGCAGAGGCAAAGCTACTTAACACAGGCTGCTTCTTAACTCTGCCTTAGAAAACTCTTGAGGACCCTCCACATTTCTCCTGCTGTGCCTTATCTCTAAGGCTGTGACAATCAGAATGAACCTGAGCAGACAGGTTTTGTTTATGGCGTTGAAGATAACAGTATAAAGTTCCAATGGCAGTTCTCTTTTTTTTTGGCAATACTGTAGCTTTTAACGCTGACTTTAGTCGCAGTGCACTCCACGTACGTCACTCACCAGCATTACAGAAAAATCAGGGTATTTTACAGGTTTCCCATGAGGGAAACAGTATAATCTGTCACATAAATAGGTCCCTGGTAAGGCAGAAAACATTATGCTTTGAGCGCTTCATGAGATCTGATGATCATAGGTGTGATAAATGGTGCTGGGGTCAGCTGCAGCATCCCAGCCTAGGTCTAGGATTTAGTGTTTGTGGGAGATTACTTTGCTTCCACATTTTGAAATCAGCCTACACCTCCAGAGCAGAGCTTATCTAATGTTAAGCAGTTTAGAGCTAGTGGCTGAGAGATCTCAGCTGAGGATTCCTGATATGGGATTTGGATTTTTCTACAGAATCAGTTCTGAAGCCCAACAGTTGTTTTTATAATTAGCTAGTATGATTAACCTGTTGGAGATAAAATGTTAACCTGTAATTTGTACTGATGAAAATAATTCCTACTCCAGCTAAAACTTATCTTTTAAAATAAGCACCAAATCTGAATGTAAAGACATTATTACACCAGTCTTGAAAACTTGCTAAACTTGCTATACACTCAGATAGATTGTTATGCTGCTTAGTTACCATTTCTTTTAAACATCACTGTGTCCTCATTTGCCTTTTTTTCTGTGTTGGCCCAAAAGAGCTTGACTATTGCAGTTATGGCACAGTAAATACTTATGATCACTTCCTCAGATTTTTTTATAAACATCAGTAGGAGGACCATGGAGTGAAAAGAATCATGGAAGAGCAGCTATAAACTGGATTGTGGGACAGACTTTCTGCCTCCAGACCCAGGGCTGACTTGTGACCTGACTCTCTGGAAAGGCTGGACACACTCAAAGGGCTGCTGTGAAACAGTGTGCTGAGGTTCAGCATGGTCCATCTCCTAGAGCAGCCTTGGTGCACGTGGACACTCAATGACCTCGACCCTGCAGCACAGATGTGCTCAGGGAAGTTAAATTTTTCAGGTGTCCTTTTCTTATGTATGCTCATTTTTGATCCAGAGAATACCTAATAATGATTTCCATAAGAAGTGATGCTATATTCTTTGTCTCTGTTGGATTTCCCAAAAGAAGCAGCTCTTCTGGGATTTAACTCCCAAGTAATTGTCAAAAAAATCATGTTCCAAGACAAAAATATGACCACCAATATTACCCAGGATTTTCTTTCTCTGGTTCTTTCTTTTTTATTTCAACACCTTTTAAACTGATTATAAATGTCTTTTTATTCATTGACTGAATCTTTAAAGACTCTACTCAAATAAACAATCAAGAATATCCAGACCTTTGAGGGTTGCATAAGTTGAGGGGTTTTTTCTTATTTCTGTCTTATAGAAAGGACCCTAAATACATAAAATAGGTATCAGAAAAACATTAAAACTTTGACAATATCAGTTTAGCATTAATCTTGGGCAGAGAAGTAAACTACTCATAACTGAATCTTACCAACCACATCTAATGCTCTATAAAGCAGTAAAAATCTGCCCCAGCTCTGAACACTCTAATTGAGTCTGGAGATCTCCTTCCAGCTCTGATGGTGACCTGCTGGTTTGACCCAAGGTTTGCTTTCCTCACTTCTGAATCCTTGTCCTCATCAAAGAAGGAGGGTCATGGCCTTGTGGTCACCTTCTTTTCTGGACGTGTGGGGTGACAATTTCTCTGATGAAAAATACTGGAAGATAATTGTTTGTTGTTTGTTTTTTTAATGGGACGATGCACAAAATAATAGCTACTCCTAGAAAACAACAAGAATTTGCTGTTGTCAAGTAATGATATCCTTTCAACTCACCTCCTATATAAGCAGAATCTATTGCATACAAAGCTTATTCCATATGATAAGGCATGCAAGCTATCTCACAGGGTGCAGTATGTGCCACACTGTAATACAGAGAGCAGAAATATTCTAACAGCAGGAGGCAAATTAAGCAGCAGATCACAGTCCTGGTGCTCTCTAAGAGCCAGGAGCTGTAAAAGCAAAGAGATCTTGCCTGTCAGGTCAGTCCTTCAGCACAAATGGAGGCAATTTGACAGCCCCACAGCTTTATGTCAGGCTGGTACCGTGGGGGAAGAGGGGAGGGTTTTGTCCAACTCCACCCTGGCAGCAATCCTGCTCCAAAGCCCTGCAGTGAGTGCGTGTCCCAAGGCTCTGCTGGCCAGGAGCTGGCTCCCAAATCTGGGCTCCCAAATCTGGGCTCCCAAATCTGGGCTCCCCAGCTGCACCCAGCAGGCTGCATTGGCAGCCGGGACAGCACATCACCTACACCCTGTGCTGCACCAGCCTGCACCTCTTTCTGTGGGCTCACACTGCCTCAATCCGTTACTAATGAGGCGCAAAATCACGGATCCTATTAAGTGAACACTGCATTAATAATGCTGGCAGGGTTTCAAGTCTACAGATGTTATTTATAATACATGACTAAACAAATATGTATTCCCTTTGAGACTCAGACTCAGGAGCAATTTACTGATTTCCTGTATAGGCTAGTTCATACAGAGATTTGAGTAAATACTACATTTGAATGTCTTGCTTGGATCTATGCTCTGGAACTGTAGTAGACAATCATATTAATGTTTAATTTTAAAATTATTAGAAAATTTGTTTTCAGATTATTAGATATTGGTGCTATCTAGTTCTCATGGAGGAACACGTTTTTCTGTATTGCTTCTTTAAAGAAAAAATAAAATAGTCAAAGAATATAGCCTTCAGTTACACAGCACAGTGGAAATGAGTAGAAGGGTTAAAGAAAATTCTGGAAAAAAGGGACTTAACAGAAGCTAGAAAAAATGAATTAAAACCCCATATCCTCTCCTTTCTATCTAGTTTTGAAATTAATTAATCTTATTTATGAAATTTAATTGCCAATGAGATATTTTGTAGTTTTAAAAATGCTTCTGAGTAATGAATCATTTGATCTTGATGTGATTTTGTTTCTTTTCTGCCTCTTAATAATAACAATATTGCAGGTATACAGGGGCCTTCAAAACTGAAGAAAGCTGTGAACTCACAAAGATCTCTGGTCCACTCTGCAGGCTTTTATATACATTAAGACAAAGAGAAGAAATCTTTTACAGCAAACCAGAAGTGTCCTAAATTAAGGTACTCCATGAAGAGGATCTTTGTTTAATTCATAATGCTGATCATTGAACAATAATAATCTGCTTCAAATTTCTCAGACAATTTAAAGACAAACCAGAGATAACAGTGAATAGACAGACAAAAACATAATTTGTGACATACCTCTTATCTGCTTATTCTTCTCTTTCAAATTCTGAAATTAAAGCAGTTGAAAATAACACATACTGACATGTAAAAAGAGCTGACTGCATGATGACTAAATAATTTGCTATAAAAATATCACTTACCATTGACATTGCCAAGTATCTTCTTATTTAAATCTGTTATTATCATGCCTTCTTGGGTATGAAATATGCAGCAGAGTCCATTCCCAGTGTGTTAAATACTTGAGAAAATAATAAATGCAGTGTAACTCCACAGTGTTTGGATATTTGACTGTAACTCCTAAGCATTCAAACTGACTACTCAATATAACAACTTTTCCTCTGCAGAAAATGCCTTGCTATTTGCCAGCAAATCTTTAATGCTTTAGATTGGGTATTTCCAACTACCGCCCTACTTGCTAGGCAGATGTGTATAAAAGAGATGTTATTTCACTGAATCAACCACTGAGATCGTAACCCTTTTCCTGTACCACAAACAGAAATATAAAACCTCAGACTTTCCTTTTGGACTTTTACTGACTTGTGTCTGTTGTAAGAAAGCAAAACACAACTAATCCGAGCGCCAGTGTATGGAAAATGTGTTAAAACGTTTTAGATCATCTCACTGCTTCTCATTCCTGCAATTCATTGGTTAACTGGCTCCTTCTGTGTTTATGTAGTTGCATGGTACAAATACAACACCTAAACTTCTCGCCTAAAGTTGAAATGATTCATTTATTACTTTTTACGCCACCCCCAGGAAAAAAAAAAGAAGGAAGAAAGAAAACACACAGTGCTCATTTAACCCAAGTGAGTGAAAACGTCTTTCATAAGGTCTGTAAGGGCTTTGGGAGATTTTTCTTTGGTGAATAAAGTCTGTGTAGTGGAGGGAAGAGTTTTGTCTGAGGATGGTAGAATTTAGGCTAGAGCAAACAGACAAACTAGGGTACTCTTGCTGTGAGAAAATAAGATCATAATAAAGGAGGTGCAAATGTTATTTATTCATATGAGATCAATTGAGATGGAGTTGTTTTGAGTGGAGGCAGGATCAAGAGAGGAGGTAGTGCCTTGCTCTCTGAAATGGTATCAATATTTATTTAGGTCCTTTAGTGAGGTAATTACCCTAAATAGATAATACATAGACTTTCCATCTTCTGGGTGCCTATAAATATTAGTTAACCACATTAATTATAACCACAATGGGGAAAGCACAAGCAGAACAATGTGAGGGCCATACTAAGAAGTGGAAAAAAGGATTAAATGAAGACATTTCCTTTGCTTCTTTTTCTATAATGCAGAGAATGGGGCTATGTGATAAGGCACTCTTCCATAGGATGTACCACCCTGATTTCTGATACTGCCTGTGGACCCAGCCGCTGTTAGACAGAAGGGATTACAGTGGGTAACCCTTGTTCTCCCAACAGCTCTGATGGGACAGTTACTCTGCCTTCATTCATCATCCTCTCCAGATGGACATTAGAATTAATCAGGTTCTAGCCCTAACAGCTTGCTTCAGGACCACAGCTGGAATCAGCATGTCTAGACTGATTTATTCCTGGCTCTCAGACCTGTGTGCATGCTACTATTCCATATGCTTCCTGTTAAAGAGGTAATAGTGCCATTTCACAGCATAGCTTCAGTTTTTCTTTCTTCCTCCCCTTTTTATTGTAATTAGATATTATTTTGCTTATGTAGGAAAATGTCCTGCCCCTGTTCTGAAATAGGTCAAACTTCCAGACAAACAAAATAAAGTTCACAAAGGAAACAGTTAAATTTTCTGACTGCCTGCACTGTCATAGAAAATGCTAAACACATTTGTAAGTTATATAAAACTGTGTAAGTTCATATTTTCCTCTCCTGGTTTCACAGCCCAGAACAGCAAAAGGACCTTGTGACATCTCTAGGCTCTCAAGAGTTTAGTAATAAAAATAAAAATAATCCTGGGCAGAAAACAACACTCCACACCCTGCTACTGCTGAGCAAATGAGTTTCCCATTTTCCTCACTTATCCTCAGACTAAACAATGTTAAATTTACAATTCTAACATCTATTTATAGCAGGCACTCTACCCTAAGAACCACAGAGGTTGGTGTATATCATTGTCCTTAATCCACGGGCCAGCTTTCAGCTTGGCTTGTCACGTAATTAGAAGAGAAATCTTTTGTCTTAATTAAAATCCAAGCAATTTATGCATTGAGGCATGATAAAGCCCCAAGGTGGGTGATGTGTAGGGGTGGAAGGGGTGTTCATCTGCTGTGAATTAACCTCTGATTGTAGTTCTTCATGTTTACTGTGAAGAGTAACTGATAACATTAACAGCAGCATGGGCTTCTGCTGGGGGTCTGCAGAGCCTGGGAAGTTCCTCTGGGTGCTGCAGGGGAGGGAATTCCTGGGATCTGACAGAGCTGATAATCCTGACAGCTCACACTGGGGGAACTAAGCTGGGAATGTGCCTGCAGGAGGGGAAAGTGAGCTAAAAAGCCAAGGGGGGAGCAGGCGGTAACTGGTGTGGGACTCTGGAAGCAGCAGAGGGTAATTTGGGGATGTACATGCAGGGGCTGAGGGGAAGGAAGGGATTAAAGGAGGAAAGAATTCAGTTATGGTGCTAGGCTGGATTTGAGCAAGCAGGTAAAAACTGAACACAAAGTGCTGGGTATAGGCATCACCAGGTGAGCCTAAGCTGGGTAAGACCCAGCACTGGACTGGGCTCTACAGTCTGGGCTTAGCAGAGCAATGGGGTTCTGTGAGGAGCTGGCCCTTTGCATTTTTCTCTAGAGCAGCACAGAAATTACATTCAGGCCTCGTGCTCGAAAGAAGCTCATCCACAGTCTGTATGTCACTTATCTCAGTAGATATGACAAAGGGACAGATATGATCCTGCTAACATTTTTTGCAAACTCAAGGACTGAGAAATAGAGAAGTTGTTTAGAAAAAAATCCCTTTGATTTGAAGGATGTCATAATTTTGATACCCTCTAAATATCTTTCACTTTGTACTTTATCAGTGCCCCTAAATCTCGTTTAATTTCTTTTTCTAGGTGATTCCCATTTATTTTCATATAATGAAAGCAAAATAACCTAATCTTAAAATGAAGAATACTTTGTTGATGTATTTGGTAGCGTTGTTGTTCTTTCCAGTATTATTCTTCAATCCATCTTTAATATAGCTTGACATTTTGTTTGCTTTTTTTGACCACTAGTGTGCCCTGAGTAGAAGTTTCCATTAAGCTGTCTGCAGTAACGCCTAGATCTTTTTCTTGAGTGATTTTGCAAACCATCAAGTGTATATGAGTAGTTCAAGTTGCTCCTTTTAGTACACATTACCTCAGTCTTGCCTACACTGAATTTCAGCTACCATCTTTTTTGGTTCTTTCTTTTAGGCTTTTGTTTTGTTTTGTTTGCTCTTGGGGCTTTTTTTAAGTCATGGCTTTTTAAAATGATCACATAATTCCCAGTTATGCTGTCTCTGCTACTGAATGCTTCCTTTCCAGATAAGTAGCATATAGATTAAATTAACCCCATTTTTGGTGTAGGTTTTAGGAACTCTACTTGTTAATATACTTCCCAGCTCAAAATAACCATTGACTTGTATTTTTTTATTTAGTCTTCACAACTTTCTGAGTCATAATATATTTCTTTGTCCTCTGCTATTCTTTACCCTTAGATATTTTATGACATTTAAAATAAACAACTAGGTTATACCCCTAAGATTAAACTTTTATTCATTATTTTAATGTCTTTTTTAAAGAATTTATTCATAATTGGCTGTTAAAACTCTATAGGGACAAGTACAGCCAGCGTAGCTAAAGACAAAGCCAGAGTTTACCTAGAAGAGCAGAATGGCAGGACAGAGGAAGTCAAAAACTCATTTTGCAAGAAGAGTCTCTTTCAGCCTCTCCAGAGCAGTGTGGAATAATCCTCTCACAGCTGAATTCAGAAAAGCAGCTCCCAGGTGCTCTTAGTCTAACTACTGAGCTCAAGCCTGCTCTTCTGTGCACCAAATGTCCCCTCTCCATCTTCCCCTCCTGCCTCCTTGGCCGCAGTGGAACAGCTTGTTCTGCTCTCAAACTGCCCAGGCAAAGAGAAATGGGAACTGGAGTGGGGTTTGTGGATGTAACTCTTTTCTCCAGCTATCTCCAGGCCACCCACCCTCACTGAGGTCTTGGATGCAGCCTTGAAAATGGATGCATGTGCCAAAAAGCATCAAGGAAGAACAGGATCCTTACTACTGAATAAAGCATTAAATGAGCCCTCCATGTCCAATTCTGGCATCCACTCATTTTAGCACAGATGGCAACAAGGTGGGAAGAGTTCAGAAAACCATTATAAGAAGTCTGAGGACTGTGTTTTGCAGTAAGACACTAAAGAACTTGTTTTATTTTCTTCCAGCAGATTGTTGCAATGTGATGTCTTTACAGGCTGTGTACATACCAGCATGAGGCAGAATTCAGAGCACGGGAACATGAAGGCAGATGCATTTGAATCACAAATATGGTTGCACAGAAGTTCATCATTAAGGTAATTAGAACTTCCTGTAATATCTCTTCTGCTCTGTGCAATTTATCACAGCAGTGATACACTGGTTTTGGAAAAGTGGCTGATCTCATCTCAACATTTAATACCCTCCTAATCAATTTTGGGAGCTACCTTTCTGTTTAGCTCTTTTTTCAAAAGCCTGCTCACTCATTCATATTTTGCATTAATGTCTGGAAGAATGCAATATAGTAATTGGTAAGATCAGGTGAAATGAATTCACCTCACTAATGGTTTGTTTTCTTTAACTAAGTGAAGTTATTAATTGTAACTTACTATGTGTTGTCCTGATTGTACTCAACATAAAATGTTATGTTGCTTAATGAAATGTGAGACTTTGCCCCAATACACTTTTATTCCATAACCAGTGGATATATAGTAGTATATCATACTAGTATATATTTTGCAGCAACAGGAACTGTATGAGACAAACTGTTTTTAACTGCGGCAGAGGTGAATCCTCTTTGATGTCTAAAATGCTCTTTCAAGCAAACTTTTTAGCTTCAATGAACAAGGCAGAAATATATCAACACAGAACTTTGTAGACTGTTTTTGAAGAATTTAACTGTGGCTATATTTGTCTACTAAGTTGTAATTATCTTTTTTTTATTTCTGTGGGGAAAATAACCTAGGTTCACCTGTAGAAGCTTAATATCATATTGGATTCTCAGGGAGAGGTAGTTCTGCAAGTTTAAATTTATTTTGAGGAGCTTTAGTTTGTGTTCTTCTCTTTCTCTGTAAATTTGGTTTCATGGATGGTTTCTGAACTCTTTAAGAGCTCCTTTATTGCTTATCATTTCAGTTTCAACTTCACTGTCCCATTCTCAGGAAACTTACCAAACATGCTGTTATGTTGAAGCACATAGAATTCCAGGTGATGAATATTCTCTTCATGACAGTTACACAGGAGGACTGTTCTCACTTAATTACACTGCTCATTTGCAAAAATTGCTGACCTACCCTGGCATGATAAAAAGTTCTCTTTGGTAGAATACCTTCAAATATATCTGAAAAATTCTTACAGAGCATTTACACCAAGGCTGATATATTTTGTTATAACAATAACATGATATTATTGCAAAAAACCTAAGATTATAATAGGTTACATGGGCTGACCAAAAAACCTTCACCACTTGTTGGGTTTTATGTAGTGCTTAACTTCTAAAACCAAACAGCAAATGGTGGTGTCACATAACAGGCCAAATGTGTGGTAGAAAGTGACTTTGCCTCAATTCTTTTCATGATGAATGAACATTCTGTTCTCAGAAATAATTGCTTGGATGAAAAGGTCACACACATCAACCGTGGAGTGCAAATGGTTACTCCCCAAATCCTTGTTAAGCTAATTTCATAGGAAGCAGGAATTTGTGTTGGTGTTTCTGAATGCTGTATAAAGCCCAGTGTTCAGAAGAAACCATTCAGTTTCAGTAGTTCCAAAGTGTGGCACTGTTTAAAATCAGTTAACACTTGCAGAAAAAATTCCAAAACCGCCCAACATGGCACAATCAGTTGATATATGGTTAGATATTAATTAGCAAGGGGCAGATAAAAATGTTGAATTTCAAGTACTTCTGGAAGCACCAAAATTTTCAACAAGCAATAAGAACAATAAGGTATGTTATATCAAAGGTCATGCATGTGATGCCATATAGGGGTCATGTAATTATTGAGATAGCTACATGCATTCCTTTTAAACAAATTGTAATTTTTTTCTGAAAAACAAATGAGGAGACAAAATACAAGATCCAGGCAACTTGTGTCTGGATAAATTGATAACTTAATTAAAATTATTAATTTGATTAATTAAACCTGTGGAATTTGGTGCCATATGAGAGCAAGTATAGGCAGACATTTTATGGAAAACGTTGGAATGCCATCATATTTAAGAGCAATGAAAAATTTTTCTTTGTAATATTTCTTTGTTTTTTCTTATTAGCACCTAATAAACATCCACAATCTACTTCTTACTACCTTTATGAAGTAGCTATGACCAGTAGGGGTAGTGGTGCACAGATATAATAAATGAAGGAAGAGAGGGCACATGATAGACACATGAGGAAATGCAGAGCAGAACACCATTACCTGTGATAGACAGGGAAATGGAAAGAGGTTTGTCTTTTTTTGAAACAGTGACTGGAGATACAAAGCTCAAGCAGAGGGGATTTTTGGCTTGGCTCTGTTTTTTACCTCTACTATGATCACTGAGTTCCAGTGTTGCCATAAAAATAAAAGACAAAGATAACTATTGCTCCTTACCTGAGCTACAGCAATTTACCATCTATGTAAGAAATGAGCCCACCCCCATATTTATGATTATTATCTATTGGACGTTGTATTTCACAGCAGGGACAAATGTGAATTTGTAATACCATGCAGCTGTGGGTGGCTGTCTTGGTGATTACCATGGCTGACTGCTTTCTTCAAGAGCTTGCCAGGCCAGAGCTAGCTGCATTAAGACTCTAAGATTTGCAGTTTCATACTCAGCCCTTCCCTTTTATCCTGATTGGCTTTCCCTTCCAAGGCAACAAAGCAGGAGGTATTCTTTAGCTGCCTTTCAAGCTGCCATTCTGTCCAAGAGTTTGAATGCTGATGGTTTCAACTGTGCCTGCTTGAGACACCTGAAAAGTATTCAACTAATACCACAGCAATCTGACTAAATTATTAATGTAAGTTACTTAGATTCAAGAACCAAAAATGTTTTATTGGTCATAAACATTTCTTACAATATGGTGACTTCTGGCAGAATTCCTGATTTGATCCAAAGCTGGTGTTTCAATAAGAAAGTCTTAAAAGTAGATTTCAGCTGCCATTTTGGCAGCAAATTCACAAAACACAGTAAAATAAATTGGGAGCTTATCACAGAAATTACGCCAACAAGGTTAAAAGTTGCTTTTGTTGTAATTATGAATTATTGACCACAAAGTGATCTAGGTCCTCTGCTCAATATGCTTGGAGAGAATTATCACCCTGACTGTCTTAGGATGAACAAAGAGCACAGCTCAATATGCTGAGCCATCTTTAGGCAAATTTTTGGTTTCTCTGTAAGACTGTGAGTAGAACTTGAGAAAGCAGAAAGGGGAATGAAAACAGAAAGGAAAAAGAGTGCATGGTGAAACAATAGCTAGAGTGTTGTTCTGGATCACCATGTGATGCCATGGAGCCATTCATAATCAGACCTGAATATGTCCCTGACCACTGCAGATTACACTGAAAGAACTAATTACTTCAGGTAGCTTCAAAAGAAACCAGGTAATTCTCTTACATAAGGATAATTTTTTCTTCTGCATATGCTGAACTGGATGTGATTTCCATGTTAGCATAAAAGTTCCCAGAGTGTGTATGTGTATATAGCAGAAATTCATTTATATTTCTCTATAAGTGTTTATTTTCATGGCACAGTTACATTCACTGGTTATTTTTCAGACTATAATACATCTTGGGTGTTCTGGTTAAACTGATGCTGCCAAAATTGTCAGCAAAAAGACCAGAAAAGCTGATGAACCTTAAACTTTTCCCCAAACAACTGCTCAGCTGTTTCTTCAGGATATGGAAGAGGCAGAAAGTCCAAGCAAGAGGAGCAGTAGGAAACCAGGGAGGGACAGAAATTTCTGTCTGACATGGATTGCACAAACCTCTGTGTTTGATCTTTTAGAGACCCTAAAACAATTATCCACAGTTATTAGCATTTCAGGAGTTATAAGAGATTTGAATATAAAGGAAAGATAGTTCAAACTTCAGGTCAGTGCTCTGCTCATTCACTAGTTTCTTGCTTTCATTTTGCTTAGGAATTTAATATCTTTATAAATTGTACCAGTAAGGTTTACAGGAACATCTAAATTAGATTTTTGAAAATTATCTTCTTAGACCAAGATCTCCAAGGGTATGTGCAACATAATTCCTGGCAATTTTAACATGAAAAAACTGAAGAAATAGTTCTTCAGTCTCTCAGGACTGGTGTCTCTGTTGCAAATGGGACTTGTGCTAAGAGTTGGTTAGGTATTTTTAACTTGTATGCCATATAATTAAAAAAACTAAATATATGCATAAAAAGAAATACTACCATGGATAATTCTTATTCCCTTCTGTGGGTTTGTCAGACCCACAGGGACAGCACTGTGGTTTGTGGGATGTTCTCCTAGCAACTCCTACTAACATCAGAATTACTTGGGCAGCTGAATCTTCATACCCCACACTAAGAGTTTGCTACTTGGCCCTACTTTATGTGCAGATTTCATATGCCCATATCTCTGGTTATTTGCACCAGGGTTACTTCAGTTCCTTGTCATCTTACAAATGCTTTTATAATAACAGCTTTATGTTACTACTTACTGAGCTTCTCTGCTGTAGTTCTTTGTATTTGGAGAAAAATGATGAAGATGAAGATATGGTCCCTGCCCCAAGGAGGCTATAATTAAAACAAGACCAGCATTATAGAAACATATATTCTAGCTGGCCTCTAACTGGATGGTCTGTTTAGTTTTGTTTTGACGTATTGTATGAAGCAGCATTTAACAGATGTTGGGAAATTAGCTCTCTGAGTTTCTTGTATAAACTTAGAGCAGAGATTCATGTGTATGAATTAATTTCATCACTGAATGAGGGCATTAATGTCATCAGGAATTTTAAATGTTTGTGCCTATTCTGCTGTACTTTGAGTCCTCCTTGCCAGAAAATATAGAAACTTCTCAAGAGAAGGTGCCTCAGTTGTAGCAATGCTTTCTAGCACCATACTGACCATTTTCTTCTGTTGAGTGAATGTTGCCTTTTGCAAGCCCAGCAGCGGGAAAAAAAAAAGGGGAAGAAAAGTGTCAGTTGTTTCCTTACATACCCTCTGCACACAGTGTTGACCAAAAAAATCCCCCAAAACCCCAAACTGGAAGGGTCTCCCTGTGTCTTTATGCCAAGTTATCCTTCTTCTTGTCAGTAATGCTAATTTATCATTCAAATCCTGCAATTTATATCCTTATGGCTGCTCATATCCCTGCCGTCACAGCAAGGTGACAGATTTTCCCACTCCTCCTCTTTGCCAGGAGAATGGAGCACTGAGGATTAGATTCCCTTTTACAGCTTCCAGGGCAAAGTCAAACCAGCATGAAGGGGGGAGCTGACAGAGCAAGGCTTGCTCCTCTGTGCTGTGTTCAGGCAAGGAAACAAGGCAGGTCAGGTAGAGAGTGGATACAAGATCTGGGAAAAAGCCTAAAATAGAATATAGTTAGAAGAGAAGTGTAGCTGACAAACTGACACAGAGATTTCATCATTTTCACCTGTATTTCATGCATTTTGCATATCACATGTGTATTTTTTAAAATTTTGTGGCCTCCTTAGTTTAATTTTCTTACATTGAAGTCTTAAGCGTTTCTAAAACAACAGCTATAGTTTTAAAAGATCATTTCACACCCACCCCACTCAAATTACAACAGACATGCAATATTAATTTTGGGTGAGTGGGCACAGATGTTATCAAAATCACCCTCTTACCTGCCAACCCCACCAAATTTTCCAGTGCTTGGATATTTTCTTCCACTGATGTGTAGAATTTTATTGCAATGTTCTCTGTGCCTTTTTTCCCCTAGATGTTTTATTTAGTTACTAAACCTGCATATGGCTTCCTCCTCTATCAGTTGTCTGAGCTAAAACAATACTTTGTGACAATCACTGAACAGAAAAGCAGCTCTGAAGATACTGATGTGATTAGGTGTGAGGCCAAGAACTTGTGCTGAGTGGTGAAGAGCACTTTATAACCACAGTAAATCAGTACATTTGGGCTAGACAACATGGCAGAAAAGTGATGTGATGTAAAATATGAGCTGGGGAAGAATGTGAAAGAGAGGGAAGTGAAAAGGCATATTTAAACTGGATTTTCATTTTCCAGTGTTAAGTGTGAGTTAACCAGTCAGCTTTTCTTTGCTGACTCTGAGTTCTCCTCTTTACTTCAATATTGTGCTGCTAACACCCAACTGCAGAGCAAAACTGCAGATATGAGCACTCTCTGTGCCTCAGGCCTGTGAAAAGCTATTGTAACACAGCACTAAATTTGGACTAATGCACCCTGGCCCTCAGCAAGGACTAATAGCTCAGGATCAGCTTCATCCTAACAGCTTTTGAGCTGTCTGGGATGGAGGCAAAGTGAGTTTTATCTTCCCACAATGTACTTTGTGGAGCTATCCATATTGGGTGGAATTTGGAAGAAGCATTGAAAGCTTTTTAAGTACAAACACCTACAAAAAACAAAGTGCATTGCAAAGGAGGGAAACATCACTGCCCTTATTTCATAATAAGCACTATTAGACCAAGAAAAAGCAACAGAGTGCTCTGGTCTGGGGTGTGGTTCAGGTCTCCATTGCCTTTTCCACCAGAAATACTGTGACTCTAACTGGCAATAGCAGGATTGTTCATATTCCCCACTAATATTCAATCCCATCATTTTTATAATAAATCCTGTGTTTATCAGCAAATGGATAAATTAAAAACCCTACAGTGCACTCTACACAGCCCGATTTTTTCCTAGTTTAATACCTACAGAATCAAAGCAGAATTACGTCACTTGGTTGTGAAAATGGGAATAATTTTAATTTCTGTAAATTGGCAAAAGGAATAACAGTAGCCCTATAAAAATATGCATTGCTTGTCACACATCAAGTTTCATATCTTTACATGGAAACTGAAAGAAAAAGCTCCTAAGTTTCTCTAATTAAGTTTTGTTCCAAATTACTTAGTGTTCTAATTAATATAAAGAAGCTGATTTAATGCAATACACAATGTCCTGTATTGCTCTGTCTACCTTTGTGCTTATTTTCCAAAAAGATGATATAACATAATGACATATCCCAGCCTAGAATTCAAGTCTGTTTTAACTCGGTTTCCTCCTGTGGCATTGTTTCAGGGACTCATTTGGATTTTAACATCTCAGGCTGTTTTACAGACACGGCAGGAATTGCGCTGTTTAGAAATTGTGCTGCCATCGTGTGGACAATATTAAAAAGTGCAAAAAACAGCTTTAAAAATTGGGAAACAGGTAAGTATCTATATTTATAGTATCTGTAGATGAATTATAAATATGTATGATATGATATAAGACCTATGCACAAATCTGTGGGTTTAACACTGCTAATGGAATCAGGAATACTGATTCAATCCTGTTTATTTTCAGCTCAAGAAATTCTTTCCAATGAGCACAAAGTGATCAAAACACACAAGTCTCCAAGCCACTTTTAATCAGCACCAAATTCCAACATTACCTGCTTTTTTTACTCATTTCTGTATCTGTTTATCTCTTTGTTTTTCCTCTAAGTTTTTGCAAAACTTGTTTTTGTACAGGGTGCATTGCTGTCCTTCTACTCACACGCACAAACACTCCTACCCAAAACATCAGCCAGCCCAGGCACCCTGCCCACACAGTCCTCATTCCTGCATGAGTTCACACGAAGCTTCCTTTCAGAAATGGCTTTGGTTTAAGGCCTCTTCTTGTTTCCTACATTTGACCCAGAGTTAAGAGACTTAGAGTTGAAATAGCTGCATCTAATACCAGTAAAAGTCCAATGGCCAAATTAGAAACACTACAGTGAATTCCTGCAGTTTAAGTCTTACTAAAATTAAATACCTACGAAACTTTATCTACTAAACTTTAATATCTGTAAAATATAAGTAGACTTAGGTCAATCCATTGTGAAAATGTGCAAATTTTTACCTCTGAATGTCTGATTATTAACAGCCCCTCTAGAAAAACATCACAAATCATGGTAATTATGCTTATATAGAAAATGAAAGGAAAAAGTGAAAGTTCCTAAAGATAATTTCCTCTATAACAGCCCATCTATAATAGCTAAAGGTTTACACACAAGGAGTGTGATTCTAAAGCCATCCTCTGCAGTACAGTCCCTCAAAGCAAAGCAGCATGTCACAGCAGCCTGCTGCTCTGAGATCCTCCATGCCAAATGCCAGATGCTGCAGTCTGCTGATTTAATTTATATTGAATAAAAGTAAAGCTTTGTAAGCCTTGCCTGTGGGCTTCAAACAGAATATTTGGGAATAGAGCTTAAAAATATGTTTGGACCAATCCCTTCTTTTGTGAAAGTTTAGTGGGTTTGTTTTGGAAAACTTAGAAAGTTTTAATTGACCTTTATAATCACTGAAGATCTTTGGAATCTTTTATAAATGGATATCAGTGTAGCATTTTACTTGAGCTATCACTTATTTGTGCAGAAAGAGCCTGCTCTTGTGGTACAGTAAGAGATGAAATAAATATATGTTTAACTAAATAGATATAATGGAATGCCATGCAGTAGGAGATTCTCTGTGATGCTTTTTCAGCTTCTATTTGAAGACAGGTAAATCTATGCAGTAATGACCTCTGTTTTCCAGGTATTTGCATTTTATACTTGGTTGATTTTGTTTTTAAGGAAATGTGAGTTTCAGCTGAAATTTCTACCCTCAAAGGCCTTTTTTTTTTTTTTTTCATGTGGATATTCTGTCATCTAATTAGGTAGGAACATAGACTACAATCTTTTTCTTACTGGATAAACTTACAGCATATCATATTTACTTTCTGCTTTAGCATTTACTATCATGAAACTTGTGGGAGCCTGATTTTCTTTGACAATTTTACCTTACTCTCAAACTTGTTAGAAATTACTATGGATTGAAAAATGCTGTGGGTGAGAGATAAATGGAACACGGTGATGCATGGAAAATGTTGTTGTAAGTCTCTAGTCTGTCTCACTGTGCTCAAGTTCTTGATTACTTGATATTAAAGTGTTTAGAATACATGGAAAAACATCAAGAATTCAATTTATATCCATGAATTAGAAAATAATCTCAAGATTAAAAAGTCTCATTTGTGATTTAATAATTGGCAATGTTGTGCTAGAAGGAGGGTGGAACAAACTCAACAACCAACTTTCTTTCAGATGAACTTTAAATGTCAAAGCATCCCATGATAACTTTGTGTGTGTTTGGTTTTCAGTGTTTTGGAAACTGTCCACTCACCCTTTTAAAAATTGTGACACTGGTTTGGCTTTGGAAGAATTCCTTAAGTATACTCTGAGAGGCAGTAATTTAATGAAAATCTATTAGGTTTCCAGGGTTCTGACAACTTTTGCCATCAGTGAATGTGAAAATGGGAAAAGGAACCTCTCCTGCTTTACAATTTTTCATGTTGTTCATCAAATTTTAAGAGTTTTTTGCCCATTATAACCTTGATGAGTTAATGAGATTATGCAATATTACTAATGGCAGACTTTAATTTCCATTTTTAAAATAAACATCTCTAAAACTAAAATATAAACTGAAAGAAACAATCAGTCTCATAAACCTCTCCTGGCTGTGGTCTTGGCCTTTTATATCCTCTGTCTTTTCATGAAACTAATTTATTCTCATACCCTTCTGGGAGAGCTTTGGGTCTTTCAGGCCTTGTACCATCTTCAGGACCAGGATTTCCTGTAATTATCTCCCAGTAATTCTTGTCTTCTTCAACTTTGCGGGCATCAAGATAATTGTGACAAATTACTTCAAATTCTCTTCCAAAAGAAGACCTGCAAAGTCAAAAGAGATGGGATAGGCAGGGAGAATTAACATATATACAAATACAGCAAATCTTCATTACTTGTGAATTGTTTGAGATTTTCTCATTTTTCTCTTGGTATACTCAGAAATATCACCACGCACTTTCAAATACCAGACACTTAAAAGAAACAAAATAACCCTTTTTTTTTCCTAAGAATAATTTAGGAATCTGAAATCCAAAATAAATGCCACCTTTTTAGCCTCAGAGCTAAAAGGAGCCCCAGAAGAATAAGGCCCTGATAGACCAACTCAATTTGTGAAAGCTGGTTATGCCCTCATCCCCACTTCTCTGTGACTGAGGAAGCTTCTGGCTACTTAACAACTTCTTCAGCCTCAAACTTTCAGACCTTTCATCCTCAAAAAATCCTTACACAAATCCTCAGTCAGGTCTTGCTAAGAAGTTAATGGGAAACATTGCTGTACCCCGTAGCAGTGCCTAATCAATATTAATTTAATGCATGTATATTAACTGAATTGAGAGATCAATTTTGATTGGTTGAGACATGGATTCAGATGGACATAAGCATCTAGAATTTTATGCACTGTGGTTTTATTTACTTCCCTTGTTCTTTACACTTCTTAGTATGTATTTCTGTTCCTTCAAAAGTAAACCAAACAACCGACATTGCCCAAGATATTCAAAGGGAGAGCCACCAATAAACCAGAGAACACTAAAAGCATGATATGATAATGAAAAAAAAAAAAAAATCCAAACAACTAAGACTGAACTAACTGTCTGCAGCAACACAGCAGCACATGTTACAGCCAAGAAGTAAAACAAGGGAAAGGAGAATGGCATTTTCCATTATTTTCCATTTCCTCAGTGTGTTCTTAAAGCACTTCTCTTGTTCCTCACAGCAATTCTTGCTGTTGGCCCATCACTGTGCACACCCTGCCAGGTGTAAGTTACTCTTACCACACACAGAAGGTCCTTGGAACAGCTAAGTTGCGATTGGTGTAGCAATGAGTAATAATAATTTTAGTTTCTGCCTGGAAAAAAAAGAGCAAGAGAAGACACTTGACAAACATTTTTAAACCAGTACTGTGTATAAAGACTGTCTTTAACAATGTGTTTATTAGTGAGCTTATGCATGTAAATGAGTCTTAGTTCAAGGCTGTGAAGGAGCAATTGTATTTGTGATACTCTGTTGTACATCAGCACTTCAGGGAGCCCAGCAGTTATCTGGTACAGGAAAATACTGTATTTACAAAAGGTTAAAAACATTTGGAAAATCATCCACTTATTCAGATGCCTTGAGAATTTTATTAGACATTTAATGTGCAGGACTCTTAGTTAATCGCATCTCCAAATATTGGAAATGGAATTTACTGTCTCAAAAGGCCTGAAAAACAGGTAAGTAATGCACCCTCACAACATTATAATGTCAAGCTTTGAAAATTTCTGATGAGAAAAACTGAACAAGTCAACCTCAAAATGAACAGTAGAAACAAATATTTTTATAAGCAGATCCCTAATTAAAGAGATGGTTCCTTCCCTCTCCCCCTTCCTAAAAGTAGAGGTTGGAACTGGCATAACTCACATAAATATGTGAATAAAATCAACATAACATTTTTTTTTCTCACTAGTCCACCTGTTTCAATTAAATTTTCATAACATTTCCTACAGTTTTAATTTCTTACAGGAACTGGACATCCTTCATGTTCAAGACGCAGTTGTGGATCCAAGGACTTTGCTTGCCAGAAAGTCAAATAGGAAAGCTCACCTGTCAGAAATACTTTCTGAAGGCGAGACTTTTTAGCAAAATCTCTAAATGTTTTGTGGTCACTTGCCAGATAAAACTGTAAAAAAATATATATTAAGGACAGTATTAATGTAAAAGAAACAAGATATGTAATTTTGAAACATATTTTTGAGCAAAAGAACTTTTCGCTTGGCTCCTGACAGATAAGTCTTCCCAGCTAAAACTATGCAGGCAAAACCCATAGGATAGATTCTACACTGTTGATAAACTCATTAAGTAGTTATTCTCTATGCAGATTTGTGAATACTAATTTAAAATTGAATTTATGTTCCAAATGTTTTTGGAACAATCACCAAAGTGATTGTTAAGAAAATTTTTTCAAAGTTGTGGTGATTTATTTTGAGGGTATATGCATGTGTAATGCCTTATTTGCTTTTAATTTCAGAGGGAAAGAATGTTAGCATTTAATAAAATCTGCTTCCTCAGAATGATAGAATAGTGCATGACTTTCTATTCCTACTATGGGTTATCTTCATAAGAAAGGAAATCTTCTCATTTTGGAGCTTCACAGAATTTTCTGAGTTGGAAGGGACCTACAAAGATCATCAACTCCAACACCTAAGTGAGTTGTTCAAAGTGAAAAAAAACTAAAATCTTGAATAATTCTTTCATTATTCACAATTCAATTGTGATTTCTTTTTCTTTCCTTTTTAGATTTCCTTTATTCAGTCATTCTGGCTAACAGCCCCCTTGGTCTGCACACCTGACTTCAGGTAAGTAGCATAAAATTTCTAATTAGGTATTATTTATCTTGACCTACGCACGATTCTGAGCCTGTTCTCTAAAACTAAGACATTGCAGCAGTGTACAGCTTTATATATCTATTCTTAGAGAGGGATTCAATTATCAGTACATGCTACCACTGCCATTTGTAACTTTGGTGCCTTACCAGTTTGTCAGAAACCCCTCCTTTTGTCCCAAGAAGAAAGTTCTGCCCATATCTAAGTGGTTCACCCACTGCACTTCCATCAACACTGTTAAAATAGTAAAAAGGAGAAAAGGTACATTCAAATATCAGTTTTACTATTGTTTAGGGGTTTTGTCTGTTTTGATCTACAGTTAGATATTGCTCTGTGACATTTTGTGTTGTTTACCTTTTAAAATAGGTAAAATATCTTAACCTAAGGCAGAGCCTTTGACTTTTGAGCATGACCCTGTTCTTTTGTTCTATATATTTGAAAGAGAGAATATACTGGGTTTTTTAGAACAGAACCATGTCCACTTCATGGAAAGCAAAAGCAATGACACATTTCTGCTGGCAGGAGAGTGAATAATAACACTAGTGATATTTGGACATGTTTTCTCTGCAACTGGAATAAAAACAGCTGCAGAATTTACCAAATGATACAGTGAACTTGATTCTGTCTTCACACCTAAACTGATTTAGAGGTCCTTGGAATTAATCAGAGCAATATGCAGTATAGAATGAAGCTTAATGCATGACTGAAGACTCTTTCTTAACTAAATTTACTCATATATTCCTTTGTATAGTAGCAAACTTCGTTGTGTATTTCTCAAAAAAAGATACCTAAAGGTAAACTAATAATTGAAAACAACTCAGAATGAAGTAGCAGACCTTACAATGCAGAAAGCATTTCGACCTATGGGGTCCACCCTCTTGACTGCACTGAGCCCACGTGAGATCTGCAGGGGCTCATCTGAGTACAGGGACACTTCTTCCATGTCAACAGCCAGGGTGACATCACCACGCAGCTCGGGGTCCCGCTCCTCCGGGGATGTGCAGTCTGGGTTCATGAGCAACACGGTGTCTCCAAAGTGAACAAATCCATCAGAGGATACTGACAGCTCTACCTAAATTAGAATTTACACGGTACTTTACAGAATTATCTGAACCTAACATCAGAAGTATTTTAGTATATAATTTCTGTAGCATTCTTAGTGCATGAAGAACAATAATAGGAGTTATGCCACTCTATGGGGGTCATGGGGAGACGGACACAACCCCCTTTAAAAAATTACCTTCTTGAAAATATTCTCTTTAAGTCTGGCTAATCGCTGTACGAAAAGTTGTCCTTTCTCTCTCTTACGGATAAAATCCTTCAGGAGGTCCTGTCGGCAAAGGAGAGAGGAGCAAATACGTTACCCAGCACTCACAATCTCAGGTTTAAAGTGGATTTAGCGAGCCGGGGGGCAGCCCGGAGCTGGGGAGGCGGCGGTGCCCGGGGGTGGCGATGCCCGGGGACGGTGGTGCCCGAGGGTGGCGGTACCTGCTGCGCGATCTCGTCCTCCAGCCAGTTCCCGATGCGGACCCCGAGGCGGTAGGAAGCCATGGCCGGGCCGGGCCGCGTCCTGCGTCGCCATAGCGACCGTGCCGCGCCGCGATTGGCCAGCCCGGGGAAGGCGGGGCCGCGATTGGCCAGCCCGGGGAAGGCGGGGCCGCTATTGGCCAGCCCGGGAGGGCGGGGCCGCGATTGGCCAGCCCGGGAGGGCAGGGCCGCGATTGGCCAGCCCGGGAGGGCGGGGCCGCGATTGGCCAGCCCGGGAGGGCGGGGCCGCGATTGGCTAGCCCGGGAGGGCGGAGCCGCTATTGGACAGCCCGGAGAGGGCGGGGCCGCGATTGGCCAGCCTGGAAAGGGCGGGGCCGCGATTGGCCAGCCCGCGGCAGGCAGGGCGGGGCCTGAGCGGCTCTGAGGGCGGAGCGGAGTCGTGAGGAGCGTTTGACGGGAGACCAGAGCGTTTAGGTCGTCCGTCCCGCTGTAAATCCATCACTGCCAGGTCCTCCCGGAGCCGTGCCCCCTGTGCACGCGTCTTTTAAATACCCCCGGGGGTGGTGGCTCCAGCACTGCCCTGGCAACTCGTTCCAGTGCTTGCCAGTCCTTTCGGTGCAGCAGTTCCCAGTGTGAGCTCCGCCAGGGCAGCCTAAGGCTGTTCGCTCTTGTTCTACCCCTTACCATGTCGGTCTGTCCGACAGAGCAGTGAGAACAGCTCAGGCCAGAGCCTCCTCGGGCTCTCACCTTTTACACTCCATACTACACAAGGAGGTGCACCAGTTTAACACAACAAATGAGTTCATTATCACTGCACTGTCGGTGAATGCTGTCAATCAGAGAAGAGTTTGGGTTGAAATCACCTTAAAATCATCTCCTTTCAGCCCTCCCCTGCCGTGGACAGGGAGCCCTTCACCAGAGCAGGGAGCTCCAAGCCCCATCCAAGCTGGCCTTGAGCAGCCACAACCTCTCTGAGCAACCTGTGCCGGTGTTTTACCACCCTCACTGTGAAAAACTTCCTCGTGTTTAGAGGGAGTGAATGTATCAGGTGAATGTTTTGATTGTAAATGTTTTGCTTTGTTATTATCTTGGTTTGAAATCTACATGGCAAGTTAAGCTATGCCCTGTGTTTATTTTTCAGATAGGCTAAGCCTGTGATCTTCAGAGAAGGTGTAAATCCTTGCACAACACATTTAATCCCTTTATCGCTGTCACGGTTTTCTTGCAAGCTTGCTATTGTAAGGTTTCAATGCAGGACAACTTACAAAGATTAAAAGAAAATGTTTTCTTGTATGGACCGCTGGGCTACATCTTATCATCAGGCAGTTTTGACAGTAATTCACGTGAAACTTGGCTCTTTCCTGTTTGTTTTTTAACCCAAAAAGTGATTACTCAAAAAGTTATTTAGCACATCCTATACTTTTAATGGCCAAATTCTATCCATTTTTGTTCAAATAGCACCACTCAGTGTTCAGTTCTGGCAAGTGACACTTCCCTACTCTCAGCTCTATTGTCAGCAAACTTGTAATTAAAATGAGGAAGAAACTTTGTTCATCTTAGCTGAATGTCAAAAGCCAAACAACTTTTTCTTGTTTCAGGATTAAACCACTTAAATCAAAATTCAGTGATAAATCATTATTATGAAAATAATGTTATAAATGTATTATGAATATAATGTTATGCTTAGATGTGTCATTAAGAGCAGGTTCACTGTCTTGCTGTAGCATGTAGCTAATATTCAGAATTCACAGCGAGCTTCCATAGTTTTGTAGCCTTATGCACTGTCTGTACTTATTTACTTGCACATTCTGATGCAGAGAGAAGTATCTGTACTAAAATATAGCTGTGTACAGAAATATCTCCAAGCATCTCTTAGCAGGATTATGCTGAGTATCCTTGTCACCTGGAAGGATTTAATTTCTGATTACATAGTATTTCCTAGAAACAAACAAAAGGAACTCCCTATAAAAATGTTGTAAAATTGAACATCTTCCCTGCAGGAAAGGTTACAGGCTGTTCAACTGAGCTCAGTTTCCTTATGTGCAGATAAAATCTGTGTTTACTCCTAACATTTGTTTGCTTTATTAAACGGTGTGAAGAAAAGCTGTGCTTGTGAAAGAATTGATCTGTTTTGTGTGTCAAGTTGTGCCAGAATACAAATTGACCAGAATTAAAGGTCCATGTGATTTACTGAATACAATAAAATACAATAATATTGTGGGGTTTTGTTTTGGGTGTTTTTTTTTTTTTTAAAGTCATTGTTAAGTAAAATTTTAGCAAGCTACTTTCAGAGGCTATTCTACTGTCTGGAGTTGCAGATCTTTCACCCTTTTTATCTTCTCTTTTTGTTTTTTTAATGAAAGATAACTAAATGGTTGAGAAGACCCCAAATAGCACTTAGAGCTGTCTAAGCCATTAGTTTAGATAAAAGGCTGGGCTGGTTAGACTTTTAATTGCCTTAAGCTTAAGTGTCTTGCCTTAAGTCAGAAATGTGTGAGCTAGAACATGTTTTAAATACTTGAAACTATAAATGCATTGGTAAATATCAGTACTACAAATTATCGTGTGTGGTCCAGTCTGGCTAAAAGGACAGGGTCTGAATGGGTGTGAATGTATATTAGGTTCATGAAAAATGAATGTGATCTTAGAGAAGAGCAAAAATATACTAAAACTAAGTCATCAAATCATATATATGTTGGATGGGAATGTTTTTATTACCTGCCTTTTCTGCCTTGGGAGTGTGTCTGTGGGGTTTTTTCCTGTTTTCTTTTTCCTTTTGAAATTTGTGAGTATGCCAAATTTAGTTAAGAATACAGACTAAATAATACTGCAGAGGAGTAAAACGTTCTCTGGGACAATTTGTCTCCTTTCATGTTGTTTTTTTACATTAGCATTATTCTGACACATGCTATGAATCAGTTTTCTTTGCTGCTATTAGGTTTCTGGTTATTAAAGTGATTAATCTACTTGTTAATAATTTAGCTACAGTTTCTTGTTCTAACCTTTGCCCCAAACACTCCTCTGTTCAGAAAACAAAAGGAATGAAGTCATTTTTTGTGATCTGATTTAAGGATTATTGTTTTGCCACTTGTGGGAATGCCTCCCATTTTGGCAGTGAATTCAGTTTGGAGTTTTCCTGTAATGATTTTTGCTGGGAAGCAGTGAACCTCGTCACGGTACATTATTTTCTGAAATGTAGCAATCCATTAAACTGACCTTTCAGTCTGCCTTTTACAAGGAAAAGGAGCAGGATTCTTGTATGCCATATTGGCAGTAAGTTTGCTGATACAGGTACATGAGTGGAAATTTACCCTATATGGGATCTGGTTAAAGATATCCAAAGTGGATATTATTGATAATTTGGTGGTTTATAACCAAAAGATTCTGCTGGAGAAGGAGGGAAGGGGAAGGGAATAATTTTCAATGTGTCTAAGACTAATAATAATAATAATACTTGTCAGTTAGTTTGGATTGGGTTATCCACATCTCCGTGGTGTTTTCTACTGGTTTCTAATTTAGATTTGTACAGAGCTTTCCCTTTAGAGAAATTGTATAATGAATATTTTCTCTTCAAATTGAGCTGTTCCATCATGACTGACTGTGCCAGCTATTTGAAGATTTTCTCATCTTCCTGGCTGAATTCCATTCAGCAGATGGACCTGAAAAACCACTAGAGCTCTGTATCTCTCAGAGAAATATTGTCATTCCAGAAACAGCAATTTATGAAAAGAATCTAGAAATTTTAAAGTATGTCTCCAAGAAATAACACTGTATTTTTCAGAGATGTGTATTAACTTTGAATCAGCTAAAATACTTTCATCAGCAATAAATAGTTCAGTGTGAGCAGAAACACCATTAACAGAGCTCCATTGCTTCTTACATTTATCTCTTCACAGGACTGTGCATCATGTATGTCTACCCTTAGGCCATTTAAAAATGCTTCTTTTCCAAGCTGTGGAGTATTCCTCCAAGGTGTCTGACCAGAACAATGAGACTGGCCATGTCATTGGCTAAGAAAAAGTCCCAGCTGACTTCTTTTAAGAACTGCTTGCTGGGGACCTACTTGAAGAGACTTGTGATGTTCACCCACTTCCAAGGTATGGAGTGCATTGCATGTGCTGAGTTGTGGAGTTCTGTCCTCAGAACAGGCACTGACACAAAATCACTGTGGCTGAGGCATGGTCCTATTATAATGGGTGGAAATCAGGTCACTGATCTGTTTAAACTTTAGTTTCCATAAGTACTCATGCTTGAGATTTTGAAATTTGCTTTCTGTTAGCAATTTTTGCATACAAAAAGCAATAGCAAGATTTTCTGTAGGAAAAAAAAAGTAGCCCTGAGCTCCATGACTTAAGCTGACTTTGACTGTGTGGGTTGTTCAGGCATAAAGTCCTGCCAATGTGGACATACTGCTCCTGAAACTGGAAGGCAACATTTCTGCATGACCTCTTGTGACCCAGATCATTCTGTTAGTTCCCACTTCAGGGCTATCTATAGATAGCTCAGGGTTGTCTTTGCTTCTCTTTTTAGCCTTGCCTGCAGCATGATTCCTCTCCTTTGTTGTGAATTGCATATTGGATCAATCCTTGCCCTGTGATGTCACTTCACACAAGTGATGTCACTTTCCTTCTTTTGGATTTTCCTTCCCTGTGAGGATAGTGTTAAAAAAGAGAGCAATCTGTTCCCTTAATTTTCCATGGTGCAAATATATGCTCCAGTCTTGAAGCAGAGTAATGTTGTACGCAAATAACACCAGAGATATGGGTCAGTCTATCTTCAAACCTTTCCTAAATTTGTTTGCTAGAAACTGTCCCACTGGCCCCCATGAGAAGCTTATTTGTGGTAGTTATGGTTTAGAGATAAGGAAATTATAGAGATCAGAATACTTGGTTCACATGAATCTGTGTTACATAAAATGAGCTGTCTAGAAACAGGAACAGAAATTGATTTATGTATTTATACCACAAAACATGAATCAGTTAAATATTTCTGGCAGAGCAAAAAGGAACGTGATCAGACTCTTTTGTCCTAAGGGGGAAAGAACATGTGTATTGTAATTGTTTTTAACATTTTCTGCCACCATTCTGCTATTTATGGTTTTGAATTGGCTGACCCTACTCTGGCAGTGTATTTATGTCAGACATCACGGCCTACAGAAAATATTTTATATGTCTGAAGATCCTGGCAACTGTTCTAATTTGAGACTCAGAAGATTTTGGCATTTCTATGTAACAATGGGCTTGTAAATTAGTGCTGCTTAGTTGGTGGCTTTTATTTGAGCTGTGGGAGAGAAACTGTTGCAATGTAATGCTGAGGATGCAATGAATGGATGGAGCACAAATACTGGAATAAATAAGAAAATTGATAAAATGGTCATTGCAATGTACAATGTTTATGTTTAATGTTTATACAAATTTTATTTGTTAGTCCAAACTGAAAAGCTAGACCATTCATTCCATGAACACCTGTTCTACAGAGAAATAACTTTCTTGCTGAAATAGCTTTTAATTATTAGAAAGAGTCATCCTATATGTACTTTTCAGTGGACTGGAATGATACAGAATGGACCATTTTTAATGAGTTTTACCTGAAGCCTCCTAAAAACAAGTAAGTAAAATGGATTAGAGTAACAGCAAGGGCTGAGTTCTTTATAAAGGAGGCAGAGTATCTGGTCTGTGTGCAGGAACAGTATTTTTGTGCTGCTCCCTTGGGGTCTCTGTGATCACACAGAGCACTGGGGCGCCTGTGCTTCTCTCTTAGGGGAGATCCTGGAGGCAGCTCAGAATTGCACTGGCATCTCATAGGTATAGGGAACTCTTGGTGAAAGTTCCGAATAAATTGTGTTTAAAATGTGTTATATATGTTCATTCAGCTAATCAAAGAGCAGCTTTCCCTTCTCCCTGCTTCTGGCAGCAGAAAGCATTTTCAATAATATATCAGAACTAATTATGAAGATCACCAGACCAAAAGCATTGCTATTATTTAAACTATTGAGAATCCATCTTGGAGGGAGGAAGCAGACACACAAAAGAATCTATGCATCATAATCCATATAATTTGTTCATATCTTACTCCCAATCATCTTGATAGGAATTACTGAGGAGCAAGCAATATCAAATAAATGTCAAGGTTATTTAGCTTTTTAACTAGGGCTTTTACATGGAAAGAGAAACCCCAAATACAACATTTGAGCAATCTTAAGCAGTAGTAGCTACGGCAAACAAGAAATTAAAGAAAAAATTAGTGATATAAAAACTAATGAGTTATATTCAATAAGAGAAAAGCTTAGATAGATTTTCTTCTTGTTGCAGGGTACACCATTCATGTAAGTGGACTGATATTTGCATAAGATGATTATCAAAGAGGAAATATATTTGCATTTATATCTCCATTTTGTGTAGTCTTTTGGCATCAAAAACTTTTCTCTCTCTTAAAAAATTCATGTGGTTATAGTTCTCTGTGGAGAACCATCACTAAATCCACAAAGAACTTTTTAATCTCTGTTGATCCTGGCAGCAGTCTTTGGCAAAACTTAAAGCAGCAATGGTGTCTTACAGAAGACTTGCTTGATTTCCCATGATGTAACAGGGTATGTAAATGATTCAGTAGAGTCAACTTTAAGATAAAAAAATTCTGAATGGAGATGTTCATGCAGGGACTCAAGTTCCAAGGCTTAAGAGTGCAGATGTGCAATTAGTGCGACAATGCAGGATTTATGTCAAAATATTAATGAAAATGTAAAACAAGAAACATTAGGAAACTGGTTACATTAGCAAAGAAATTTCATGTGGAAATGTAGGCCACTTGTATATCATATGACTTAGGAAAACAGAGAATAAATTCAGAAAGGAGAAAGGTGAATTAACCTTGGGAGACCAGCTAGATCTGAACACTAGCTGTTAGGAGAGAGAAAAGTTTGCCTCTTAGTGGCTGGATGGGGGAATAAGTGGCATTCTCCTGATTCTTTCAGACCTGGAGCATGAAGAAAGAGTCAAAACTGACCATCGGGTTCCGGTTGAAAAGGAATGAAATGGTGACATTATGGCAGAGAAGGAATCATAAAATCAGAATATCCTGAGTTGGAAGAGTTCCACTGGGATCATTGAGTCCAGCTCTTGGCCCTGCACTCCAAAATCACACCATGTGCCCAAGGCTGTTGTCCAAGTGCTTCTTGAGCTCTGTCAGGCTTGGTGCTGTGACCAGTTCCCTGGCTAGGCTGTTCCAGTGCCCAGCCACCCTCTGGAGGGCTGCCCAACCACCTTTTTTCTTATATTCAACCTGAGCCTCCCCTGACTCAGCCTCACGCCGCTCCCTCAGGTCCTGTCACTGTCGCCAGAGAGAAGAGAAGAGAAGAGAAGAGAAGAGAAGAGAAGAGAAGAGAAGAGAAAAGAGAAGAGAAGAGAAGAGAAGAGAAGAGAAGAGAAGAGAAGAGAAGAGAAGAGAAGAGAAGAGAAGAGAAGAGAAGAGAAGAGAAGAGAAGAGAAGAGAAGAGAAGAGAAGAGAAGAGAAGAGAAGAGAAGAGAAGAGAAGAGAAGAGAAGAGAAGAGAAGAGAAGAGAAGAGTGCCCCTCCTCTGCCCCTTGTGGGGAAGCTGTAGACAGCTGCATTCTAAAGGAAGCTTTAGAATTAACATGATTTCGTTCCTCTTCCTGCTCTCTTATCTTTCATGGTCCTGCATCTCTCAAATTCCATTTATTTTGCTACCTCTCAAGTTGTTTTCTTCATTAATTTTGGGGTTTTCTTTTCCCAGTCCTATAGTTCATAGAATCTGTCAGGGCTGCTTGGTCCTTTGGGAACTCATAGGCACTTCTGATGAGACTCTACTGTTATGGGTATTATTGCTGATATGAATTCCTGTAGATACTTTCTGAGTATCATAGATATTGTGTGTTAATTTATCCATTATTTTTTGTAACCACTTGTCTCTTTTCTTCTCTTGTGTTTGTTTGTTAAATTGTGAGTAAAATGTACACCATAATATAATTGAAGAGCAGCACCTTGCTCTGTTCTGCAAGTTAAATTGAAAATCCTATGGCTTTTTAGGTATTTTTTATAACTGTATCTTATTTGGGAGTGCTTTTGTAACACTATTTCTGTAGCAAGCATCTTCTGTTGGCTGCATCCTTCTGTATTATGGAGTATGAAAGAGACTAAAAGCAGCAATGATTTGTGGAAATTAGACATGGCCTTTCCCAAGTTGCAGGTACATGGCATGGTTGTTTGAAGTTTGGCTGGTTTTATTCATAACAATATTATATGCTTTCCTACTTTCAGTAAAAGTCTTTCTGTTATACAGTCTTGCATTGACTTATAATAATGATTTTTAAATCTGTTTTTGTTCCTCAGAAATGTGTGTGAAGTCTTGCCAAGGGATAAAAAAAATAGGAGAAAGCAAACAAACTGGATAAACACATCTACAGAAGAAATGGTTGCAACTGAGAATGGCTGATTCTTCTCTCTGCGAAATGTCAAACCAAGTCCTGCAAAACAAATGGTTAGAAATAGCCCTGGCTATTGCAAACTCATAGCCTAAGCTGATCAAAGTGTTGAGCTTCAGTCTGTAAAATCATGAGGGATGATTCTGTTCCCTACTGCAGGAAAATATGCTGGAAACCTGGCAATATCTGGTGCTTCTTAATTTTTATTGTATGGCATCTTTTGTGCTGTTATGAGTCCTGCACAATCCTAGTTAAATTTAGAAAGCTGGAGGACAGCTTTGCTGCTTTAATAACTTCTGCTGCTCCTGTAAGAGGTTTATATTTGCATGCCAATTTAGCATGCTTAATTTGCTGCTAAGGTTCCCTGTTTTCATTGTTTCACATATCCTGGCATGAACTCATTTAATTTATTCCTTTGTTAGCCTGTGTCCAGCTGATGAACTGTTAATCCCAGCAAAGGTTATCAAATGTAACAAAAATTGAACTGGATTTTTTTTTTCAGGAAATACTAAAGGAGATATTTAACTGTGATATCCTTCTCACTGTAATGGCAGATAAATGCAACCATAATCTGCTTATAGTGCATAGCTGTGTTTACTTCAAAGAACAGAAATTAGAAAATATCACCCTTATAGTTATTTCTGTGGTCCAGAATGCATCTCTACCAAACTCCAATGAATGTTCTGTCAGCTTTCATCCAGGAGGAGATGAAAGCTAAGAGACCTGTCCTATGAGGAAAGGCTGAGAGAATTGGGATTGTTCAGCCTGGAAAAGAGAAGCCTTTCAGGCTCCCCTTCCAACCATTCTATGGTTCTGTGATTTTGATGTTTGCAAACTGAGGCTGGGCAGCATAGAGGACCAATTCTGGATTGTCAGCTGTACATTATAATGTCAGCTCTTAGAGCTGTAACAACTTCCAGTTCATGCTTCAGAGTTCCTCACATCTGAGACAAAATCAGGGTGATGGGTACACTGGATAGCACATGATATGCCTGGGAGACATTTGAAAAGATTCACTTTACTGATTTTTGTTGGCAATTTTTACAATGATTGTTGAGACAGGCCAGGAAAATTTTCTCCTTTTTGCCAGGTATAATAAATTCACTTCTTTTGTGTTGCCATTTTCAGCACTAGGATTACTTGCAGGCTTGGAAAGAGAAATGAACTTCTGAGAAAAAAAATTTAAGAATAGTTTTCTTTGAGTAGAATTAATACTGAATTAATAAATTAATTTGAGTAGAATTAATAATCAGTGAATGATTTAAGACAGGCATTTCAGTGCAGCATGGATAGGTGATATGCAGAGCTGTCCAGTTATTTTCTGTTTAACTGGAGTAAAATTGTTTATATGATTATGACCGGTCATTAGTGCAAAAAGGAAAAGAGGCAATTCAAAGCACTGAAATTAGAAACATCCTTATGGGTAGTTCTTGTTGTCCAGACTCTTATCTGTAGTGTTTTCATGCTTGTCACTAGAAGCAGCTTATTGGTAGCAGATGGAAATTTTTGGTGGCCTTACCATTCTTTTCAGCAGCAAATTATTCTCATGTATTTCTGTATTGTCCTAATCCTCAGGCTTTGCCACAGTAGTATCCTGAATACTATATTTGTATTTTTTTTAAAAGTACTGAGGTGCAGTTTTTACCTCGGCTGTCTGGGCAGCACAAGGATCCACAGTCAGAGCAGGCACTGGAGGTGATGCTGTGTAGACATGAAGGGTAAAGACAGGAAGTTTGGAGGGGGAAGTTGGAACCTGTAAATGAGATTCAAGGAGGGAATGAAACATGATGAGTGTCAGGCAAAGCAAATGATAATTCCAGCAACCTCGTGGATACAATGGAGAACAAGGCTGGAACTTCAGGAAGGAAGAGGAGGCAGTGAGACAGAATGATTTTTCTCAATGTGGTCAAGAGCAAATAGTACCTCAGTTCTTTTTTGTTTTTAGTGGTAGATATGCCAAAGTACTCTGACCCTCGGAAATTGATTTGTTCTGCTTGTTACACTGATTATTGCTAGAAATTTGTGGAAGGTAGGAACAGGAAAATGTTTTTCAGTGGCAGTCAGTCCTGCAAATAAGTGTTATGGCACCACAATGTAATTAATGCCAAATGTGTCATCATGCCTTAGTCTGAAAGGAATTTAGAATGGATGCCTGTTTTCTTAGTAATAAAATACCATTTCACCCTAATTAGACTATTTTTTTACTGAGGACAGTGTTTAAGTTGTATTAGCTATACCTTTCTCTTCAGTATTCCTGCAGTATGTACCAGTGACTGATCCTTTGGCTGATGTAAAACTGCATGTGGGAGACATTTAATCTGGGGGCAAATCTAAATCTAGTCCAAAGAGGAAACCTAGAAAAGTATATCTTGTAAGCATAAAAGCCTGAGAATAAATTGTTTTGATGTACTGATACATTCCTATTGCACCCAAATTACTAATGCAGACCTAATTTATGTTGACAAACTGACAATTATTCAAATCTATTTTTATCTTTTATTCTGAGAATTACTCCAAACCTGTGCTTTAGTACCCTATAGTAGAAAAGAAACAGCTATTTTGTTTTTGCAAACTGGATTTATTCTTTAGCAGAAAGTCTCCAGTAGAAAGATTTCTGAATCCTCACCAACCATAGATTCAGAGAACGACATAGCAAACCTGCCCTAAAATCCTGAACTGAACTGTTTTGTAACCTTACAGCTGGAAAGATTTACACTGCAAAGACACAATGGAAGTGTGTCATCCTTGAGATTCCCATACACATCACTCATTCCCCTACTCATCATTTTCCTTCACATTTTATGCTGTAAAGGTGATTCATTTACACAGAACAAATACCACCGGGCAGAAATCAATGTCTGCACAGAAGCTATTTTTAATGCTGTTTAGAATAGCACACACTTTTTCCTGAAATGTGTTCAAAGATCATCATTCATATGACAACATTGTGTGTTTGCTCATGTAATTTCTGTTGGATATTTTGGATTTCAGAGAAAACAGGAGTTGCTTGAGAGCAAAGAATTGCTAAAATGATAAACACGCTACCATTTGAACTCTTGAAAGTGCCCATAAAAACTGACACGTCAGTAGTGGATTAACATTAAAAACTCTGGTATACAGCAGGAAGCAGGGTTTAAATCTGTGGAAAACAATAGGCAGTAAGAGCCTTTGTATCTGGGAAGGATTTCCTTGTTTTAAATTTGCTTGTAAACATGGCATGAATTCTGCTGAAACATGTGGGGCAGTTTTAGTGATTTACATGTCTGAGAACTTTCCCTGGTGACAAAAATAGAAGAGATTTTATTTTTAAAACTTAAATAAAATGCTACCTAATCTGATTGCAGGGGGCACAAAGCCTCTATTTCTACCTACTGCATTCAGAGCTGTTAGACTGTAATATTCCCAGTCAGATGTGTAACAATGCTTCTCGTTTTCAAAGCCAAATGAATCATACAGAGATACCACACCAACCAGGTCTTATTCTTTCTTACTTCTAATGAAAGTTAATGATTTTTTAAACCTTATTTCCAAATCTTCTGGGTGTGTAATCTGTCCTGAGCAAATTTCTGATTTTTAAATCTTAATTCCCTGGTTTTCTTCTTGCCATATTTGTAAAAAGAAAATTGACTTGATGTTTTAAATTTTTCAGAATTGATGTTTTGTTACCCAGTGGCACAAACACTTCTAGCCTTTTAAACCTGCATTGTGCTTCTAAATTACTTTCAAGAAAGTTATTTACTTATTAATGATTGAAGACATTTAATAATGTAGGATTTCTATGATTTTTTCTAGCTTTGATCCTACCACCTCATACAGCATGATGTTATACAACATGAAGAAACAATGCTTTGCAACAAGTGCTTGAAGTGAATTAATAATCTGGATTTCAAGGTCAGTGGTACTTTTTGTGCCAAGATGGCTATTGTTGCTTGGCCCTGCTGGTCTCTGCAGGCCAGAAAGGGGCTTTAAAAAAACAGCAAGCTGAGAAACTTAAGTATTGCTTAATGACATACACATGGTGACTGAAGTCATGGTGCTACTGGGAAATTAATCAATTTCTTTAGTCCTCTCATAATTAGGTTTGCAGCCTTTAGGGAAGAGCTATGGTTAGGAAGACAGAGAACAAATGTTTCAGGGGGGGAAAAGGGGAGGTGTAGGGAGAAAAGAGAAACTCTTTCCAAAATATGGACAAATGAAAAATGGTCATTATTATGTCAACTGACTTAATATCTAAATCTAAATGCCAATCAGGCCTCTCTCTGCAGTTTAAACACTCATCTTACTGTATTTTTTTCCCTAGAAATAAGAGCTGGAGGCCATGGAGGCAGCTTCTAGACAGGCATTTTCATGCCACTATTTCCTGGGGAGTGCTAGTTTGCCTAATAGAATCCTAAAGGTCCAAAAATCGTTTGCTTCCATGTTGTGCTTTGACATGGGAGTTCAAAAACCTAGAAAATAATTACATCAAATGCCAAAATTATACCCCTAAAACTGGATATAAGATCATGAGAGGAGTGGTGGATCTTTTACACAGATTCACAGACCAGTTTCAAAGGATTTGTGCAAGCCAAGGAAGGACTGATTAGCTCAGGATGCAGTACAGAGCAGGGTGATTTGCCTTGTTCCAGCAGCCCAGGGTCAGCAGCCTTGCAAGCTTGCCAGGCAGTATTTTCTTTTCCCAAAT
This sequence comes from Camarhynchus parvulus, assembly GCF_901933205.1. Classification (NCBI taxonomy): domain Eukaryota; kingdom Metazoa; phylum Chordata; class Aves; order Passeriformes; family Thraupidae; genus Camarhynchus; species Camarhynchus parvulus. The sequence continues at coordinate 11,805,985 of NC_044580.1, forward strand.
TAGAAGCTGTGTGTGCCAATAGTAGATTTCCTAGTTAATTCTGAGCTGTAAATTGAGGGAGAGCCAGGTGCCCTGGCCTCATCCAGACTCAGGATAGAGCTAGTGAGTTCAGAGGATCTCACTGCCCTGAAATTCAGCAGGAGCTGTGAGCCCCTGGTTGACAAGTACCCTAGAAAGCAACTCCTCTATTGCAGCATTCTGGTATAAGAAGAAAGTTATGATTTTCACAAATCTAGCAGATTTAAATAAAATGGAAAAACAAACCATCACTATGGGGATGCACTATAATTGCACTATGTGCAATATCAATGTATGCCATAGTTAAAAGTATTTTCCCACTTTAAGACCTTATTTCAATTATGAAAAAAACAGGAAATTGATTCTGACACACTTCTACCATTGGACTGAAACGTCAGTAAAGTTTATTTTTCAGTTCTTGATAGTCCTCCAGTGCTCATGTGGCAGATGTTCCTCAGCCCAATCACTGTCAAACACTCCTTGGTTTCGTGCGTGCATAAAGTGATGGCTGACAGCACTGGGGGTATGGAGTGAGTGTTCCATGCTGCACTGGTGCAGGCTGCTGCTAATATTAGAACAGAATGAAAGCTCACTTCCTGGAGGCATCAGCAAGCTTTATTTGCAAATTTTTTTCAGTTGCATCAGACATGTGGAATAAATTATCATAAATTGCTTGTGATTAAATGTAAAGTACCAGGAGGATTTGCAATAGTTAATCCTTTATTTCTAGAGTCTGTGAAGAGCAAATTAAGCTAAAGACTGAGACATAACTGGTTTTCATTAAACTAATGCTCTTATAGTATAGAATTGTTTGGTTTAATTATGGAACATAATTTTAGAAATTAGAAGCTTTAGAAATAAGGCAGTCAGCAATGTATACGAGTCTGTAACTGATGTTATTATGCATGAACCACAAGTTTATACTGTGATACTTCTAAAGTGACATTAGAGGTACTAAAACTTGCTCCTACATTTCATAATAAACTAGATCTTATTTTCTACCAATCTATTATATGGTTATGGTCAAAAGCAGATTTCCTCCCTAAATTCTGCTGAAAGAAAATCCTCTATTTCCATATATTTTAATTTCAGCAAAGTTCTGGGAGACAGTTTTTCTTTCCATTTAACTAAAATAGATGAGATTCTGACATCTGAAAGGATTTACCTCAGCAAATATGACTCCATGTTAAAAAAAAAATCTCCAACAATTAAATCAAATTTTGTTAACATGCAAAAGGAATTAACCTCTGGACTGGGAAAGTGTGTGAATAACAAAGTAAGCAAGCAGAAAATATTAAATGTGCTTGGTTTCTCATTCAGTTCCTTCTCTCATTCTCCTTCTTCATTCAGCCCCCACTGATGTTTGTGATGTAAATGCAGCCGTGTCTGGAGCTCTGGACAAGAGGTGCCATGAAGAAGGAGTTCTCCTCCTTCAGTGGCAGAACAGGGAGCTCTGGGTTGCTGGAGAGCTCTCTGGGTGCAGAGAGCAGCACAATCCTGTTGGCTGAGCACGTTCTTTGCCCAGCAAAGACCTGGGTTAAGTGGATTATCTGCAGGGCTCCAGGTGTTGAGGTAAACCTCAACCTCTAAGCCTGTGGTTTCATGAGGCAAGGTGAGCTGATCTAGTAGTTTACCACTGCTGAAAGGATAATCTTCTTCCTTTGCTCCCAGCTAACACACCCAGCACTTTCTGTGTGTTATCTAGCCCTTCAGAGAGGCCACTTTACCTGCTCACCCTGCAGGAAAAGGGCAGGATTTTCTTGAATTAATAAACGGAATTGATTAATGAAAATAGGTGATTACTGCTGTGCTTTGGGCAAGTAGCAAGGGTGGGACCATAACAAAGAAGGGAGGAATGGCATAAAAGAGAATAGAAACAGAATCTTACCCTGTTTTGATTTTTTGTTTTTCTCAGGTTCTTGTGAAACTGCACCATGAAATACAGCCCTGATTTGTCTGAGAAGGTAAATAGAAGCATTTATTTAGGTAACTGGAAAATACATCATTGTTAGAGGCAAAGCAGTAGGTAGTGGAAGAGCATGGAGAGATGTTTGGGTTGGTATGTGTGCTTCTTGTTTGCCCTATTTATAGCAAACATTCTTTTTAAATATGTGCCGAGTTAATTGGGTAAGGACTTTTCTTGAACTAAATGGCATTTTTGTGTGTCACGTGATACCTTTGAAACACTGCTGCTGTACTGAAGGATCAGAAGACTGGAATAGAAAAAGCTGTGAGAGCTTTTTCTATTCTGTGTGCACAAATCCTTCTCAATAAGGGAAAGCAAAGACATCTCTACATTAGGTCTGATTGGTCTGATTTTCTTGTGCATGTCTTCTTTTTCCATCTGGAAGTTTCTTTGTTGGAGGAATTTGAGCCATTTCTACATTTGTCCAGGATTTATGGATGTTCAGTAGCTTAGGCAGAGACACTGTGCAGTTTGGAGATTCCAGATATGTCCATGTTACATTTTCAGAATAGACACAGAGTGCATTTGCAGTAAGTCAGATGTTTTTTGGGCAGTAGCACAGAAGCCTCCTGTGGATCTAATATGAGCAGTCTCGATAATTCCAACACAAACCAGAAGCACTGAAATATTTCATAATAAGCATGTAGTTTTCACTGTCCATGAAATCTTGCAAAGTATGGCAGCCAAGCCCTGCTGTAGGGGATTGTGGGGCTGTAACATGCAGGAATAGAAAAGAATGGAAACAAAAGTGTAATATCAGTATGTGCAGTGATCCTGGCCAAAACACAAAACATGTTGCCTTTTGTAAATAGAACTTGCCAGGGCTATACTGCAGGCTGTGAACATCAATTCCAAGAATGCAACTTTTCCTGGACGGTAGGAAATTTTTTTCTGGTTTTCTACAAATTTTGCCGAATTGGATGTGCTCTCTGTTCAGTGGTACACTGCATTCTCAAGCACTGAGATGCAGTCCAGTGAGTTTAAACCCTGGGGAACAATATTCCTTAAATTTTTGGCTGCAGGCTTTCTGTTCCAAAGCACTTCAAACATCCTTCCCCCCAGGACCCACCCTGACTTACTGTTGGAGGTAGTACACAATCAGTAGCAGTCTCCTTCAGTCAGATGGGTGTGCTAATAAGCTAAAGACAACATGCAAAGGAAATACTATTCAGAGGTCCTGAGGTCCCAGGGGCTATGACTCAGATTTGGGACAGGGTGCGAGGAATTGCTTTATTTGGTATCTGCTGCCTTCTGCAGCGCCGTGTCATTGTTAAAAGTGAAAGACTCACGCACCCAACTCTTTTCTCATTGTTTATAAGGGTGAGGTATGTGGATCATACTGCTGTTAAACAAACAGAGGCATACATGGTTTTCCATGTTCTAGGTGTAACTTGGCTAAGGCTGAGGAATCCAGAGTTAAGGCTGCTGCTGCAGACATAATTAACTCCAGCACCATTACGTGTAATGCAGCTATGCAGCTCCATGTGGGCCATCCACTGCCTACCCAGTTCCATGGAACAGGCTCTGGATACTTGTTCAAGTGTATAACTATATAAATACCTCAACATCTGAAAAATTTCTAAGGATGAGCTGTTTACAAGATAAGAAAGTACAGATGGGTGCCCCAACTGCAACTGTAGCAGGAATTACCAGTGCAATGTGGCATGAGAGGAATAATCATAGTAAATTACAATTATAATCCTCTGACCTGGCATTGATTTACAGAAGTGTAGTGGCTGTAGTTTCTGAATGAGAATTTTGAGCATTCTAAAACTATTCCTTCAATCAGATGCCACATGCTTTAAGTTTTAGGTTATTTAAAAAACTTCTTCGTTTGATTCAGGCTTGGGTTAATTTTGTAATGAAGGAGACAAGAGCTCATTAACAAAAAACTGATGTTTGTACACTCTGTGGTTTTGCAGCTAGTGGCTGTTATTTGAGGTAAATCACTTATATGAATGCACTAATATCCACCATTGAGCTTGTTACCCACAGCAAGTTTTGGTACAAAATAAATTTTAGCTTTCCTCTGCAGTCAGGACTGAGGTTTGCTCGTGTCAGCAACCACATGTGTTGCTGTACTGCTGCTAATTGTGAGGAGTTACTGAACAAACTCAAGGCAGGGACTGTGCATTCAGTTTCTTAGATTGCTGTCATGCCCTAATGACCAAAATGGAATACTGGGAATGCTGCATTTAAACCAAGTCTGACAGCAAGGATTAACTGGGACAAGCACTGATTTGAACTTGACTGTGAATGTTTCTGAAATATACAAGCAGGAAAAGGTAAATATTGAATGTGAGGGACATCCTGATCCTTTTATGTGAGCTCACTATTTAGTAGGGAGAGGGAGAAGTTGCTTTTGCATTTTAGGAATGCCTAAGGATCTGAGCATGCTCTGTCAAGCAGGATACAGAGCAGACTGCAGCTCTGTTCTGTGTCTGTTAAGGAAATGAGCCCCACCTCTGCTAAAATGGGCAAAACATCCTTGGTAAACAGAGCATTGGGCAGAGCTTACACAATTAGAAATTAGTCTGTGAACCCAGGCTGGCCACTGCCCAACTTCAACTGAACTTTTATCCTCCTACAACATTCTGTTTAGAAACTATTTTTAAACAATAATACTCTCTAGCAACACCCATCCTAGAGGACATCAACTGCTCTGCTCATCTCAACTCGTGCTTAAATTGGGAGCAGGAGATGCCACCTCTAACAGAAATGATGAAAAGTCAGTGGCCAGTACTTCATGTCTTATACATCTTTTTTAATGAAAAGGAAACAAATTACTCCCACAATGCTGTATTGTTACACTCAGTCCTGCACACAGGCTTCTTTAGAGTCATTGTGCCAGTGCATTCGTCATGACAGAAAGTGAATATGTTGGAAAGCTGTCAGTCAGGGAACCTGAAATCATCTCTGCCCTCCGTTTGGATTCAAACTCTGTGCCAGAGACAAGGAGTATTTTGCTGATTCCAGGTTATGCAAACAAGATTATGCCTTAGTTTCCTTTCAACAGTCAATGTCATTTTGTAATTTGACAAAAAATTTGAATCTTTAATCATCTGCTACTTCCAATAATGTCTTAGAGCACCTCCTGGAAAGTGTTGGCAAAATAACCACTGCTCCACGACAATTTTTGAGTTCAAATAGATGGGAACCTGCCCAGAATAACTTGAAGCAGTATTACCCACTGATGTTTCCCCAAATCAAGTATCTCCTTCCTTTCCTACCAGCATATTCAGCTCTCCACAGCTTCTCAGCACTATTAACTGGCTGGTTACACTCTAAGTATAGTTATATTGCAGCCATGGTCTCTTTTTGAAAATAGAATTGAAAGCAGCACATGCAAGGAGGAAGTGAGGTAGAGAAAACAGGAGGACAGAATTTACTTTTGTAACATAATCCAATTGCTTTGGATACACTGAATCAATGGGGCTATTCCAGCTCTGAGAATAAGGCCTGCTCATGTGACTACGTGCTTGGAATCCCAAACTCTGCCAATTCATGCTGGCATAACTAAAGAGATTCCTGCCTCCAGCTCTCTGCCTGTTCTCCTAGATGCTGTCAGGCCACTGGGAGGAGTGGCAGCTGGGCAGTGTTCTTGCCCTGAAACATCCAGTCTGGGGTAGCAGAACAAGGAGCCATAAAATTCAGTTTTTACTGTCCTGTGAGCAGCAGTTGCTGAAGGCTCCAATTCACAGTCCTTTATGGATTTTGACTTTAGCAGCTGAAAAGGTCACTATGCTGCTAGCACTCATTACTCCAGCAAAAATTGTAATAGGAGCCTCCAAACTAATCACAGGGGGTTAAACCCTGTTCTTCAGAGCTGTCACCAGTATGGATCTGTCAAAATCATTGCTTGCATCCAAGGTCAGTGAAGTCAAGTAGCCAATGTGTATTTATGTGCATGTACACACATGCTTTTAAATACACTTCTGCCTGTTAACTACGATCTCCTGGTGAGCGTTTGATTCCTCTATGGTTCTGAAATGAAGCTGGTTTTGTCAGCAGTTTGTCAAATCATATACTGTGAGATTTTCCCACCAAGAGGAGTAGTAGCAGAGCAGCACTGTGGGAAAAGTGATTTATTGCACACATGTTATAAGGGAAGTTGCTCTGAAGAATATTTATATTTATGATTTAAATGAGATCATCTGGGGATTTTTCTCAAGAAAGGAGTAAGAAAAATTTAAATGGATGCAGCTCTGTGTTGGTGTGAGCAGTGGCCATGACTTTTTGTGGGAATGTATGAAAAAACCTCAGAATTCTTGCTCTGATTTTGAAAAATAATGTACAAGTTATTTTGGGAGTATAGCCTCCAAATTCCTACCATTTGGGTGTAAAGCAGGCAAATGTCTGGATTTTCGGAATAAAAAATGCTGCCATTAGATAAATGTTTGGAATTATTTTGACTGCAGCCAGCAAATATATCTCATCACTATGGTTGCAAAAACAAACACCCACCAAAGAACTGTATCTGACACAGGGAAAATAATTAAGGGAAATGGAACAATTTGCAGCTTGTATTAAATTCTTTGCATTCCCTCACACAAATCAGTAGCTAGAGGGGTGAACTGTGACCTTGATGTGAATTTTCTGTTTGAGTTCTTGCCATTTTGACAGTAGCAAATAGGGCAAACACTTAAAAATAGAAAGGAACTTGAGATGTAGCCTCCTACTCTGAACCATTTTCCATCCCACATTTTTTATAATCAATGTGAATTCAAAAACATAGTTTTGTTTTTGAGTCCAAACTGAAAATAATTTGTTTTTTTACCTCTGGTTTGGATGTAGTTGAAGACAACAGAACTTCCCAGAAGCACCTTACTGTTAGGGGTTCTGCCAGCTCAAGTTCAATGGGATCAGTCCATAGTTAAGTAAGCAATGCAGTTCTGTACCACTAACAAAAATAATTTCCTATAAAATATATTAATATGTTTTAAACCGCAAGTATTTTAATTAAGAAAAAACAATAAAAGGAAGAAAACAAAGGATTGTATATCCATGGTTAGATAGCCATAAAGGAATATAAAATTCATCATAGATTTTGGTACTTGGGGCACAGCTCACATTGGAATGGCTGATGCCCTTCAGCATTGATGTGTTGTGCAGCTGCTAAACCATCAGCATTTAGAGCCAGCCTGAACATGAAATTTATGCTGTGTTTTTATAAGCAGGGTTGGTTGTAAGTAGCCATGAAGCATTGTCTCTTCCAGGACCTGAGGTGACACTTTTTAGTAGGGCATTCTTGGAGAGAGGAGGAGCCAGAGGAAGACACTGCACGTACTGTAGAATTACATAATACCATGATTCACTTCCAAAATATTTTTGACATCACCTTACTTAAAAGTAAACTTCCATTTTTAAATTGCAGTTCATGGATACCCACAAACCTTACAGCAAGTGATTCCAAGCTAGGAAAGGAGTGGTAAAGTTCTATCTTACCTCTTTTTAAGTATTTTGCACCAGAAAATGTACTGAAATTAGGAATGTTTAATTAGTTTATGTCATTTGCCTATAAATTTTAGAAAAGTAAGTCGTCAATCCATTCACCTCCCCCCTCCCCAGGCAGCAGTAGGGTGACATCATATAAAGAGAATGAACACAAAGCTGAAAGTGTCCTGCTGGTTTGTATTAGCCTCCCTGATCAGGCACATCCTGTGTAGCACCAGTTCCGCTTTACCACTTTGAAAATAGACAGATAGTTTGTGTGAACAAAGAGTGAACCAAGAGTTCACTGCGTGGAGAAGCTTCCCAGCACCCGGCAGATAGAGAGCAAAGCTGCTGGGAACTTTTCAAAGGTTGTTCCTCTTCAGACACAACACACTTTCTGTACAAACTTAACATGTCCTCCTCCTTCAAAATACTAACACAGGAATGAGTAGGATGAGAGATAAAAGAGGTTAAAATTATTATAAGTAGTCTTTCTAAGTGGCACCCTTCATCCTGTCAGATGTCAAAATGCTTTCTGAAACAGATGGAGCAACTAACCTGTAAACTATGGAGAAAGTGGGTCTGTAGGCAAGGAAGGGAAGAATAAATCCTGTTGTTTAGAACAAATGGGATACCATGTTCAGGCCTGATAGCAGAGACTGCTTGCAATGTTTGATTTTGTGGGACTTTGATGAGGGTTTTCTGCAGCTCTTGTTACACATGTAAACAGCAAACCCACCTATATCTTATTAATAGTTGTAAAATCTTCATTCTGTGAGGATGGATTTGAGAGCCCCTGTGCTGAGAAGGCAGGGTGGGGTGGCATTTCTTCCCTTGATACAAATTTGGACTCTGAAACTGTTAATAACAGCTGTGTGTGTAACTGTGGAGCTGCTAAAGATGAAATGAAAAGCACCTTAAACATTTTTTCCTTCCTGAGTTCAACACCTATACAATCCCTTTTGTCTATTCATTCTGTGTGTGTTAAATTTGTGTATGTTCCAAAGTAGCTAACTTATTTCTAAATGCTGGACAGACAAAAGAAATTTCTGTTTTCCCTTATAGAATCCCTTCTTGAATCCTTTGATAAATTAACTGTGTGAAAACATAATCTTATCCTTAATTTTTAATTCTTTTGACAAAAGCTTGAGTAGCATACTATTTATGTGTCTATGAGTAATGAAGGCAACAGCAATTTAATAGTAACTTATTTAGTGTGTGTGTTACTTGTATCTCCAGAGTCATCAACTGAAATGGAGGTGATGTTCAGCTGCTAGTGATAATAAAGGTAGTTATATCACTTAATCAATGGATGCTTTGAAAATTAAGGTCCTAAGGAAGAGTAGAGAAAAGGAAGGAAAACACCAAACAACCTTGTGTTTGGACTGGGTATTTGCTGAAAGATCTCAGCCCACTGGTAGGAGGTATACTGAGCAGGTGGGCTGGCAGAGATGGACAGACAGCTGGTTTTGTCTGGCATGCAGGTGTTTAACTTGGCTGCCTTCAGGTTAGCTGTGAGATGCCAGATTTTCTGGGGGAATCACCTTGTTTAAGATGTGGCTCTTGTCCATTTCCATAGTGAGGTTGGTGAATGAGGCTGTGGCTGTTTTCACTTCCTCTCTGCTCATCTCTTTGACATAGTCCAAAAACCCCATTCACCTTCTGCTGGATTTAGATGGGAGAGAAAACAGGCTTTGCAGGTATGGTACAGTCAGTTTGCCTTTTCTTGTATTAGAAACAAAAGATGTAACAAAACCAGATGCTGCTGTGATGTTTAATATTGAAACTGCTGTTAATGCTATGTCATTCTTCTGAGAATTCTTTTTGGTTTGATTTTGATAGACTGACAAACATTAGCTGAGCTCTGTGTGCTTGTATTTGGAGTAATATTTTTCAGTAGTTCCCAGATGAGCTAGAACTTGATTGTAAGTATTTTGGGATTCGCTGCTGTGAAAGTTTTGCGGTCAATCCAAAAGTAAAACTGCAGAAATAGCTGTATAAAATCAGCAAAGGCAGTTTGCTCCTTTCCAAGTTGTAGTAAGCCATAAAGTAAATGTAATGCACTGGTAATAGATGTCAACTGAGAATCTTCATGAATGGTGGCAGATACACGTGATTAATGTGCTGTCTGCTAGAACAGAGTGTCAAATACAGACCTGTATAAGTACGTTAAATAAGTTTGCCCTGAGCATAATGTTGTCATCAGTGCACTTTTCCTCTGGTGCTAAGTGTGATTGCAGCCTGACTGATCTGGGAGTGCAGTTAAAGGCAAAGTTCTCCTGTTGCATTTTTGTTTTGTGACCTGACTGCCTGTCAAGCAATCATTTGATTCCTCTTGCAATTTTTATGTTTCCTGCATGGAATCAGACCTGTAAGAGCCCAGGCAACCTCTCTTAAAGTCAGACATAAGTTTCTGACATTTTAAAAGGAGAGTAGTTTAATGTTTTTCTGACTTTGTTATCTTTAATCGAGAAATATAAATATATACAGAATACAATATTTTGTTCTTGCTCCACAACAAAAGCTGCATTTCATTACTTTAACTTATAAACCCTCAAAATGCTATGAAAAAGCACCAATACTGTTCTTTATGAATGCAGGTTGTGCAGTCAGCCTCCCAAACATGGCACTGAAAATATAATTCCCACTTTCATAGCTGGCTCTGCAGATTTACCTCACTGAAGTTCCTCAGAAGACCAGCATGCTGGAAAATGCACAATTCTGGGAGAGGGTAAGGAGGACCAGCTTCTCACCACAGTCCAGCACCCCAGAGAAGTTTGCAAAAGTCAATCACAGCTGGAGCCTGTGCTCCCAGCCTGAGGTAACCCATCAAATTTTGCTCCTGAAGGGTCATTTTGCTGAGCGCCTCTTAATCTGGTTTTGCAGTCATGCCAGAGAACAAGCTGACAGTCAATCAGCTTAACTTAAAAGAGAGGGTACAAGCTTTGCTGTCCTCAGTCCTGTGAGGCTGCTCTGGAAGAGACAAGTGTGTGCTTCACCCTTCTTCCCTGGGGTCCTGCAGCTCCTTATAGATTCTCACTGATGGCTGAGCAGCACAAATTACATGTCTGATTGTGTCATTACTGGTGTTTTACTGTAGTGACTGGTCTGTTATGCAAGTCTGTGGTTGCACCGTAATCAAAAATCCATATGGTTTGGGGAATACAGGATAGGATAACAATCATTAGTGTAAGGTCAGCTTGAACCCTTAGGTGTTGGGTTGTCACCAAAAATATTTGGTTTCCCTTTAATATACTACATAGCAGATTGCCTTCTTATTCTAAGTGAAAAACTGATATTGAATTAGAAGACCTTGCTCTTTATGAAGGAGACTCAGAATACTTAAAAGAGGGGAACATAAGGGCAGTCATATAGAATGTGAGATATGAAACAAGAGCCAAGTTAAAAAATGATTAGCTGTTTGCCAGCCAAAGAAAACAAGTCTCTGTGAGACCTAACCAGCCTACTCCTCTCCTAAGGCTCATATACCAACTCATGGGAGCTCTGCAGTGGAAATGTACATTTAATTCTGATTTGTTTTACTTGGCAATTGTATTCCTCCAAGCTTACTGATTTCAGCATTCAATATTTTAATGATGCATCTCAATGAAAAATACCTAAGATCTTAGTCAGTCAGTCCTGAAAAATAATACAAATATCACTTCCATTTAATGACACATGGCATTATTGATTGATTCAGAAGAAAAGCAACCAGAGCTGCACATAGTAATATAAGGTATAGGTAAATAATGTATTTAAACAGTGGCAAAAAGATTATTTCTTGTTTTGTTCTCTATTCATCCCTGATTATTCTTTCTTAGGCTTTTCTGTGTGAATTTATTCTAAGAGATGTTGAGTGTTTTGAAAAGAAAAAGTTAAGAAAACTGGTCAGTATTTTGGGTCTACTTTGAATAGCATAAGCAACCAAATTAGGTTTACCTAGTTAGTGTATTTAAAAGTAGTAATTTAGAGAGCAAGTAATTTACTGAATTTCACTAGCAAATCACAGATTTGGCGAGTCCTTGAACAATCCTGAGCAGAAAAATTTAGGACTGGTGTGAGGTATGTCTACATAAAGTTCTGAATGTATATTTGGGTAGATTTTTCCACAGCTCTTTGAAAGTCTGGCCTCTGTTTTATGAAGTTTGTGATTTTTTTCAGTTGTGAGAACAGGAGAAAATGATTTGGTATTTACCTTGCTCCTTCACATGCCAAACATCTCAAATTTAAGTAATTTCTGTATTTTTGTGACTCATTCAGTCAGAGAAACTTAATGCATTTTACTCACTTGAATATTTTCACCATCATAATAGTTTTGTGAAATAGTTAAGTGTTATTAACCCCATTTTACAGCTGAAAAACACAGAGATAAGAGAGATGAGAAATGACACCTTCAAAAATGACCTCTAAAACCATAAGTGTAAAAATTCAGGAGCCCCTTTTGAATGCAGATATCAGTCATTTTGCCAGTGTGTCCTAAGAAATTTAGCAATTTTGGCAGTGCATCTTGTGACTCTTTCTTTTTAATTTTATTTGCACTTTCACCATATTATTTCAAAATGAAAACAAATGTATATTTTATTCATCAGCTATCAATTCTACTAAGAATAAATAATACAATACTGACTTCATTGGGCTGGTGAGTGCTGTGCTTCAGCTGTTTATTTAGTAGTAGTACTATTTATAGAAAGCTCCTTCATGTGATGGTGTTGCCAGTAACACAGATGTCCCTATTTTAAACAGAGGTGAAAGGCTAAGGAAAAATAGAAAAGAACCCACCTTTAATATTTCAATTTAACAATAACAAGCAGGGTGTGGCCCCCCTGAAACTGCAGCTTGTCAAATGCTTGGGAGAAGGGAAGGGTGGGAAAGCTCTCTGCTTACCAGTTCCACAGTCTCGTTAGTAAAAACACATCTGACACCAGTGATTGTGGCCTGAGAGATACAGCGAGAATGGGTGGTGCTTTTAGTAATTGCTGTGGATAAACAGTCTTTCTAGCATGTAGAATGTAGCAGTTTTATGAGTGTTAATGTACTTATATTTTAGAAGCTGTGAATGAAAACTCAAGAATTCTTGTCTGTTTAAAAAAATAAATCTCTTTATAATACTGGTCTTGCCCCCAAGGACACTCTGAGACTCTGCACATAAAGCTTATCCAGAAAGTTTCTTCTTTTGTGCTCAATTTGCTGTCCTTAAGCTGGGCACTGTGATATTTTCAGTGTTTAAAATGAGACTTACTGGCTGCAAGTTACAGAAAATGCTGTTGCTTCTATGTAACAGTGGTTTGATAGTAAATGAAATTCACAAGAACATGGGAAGGTCAAAGACAGAAAAAATGCCCATTTTACACATGGATAATCTTCCCTGGAATAACCTGCACTTCACATCCATTTGGTTTTGAGGTGTTCTTTTGTATGTGTGTGTTCTTGTTGTTTGGGAGCAGTGTTGGGGGTTTGTTGTGTATTTGTGATTCAGTTTTGTTTGTTTTTAATTAGAGAGTAACAATCTGAACTTTCTGTGAACTGAAAATTTAAGGCTTAAATATTATGTATTTACCTGGAATCAGCTTTGTAGAAGCTAAGCTAGCTTCATCCCAGCCCTGGAGGGAAAAAATCACATATATTTCCAGCCAGAATAGATTTCCAGTAACCCACAGTTACCCAGAACTTGCTCTCCAACATATGAGGTCACCTGGAACAAGCACTTGATTTTTTAAATTCTCCTTTTATTGGGATTTATTCATTTAGATCTGATTCGAGAGGAGTTAGAAATGAAGAAAAAAATATGAGTGCTGTGTAGAATCACAGCTAATGTGTTCTGCTATTCCAGAAGACTCTACCAAATAACTTCCACTCTGTTTTATCTAACTATGAAAGAATTTTATTCTGAGAAAAGGGAGTATTTTTCAGAGTGTGTAGCTTGGTTGAGTGTCTGCCATAAAATAGACTGGTCATTCCTCCAAAAATGCTACAAGCAGGTTGTAGTGAGTCTAGTATCTAGACAGATTTTGTCTGGGCTCATTCAGCACATGGAAAAAAATATTTCATCTCATTTCTTCCCAAACTGACACCACAAAGCCATTTCATTTATTTTTCCTGACATGTTGTTGTGTTGTTCAATACTGAATGCAGTGTCCCCTGACTTTGGAATAAGCTGGTAGGATTGAGCAAAACCCCTTCCTTTTCACAGTTAGAAGGAAAAATGAGATCATAGGAGAGAAAGTTAACTACAGAGCAGTGACTGGGCTCCTTGCACAGAAGTGTCAAGCACACCTGAAGCAAATTACTCTGGTAAGGCTTGCTAGCCACTTACTGTAACAGCTATTTTTGTATACCTTAAAGCTTCCTACAATAAATCCTCACCTAGTGAGAATCTAGTGGTAAATTTTTCAACTTGAACAAATTGCAATTCTGCTGGTGGAACAAAATAACTGTACCTTCCCATCTGGGTCATCTTCTAATCAAAGCAGGAAAAGATCAAACTCCTTCCAGAGATAAGCAGCACAAAAAAAACTTGCAAGGAAACGAAATTTTACAACTTTTTGCTCCTGCAACTTCCAGTTGGGTGGAGGTGGGGGAGGAAGGAAAATCTGCAGCTAGCTCAGAGAAGGCTGTAGTGTTTCTGGAATGAATGGGAAGTGCAGGGGTAAAACTCAATTGCTATCTTAGACAGGAGTCAGGCTTTACTTGAACAAAGGAGATCTCTTTCAGAGTTCACTATTGAACTGTGAAGGTAAAAGGAGAACAAGGTGCATTACAAAGATGTTCAAAAGGTGCAAAAAGCTTGACTTACCACTATTCTTTTGTGTCTGTGATTATCTTCAATCTCATACCCATGTTAGCAGCTAGGAAGGAAGAAAAACCTACTTTTACACTCATCCAGTTTGCCTAACACTTTGCTCAAACTGCTGCATAAGCAGCACCTGAGAAAAAAGTAAATCAATGAGGGGAAAATTTGGGAAATGCAATGATGGCAGAGGATTCTGATAAAATGAGAGCAGAAAATCTGCAAGTCTATCATAAGTGCGGGACCACCAAAGCATCCCTCCCCAACAGAGTCTACTTTGTAGGAATTAGCAAATATTTTATTCTAGGACTATAGCTCTTATTCTAGCCAAGGTCTGCTGCAAAAAGAACACAGTTTCCCCAAATTTATAGCTGACAAATCAAAGGTCTTTTCATATAAATCTTATCAGAACTGGGACTGCTGCTTGCTTACAGTGGCTCAGATGAGTGGCAGGGAATTATCAGTTTTCTCTCATGTCTTTTGACATCTTTTGTGAACCAAGATGTCTGCAGATGCTTCAATATCTGGGCCTCAAAAATAACTTCTACAAAAAAGAGTGCCAGTAAAATGGGACCACTTAAGCAGTCCTAGAAAATGTGAAGGGCAGAGGAGATGGGTGGTTCCTCCTAACTGAAATCCTAATTGTCATTAATCAACCATAAGTTAACTCGGAGTCACAGCACATCAGGGGTGCAACCATGGGCCTCAGGAGATCTGAGCTTGTTTCCTGCTTTGTGGCAGATCTCAGTCTCTGAAGCTGGACAAGAAATTTAATTACTGTTGGCCATCCCCAGCAGGGGTGATCAGCTCCGACCTTTTGCCTCTATTGCCTCTGCAGGCTAAAGGCTCCCAAAATGTGGCAGTCTGTCACTGCAGTGCCTAAGCTCTGTACAGCCTGATTAGACAGGGGCCCCTTGCACAGTCATCTGGCAAACACCATAACACAGTTCATAAATAATCATGTTTTACAATAGCCCTTTTCTTCAGTTCCCAAGGAGAAGACATAACACATTGTGTTAAAGGAGCAACTCTCATCTGGTAATATTAAAAATGTTCTGAACTGCTCTCTAGTCACCTAAGAAGTCAGATGAAGTTGTAAAATCCCTTTCAACAACTTGGTGTGATTTTAACCTGTCTTCAAGTTTGAGCTTGGAAATTCTTCCTTTGAAGAGAGTTCCTTTGAACAACTAAGATACAAAATTAATTCCTCAAAAAGTTCATGGTCTTTCAGGGTTCCAGGTTTTGTTCTGATATTTATCAGTGACTTTTGGCTTGCCAGAGCCTTCTTGGATTGAATTCATAATTTAAGAGGGGAGGATAAAGTCAGCTATTGCACGTACCTTTAATGCAAAGTAAGTTATTGTATGTGCACTGCAAAATGACAGCAATGACTGTCTGAACTATCCAGGCACAGAGAACTGTTTCTGTCAAATACTTATGGTATGACTGAACACATGCTCAAAGTAAGATCTTTGTTTAGTAAATATTGAATATTCCCTAGTCCTTTATATCCTGTCGTCATTTCCTTTGTACAGCTTGCAGCTGTACTTTCAAGCTTTGTACAAAAGTAATTGGTTAGGCAGAGTTCAGAAGTGTGTTTAACTATGTAGCAGAGATATTTTTGATGTTTTTTCCTCTCAACAAAATTCATGGAGTTCTGTATCCAAACTCTATCCTGTATCCAAACTGGCCTGCACCAACATCTGTATATAAAACAGTAGATTCATTCATTATCCATTTATTGAATATAAATATACTGTAATGCACATATAAATCTATAAATATAAATATATACATATGTACATAAATATACATTAAAAATAGGGAACTTGGCTGCCATGTAGTCACTTTGTGGTTTTGGAAAACACAGACTTTAGGGTGGAGATAGCCATTGTATTGCATTAGCTATTTTTTCACAGTTTACGAAGCAGCAGCTCAGAACACTTTGGTCCAGACAGTAAAACAGGAAAGCAGTTCCTCCATGCAGACCCATGTGTTTCACCAGGCCTCTGAAAAGGGGTGGGTGGAAGGGATGATGGCTAATTCATAGGTGGTCACAGGTTCCTGTGAGTTGGGCAGGAATGGGAAAAGAGGGAAATCGTGTAGTGGTGAAGCCTTGCAGGAAGGAGCATACGCTGAGGAGGGGAAGGAGCACTGTGCACCCTCGGTGTTTACAGGACTTGCTCTATGGCAATGCCTCTGTGTGTATTGGGTTGCAGAACAAACATGCAGACCACAATATTGCAGGGTGGTTTTGTCAGTTTTGAGTTGTGGGCAGAGCACACAGGTTTTGGATTGAAATCTTTGTTTTATTTTCTGCCCAATTCATATTGAAATGGGTTCATTTCTTAGTGGTTTTTTTTTCTGTTGCGTTGTCCACCCGGCATGTTTCCATTCTCTGAGTTGAATGTGCAGTGACTAACACTGACAGAGTTAATTAATTGAATAGTAAACATCTGTGTTAGGGCTGCTGCCTCTCTCAATTCTCACTCTTTTTAAGCTCTGCCAGAAGACTTGGGCTGTGTAGGGCTGGACAGAAGAGGAGTTTGGATGTTGCTAACAACTCTAAGTTAGGAAATGTATTGAAGGTGTAAGCGCCACTTGAGTATGCTGCTGAACACTTACAAGGCACCATGATTCAGCTCAGTGGCCTACAGGTGGAAGGCAAACCATTATTTTCACTTTTTTTGCCTTGTAGAATTCATATGGGCTTCAAAGTCAGGGGATGAAAATCTGAAAATTCTGAAAATATTTAAACTCATTAGTTCCTGAGAGTTGTTCCATAAATGATAACAGAAAAGTCACAGAAAAAAAAAATAAGTAATTAAAAAAACCCAAGCAAACTGACCAGCAACTTAGATAAGGTGGAATTCATGCTCAGTTCTCTAGGAAGACTCCCAGCCTATGCATAGCAATCCTGAATGGGTAGTGTTCAGCAGGCAACATCCTATTTTCCATCCTTACCAACTCCAATTGTTGTGATTCATCTAGAGATGGTTTTTTCCAGTGTTAAGATAATGGAAGAGCAAAATCTTCCATGAATATGAAAGTCAGGGCCTCTGACTGAAATTGAAATTATTCTTTTGACAGAGTAGCAAAAGAAAGATGATAAATAACATTATCACACCAAGGGAAGCAATACATTTGCAGTGTCAAGGGTATCAAACCAATGATTAGCATATTCAGTTTCAAATTAACCTCATTATAAATTGTAACTATAAAATCTCTTTTGAAATATTACTTCAAAACTGAACCTTACTTCAGACAGATAGCTGGAATTTGACCTCTTTGTAATAGCTTTATTTTTTCCCTTTTTATTTTAATTCATTATGTTGTCACTAATAAATACAATAATCTGTGTCTTCTGCCAAAATACTTATAAAATATTATCTGTCTCCCGGGAGAAATGGGGAGATAAGTTTTGTTTGTTTGGGATTTTTTAAAAGTGAATTTAAAAAGAAAATAAAATTATATAACATGTATTTTATGATTCATCAGCCTGAGGCCATGTTAAGAATTAAGAATTGTTTTATTGGTGTTTCACTGCCAATTCATTTACATCACCAATTATGTTGCAGAAATAAAACTGCTTCAGGAAGGCTCAGAGCCCAGATCACAGCCCACAGCTTCACAGTCCTATCCCCTGGTGGGAATTTTAACACAGTATTCCCCCAGCTGCTACAGCTGGGTCAGCAGCTCTCCTGGGAGCTCGGGCAGAGATGGGGCTCTGTGGGAGCTGCACAGCTTTAGCCCTGCTCACAGACACCATCCAGGGCCCAGGAAGGGAATATCTCTCTATTTTCTTCAGGCAGAATACAAGCAGGAGCAGCTCTATAATGGCTTTTCTGCTGCTCAGTTCCCCAAGGTTGTTGCTCAGCTGGAAGCAAGGGTGGGTGAGTCAGCAGTCTGTCTCTGTCCTTAAGGTGTCCTTATTCTATGCACTATTTAGGCAATAAAACTGTTGGATTTTTCATTCAGATCCATGATATGTGGTGGTGAACATACTGCACTGCTATTTCCAGAATAAAAAGTTGTCAGTGTAGCAAGAAGGGTAGCTCTAGCAGCACACATTTTGAGGAGTAATTTTTTTCTTTCTTTTTTCAAGACTCTGGATTAAGCTCTCTCGGTGTTATCTGGCTCTCTCACCTGTTCCAGCTGCACTAGCAGGGCTGTATTTAGTTTTCAAGGTTCAAGGTTAGCTTGAGGCTGGACTCAGACCATGGTCAAGAAATGTAAACATGTGAAAGGCATGTGAGCACATTTGGGAAATGCCATATGGTGTTCTTCCTCCTCCCCATCCTTGCCAGTGAAAGCCTGATGACATTTTTGCCTTGAATTCTCTAGGAAAGAACAGATAAACACCAAGACAAAACTGCAGCATAACCAGGCTCAAGCTCAGATGAGCCTTTATCCCTCCTCTGGCTTAGGCCAAGCTTACATGGGACTGGTGTTTGCTGACTTATTGTTCCTTCCTGTCCTTTGTGAATCATGGAGAGAAACATATCCCAGTGCTGGGATATGCAGCATCAGAGATGCATCCAGGCTGCTTTAACCTGTTTGTAGTGGCTCTTGGGGTATGTCTGCATTGCTCAGTAGAGATACCTGTTTTGGCTACAAGCAAGGTTCCTCCAGAGCCTGGGCCAGTACAGCTGTGCCACTGGGGCTTTGCATAAGACTAATTGTCATGTGCTGCTATTTCTGTGTGCCACACTCTGGGCTGTACAGCCCCACTCTCTGCTGCAAGAGAATGGAGGTAACTCTCAAACTGTTCTGCCTTGTGGGGCACAAAGCTTTGCTGTCTTCATACACGCTCAGGATTTCTTCTCATTTCAAACTTTTTAGTCTCTGTAAATGCTTCAGGTTATTTTTGCCTTTCCTTTTGACAAACTGACAAACTCACAGAGACAAACTTACATCATTCCCACCAGAGAAATCAGCCCTCACTGTTGGTAGAAGTGCTGAATTATGGTCATGCAATGGGAAGAGCTGGGGACCTCCTTTCTGATAAGCTATCCAACAGTCAGGTATGATGCAGTGCTCCTGTTCTTGCCCTAGAGATCCTATGCTGGTGATCAAAAAGCCCAGCATTGTGCATTGCCCTGGAAGCCCCACTGCTTACTGGGAATGGCTGCGCTCAGTCCTTTTCCCCAGCTCCCCTGCTAGCCCAGAACCTTCCCCTTTGCTCCTCCCTGCTTTCCAGACAGCATCTGCTGCCCACCAAAAGTGGGTTCTATGGGCTCTGAAGAGGGCAAGAGATACATGTTTCAAATCTAATAGAAGTACAGAATTCACAGGGCTATGGCTTTGTGCATCTCCAGGGAATTCAGAGTTGTATTGCAGTGCCCAATTTCCATAGCTGATTGGCTGATTTCAGGGACTCAATTCCACAACCAAGTCTCCTGTGCAGCATGTGACTGGCTGGATGGTACCCCACATATTGATTTTACTTTGAGGAACTGATCAGTCACCTGCAGCTTCTAAAAGTTTAAATTTAGTTTGCTATTATTTGGTTTCTCTTGTCTGAAAATTCCCCTGGTAAAAACATCGTGCTTGCTTTTATCTCCTTTTCTCCTTCCTCAGCTGCCTCCAGCCCATTTGTACTGTATGGTTCATGTAAGTAACAGAGGCGACCCAGAATCACCTAAATCGAGGTTAAAATTTCTATTTCTAAATTGTAGCCACATTTTCCAAGGTAAAGCTCATCTACTTCTTTTCCTTCATTCTTATCCTTGCTTCTTTTTTCACACTTTCAAGCACAGCTTTATGAAAGCTGGTTTCAGTGTTGATGTAAAACTTTAACAGTTGGCATTTGGTCTCACTCCCACTCAGCATTTCTTTATTTCTTTAGCTGTGATCCTACAACTGTGTGTGGGCTTGTGTTAGAAACCAGATCACTGAAATGGTACAACATTTATCGAGGCAGGGAGGGAGGGAGGGAGGAAGAACAAATTTGTTAAATTGACTTCACCAAGGTCTCTTAGAGGATTCATCTTCCTTCTCTCCCTGCATGGCTTTCTCTCCCTTCCTCTCTACCTTTGCCTACCTGAGCAGTCCCACCTGCCACTTGTAGATCACATTTCTTGCAATCAGCTCTTCACATCCTATGTTTACAGAAGTTAACAAAGTTAACATCATGTTAACAAAGTCTTCTGTCTTTGTCTTGTGCACCTTTTCACCAATACAGAGAAAAGTGTACTTGTACTACTGGGGCACGTAGCACACAGAAAACAGGGAGCACATCAGGTTAACCCAATTGCAGTTCTGTATTGTAAGGAGGATGTGTTAATGGGGCTTTTCAGGGAAACCTGTTTGCCTCTGAGTGCTCATGGGGGATGCTGGGTTGTATAATGATAGAATTTTCACATGACCAGAATTTCATTACATCATTTGTTAGCATATGGAATGCCACAGGGAGTTCTACTTTATTTAACATAGTAACAATGAACAGCTGGCTGCATTACAGTCCTCTGTGTCAGAGAGGATACAGTCAAAATATATTAGTCTAGTTTAGAACATTCAAATTACTTTTTTGTAGGCTGGCCAGCATGCCCCGTGAGTGAGCAAAAACAAGGAAAGGACAACTCAATAGTGGAAATGTCAAACATAATGAGAGCCTGAAGTCCAAGCAGAAAAATGTTGCCATGAAAGGTGTTAGAGGGATTTAACCTATTTAAGGGACATGGATTTTAAAGGTATCTAGTTTCCAGGACTGCTCTGTTGTCTACCAGGACTTTTAAGCCAAGATTTATATATGATACAATGTTGATATGATTATTCTGATAAAATTATGATTTCACTTGCCTGAAAATTCCAGTGTTAAAATGTCAACTATTAGCTCCTTTTGTAGCTCTGTGAGTTTAGCAGGGACATTTGATCATTCCCAGCTCCTGGCATTGCCTTGTTTGCTGGGGTTGTTCTGAAGCACCTCTGCTCCCTTCCCCTGCAGCCATGCCAGGCAGCATCATTGCAGCTGCAGTGAGGGCACTAGACAGCTCTGACCATTTTGATATGTATTCTATAGAGAATTCTAGAACCTTTTGCACATTAGCACTGTGTGATGTGTCCCAAAAGCTGGCATGTGCAATGGCAGCCCCAATAGTGGCTCACAGACTGTGAGCTGCTTCTTTCTCTGTGCAGCCTTTATCAAGTTTCCTCATTTTTCCAAGTGTCAACTCACCAACTAGAGAATTAGGATTAAGCATTCATTTTCTCATGTGCTTTGATGGATGTACAGAGTTCTGTCACCTATTCCACAGCAAAACCCTGCACAAACTCCCATTCATTTGGATTTTTAGTGAAGTTTACTCGAGTACATACAGTATTATACAAGTTAATATTAGGAAGAAAGATGTCACTCCTTGACAGTTTGTGGTATTACCCACAGACCTTTTCAGAGTGCTTTGCAAATGTAGTTTTACAAGCTGAAAAGGACATTATGTTCCCACACCTGCTATAAAAGATCTTTCTGTAGTATTAAAACATGGGATTGACAGGAAGCTTTCTCTCATGATTGGCCTGCTTTTTTGTTGTTTTAAGTATGCATGGTTGTACCTTGGCATTGGTATTTTCTAATAGTTAATAGAATAACACTGCCATTAGCTTTTCTTGCCATTATGCACAGACAGACATATTCAGCATGTCCAGTCTTAGAGGAGCTGGTGTCTTTGGGCATTGGTGTTTGCATTGCTTTTCCCCCAGCTCACCTGCTATTCTGCTTTGGAGGCAGATGGCCAGAATAAAGAAAGGGTTTCCAGATCTGGCCTTACAAACTGCTGAATGAACAACCACTTGAGGTTTGAGTGCACAATTGAATGTAACTTTGTCATACTTTAATGGCCAGATGAAAGGGTATTCAAAATTGGGAAGGGAAAGAAGAGCAAAATGCAGCAATAGTCTCGAGGTGTCACCCTCAAAGGAGGTTTTCAACAAGATGTCCATGTTAAAGGTTGAACAATAGGATAGAGGACTGA
This sequence comes from Camarhynchus parvulus, assembly GCF_901933205.1. NCBI lineage: Eukaryota > Metazoa > Chordata > Aves > Passeriformes > Thraupidae > Camarhynchus > Camarhynchus parvulus. The sequence goes on from NC_044580.1 coordinate 11,828,159, forward strand.
ATAATATCTTACAGATTTTTATTTTTTTTTGCCTTCGGAAACATTTTTCTGCTCTGTCCAAGACATTGAGAGGGAAACGCTTTCCTCAGCCCCAAAGTGAAATGAAACAGAATTCATCTTTATAGTTCCTCTGAAACAAATACAAAGAGAATGACAGTGTCTCACATCTTGGAGTTACTGATGGGGAAAGTGAGGACTGAAGGTGGTCAGGGTCGGTGAAATCCGCTGCCAGGGTCCATAACTGACAAATGCACTTTTGGAAATGGACTAGAAAATACAAAATGCAAAGGTTCTGCCAGTCTGCAGCAAGAAAATTACATTCCAGCTTTTCAAGCAAGAGATGTCGAAACACAAAGCTGCTGCTCTTAAACACAGCTCCTTGTGCAGAGGTGTTAAATCGGTTTATTTACCTAACACAAACATGACTAGAATCTGTGAGGAGGAAGGTGCCTGCCTCCTGCAGCATCCCAGCTGAGGAGACAGGCAGCAGGACATGCAGGCAGTGCTGGTTAAGGGAGGGATGGAAACCGTGACTTCACTCAGCTCAGTCTTATGATGGGAACAAATTAATTAGAATAAGAGATGTAGAATTTCATGTTCACTTGAACATTTCAAATTACAGAGAGGACAAAAATGTAATAAAAATCTTATTGTCTTCAGAATAATGGGGAGATTTATTATGGTTTTCGTGTGACAGAAAATGCTGTAATTAAGACTGCACTATAAAAACAAGTTTGACAAGAGCTATTTTTAAGATTCCCAAAATCTTTGACAAATTCTCCTTTTAAGCTTTCTTGCTTCCCCCAACAGTGGGGGAAAAAAATCATATGATGTAACAAAAAATCAAAATTGCAAGCCCTTATAAAGCTTGTTTAAAAAAAGAAAAGTAGAAAATTAAATAAAATATATATTCTGATTCCAGTTTGCATAATCTAACAAAAATAAGTTTAGAACCACCACAGTAGGGCTCAATGGGAAAAAGTGGCTCCCATATAGCATTTTCTATGCCTACATTTTTAGATAAAGAATAGCTTGACACACTTGTTGCTCAAAAATATGCATCCTAAAAATTTCAGCACTAAAGAGCTAACATGTATTGCTTGATATTCCCCTTTTTGCAATTTAGCATTGCCCTTATAATAAGGCTTTGATGTATCATATCACTTTAAAAAGTCGGTCACTCTTCACTATTTGGTCAATGCCTGTTTTGCTATGTAGGGATGAAACTAAGCAGTGCTTAATTGATGATTACGTTTATCTATCTGCATTATTTCTGTTAATTATCCCAGGTGGGCTCTCCTACCTGCTGGGAGGATACTCAGTAATTAGAGTTGTAGTGCTAAATATCCTGCAAGTAACACATTTTATAAACCAGACTGTATTTAGCCTCTGTGTTTTCATTATAGCTATTTTCCAGACACCAAAAGCTGAGTTTGTTTTTGAAAGAGACTCCACAAGTATAAACTAGAGCTTAACTTTTTATTATTTGTAAATGTTACATGTTTTATTGCTGAAGAGCTGTATCAAAACTTTACACAGGACACTGAATTCAGTGCTGGTAAGGGAAAGTGATCCATCCTCCCCATGTAGAAAGCATTACATCATGAAGGGATGGAAACAAAGAGCTCTGAGGGACTGGGATAGGCAAACTTCCCTCCATTCACAGGAAATGGGTGAAGCCTTTCTTGAAATTATTATTCAGACATTTTGTGCTGTGAAGGAAATGTCTCCTGATAGCACAAGCTATTGGTTTCCTGTTGTGAACTAACAGTTTTGGCATAACCAAGAATGGACAGGAAGGGCAAATGATTGGGGGTCATTGGAAGAACTTATTTTAATGAAAAGACCAGACCAAGTAAGTGGGAAGAAATTTGACCTGAAAAAAACCCTGAAATTAAAATGGGACTGGGGGAAGGGGGAAGAAAAGGGCTCAGATGCTGATTTCTATAGTGGAATTAAACAATAATAACACCAAAAAAACGTCCCCCATGAAATGTTCCCAGGGTTAGCAGGGGGAACTGTGTTGTTGGGCAGGAAGTATTGCAGGGGGAGAAAGCCCTTTGCGTCCTACCTAATCAAGAGCCTAATTCAACAAATATATATCCGGCTTCTACACTGAGGAAAGCAATTTTTGGAAGGTTTCACAGATGTGAAATTGCTTGGGTTTTTTTTTTTTTTTTACAAGTAAGACCTTATAAGAGAGGCACTTTCAAGTGTTCTTTTTCAAGCAGAGTGTATAAATAGCAGTGCCAGCAGGTCCCTGCACTGCCTGAGTGCTGGGCCAGCTGAGTGTGAGCCTTCCAGGCAAAGGGAACACAGGCAAGGGCTCACACGACATATTCCTTCCCAGCCTGCTGTGACAGCAGAGAGGAGGAGGCTTCCCTGGTCCCTCCTGAGGTCTTTGGGGACTTGTGCCACCTCCACAGCCTTGCTGAGGCCGTGCCAGGACTGCCCTCCCACGTGTGCTGTTGGCTTTTCTCTGGAGGGGACAGCACAGAGCTGGTCCCAGCTCCAGAGCCTTCCTCCTGGAACATCATCACTCCAGCTCTTCTCTGGAGGGGACAGAGCAGAGCTGGTCCCAGTTCCAGAGCTTTCCTCCTGCAACGTCCCAGGGGCTGGGGGATGGAGGGCATGGCAGGGAGCACTCGCTGAGCTCTGCCCTGTCACTCACAAGGTTTCACTGCCAGCAGCAAAAAGTACATCTAAAAATCTCTCCAGTGTCACAGGCTTCTTTTTAAGATGGCAGCCTAAGGTTCACTTCAATCTTTCAAAGTGCCTAAAGGGCTATTTCAAAAAATCAATGAAATCTGCTTGGACTTCTGTGTTATGTACTCTTGGAGCAAGCATTTGCAGCCCTGCAAAGATTATTTTGATTGTATGGAAATTCAGGTTGTAGAAAATGGCTGCCTGGTTCAGAAAAAAACATGAAAAGAATGACTTTGTTTTTGCAGATTCTTAAAAGGCTGCCTCTAAAGAGTCTTTTATGATGCCAAACCCAAAAGAGTTTGTGAAAATGTGTCTGAATTTGTTTTGGGATTTAATTTATATAGAATTTTAAAACCCATATACAACATTTCTGCTTTCTACTCTTAGAAAACTACAAACTTCAGTCACATTGGAATAATGCTTTTTTTTAACATCTCCTTTTAAATATTTTTGTTTCCATTTAGGACTGCCAGCATTACCATGGAAACCCCCAAAAATAAAGACTTTCCCAGCCTTATGAGAGTACACCTGCAAGAGCAAGAACTGCCTATCAAAAGTGGCTTCTTCATTGTGGGTGTCACCTAAAGACATTTTGTGAGGTCAGTATGACTTTTTCTCTCAAAATTTATTGAAATTATACTCTTAGCATTGATACAATTTGGTATCTTGCCATGGACTAGTAACAAATGTCTGTTGCTATCCAATAGTGATCTTTTTAATATACTATCTCAGTTTCAAGAGAAAAAACAGCTCTTGACAAACTGTAGAGTTGAGTTTGGAAGCTCTGAAATATCAAGATGAAATAAGCACTCATCTCAGTGAGACAAACACGTAAAATGCAAATCTAATAAGCTGTTTTAATATAAATCATTCCACTGGCTTCAGAAGGACTTGGATCATAGTTACAAAGAGAATTGCAAGAATTCATCTGCTGCTTCCTAGTAGAGAGATGGAGCATATTTACTAATGAGCAGTTGACTGCTATCAAAATGGATCTGGTTAGACTTTTCAACACTGCTAATTTTATATATTTTTTATTACAGAATTAAACAGTTTGATCTGAAATTTGACAATTGCAATTAGTTCTGTGCAGTTTTCAAATTAACAAAAATTTTTAGGCAATTGCAATGGCTTAGCATGTATTTTTTCCAAGAAGAAGGCAGCTATGCTGGTAGGACTGAATTCAGATAACCTGGCAGTGCCTATGAATAATATTTCAAGACGATGTTCTTGTAATAACAAGCTCTCAAACCAGCCAGATATTTCCATTCTTTTGGTGCCTACTCTCTGTTCTTAAGTATATGAATTGTATATTCTGCTTGCCAAATTGTTAAAATTTCCAGTGTATGAAGGCTTTTGATTTGTGCACCTTTCTGCAGTGTAGTGGCAATTTGATAAGTCTGCATCTGTAATGAGCACCACTGGGAAAATAGAGATTTTTTTGTTTGTTTTTCTGTATTAAGGACATTCCAAAACTAATGAAAAACTGAACTTCAAATGAAGCTAGAAATACACCTTTGTGTTATTACCAATAGCATAGGAAAATCACCTACATATTTTTTGCTGTTGTTTAAGCACACTTATTAAGCATACTAACTTAAATGCACTCAGGTGTTACCAAGATTTGCTTTCCCCTGCTCTTTAATGAGCAAGGTCCTTGGCAGAACTGTTTTTCAGCACAGACAAACCTTAGAAATACTATCTGTAACATCTCCATGATATGTCTAATACCAAATGATCCTTTTCAAACCAACAGACACCTTGGGGAATTAGATGCTATTCCACATGAAGAGGAGCATCAGACCTCAGCTCTCCAGGAGTATTGAAGTATTAAAAGAAAGAACAAAATCAGTCCTCAAACCAAGTGTTTGCAGTACAGAGCTGAGTCTAAAGAGGGAGGGATTCATTCAAACAGAACATTTAGCTGTACATGACAAATTAGTGTCATGACTATTGATTGCACTGTCTCTGACTATACCCTCATCGGAATATTAACATTTTTCAGGACTGGAGCTTCCTATTGTACAAATGACAAATTTTCCCAAAGAAGTCGGGTGTTTGTGAGAAGAAATCTTTCCAAAAGTGCACAGGTACTATCAAAAAGATACAAGAGTACTGTAGTAACTTTGCTGAATTTACCAGCTTTAGGTATTGCACTATGAAATTTCTGGATGTTTGCAGTCAATAAGGTTTCTGTGTCACAAGAGAAATGTTTCCCCAACAAATGCTGATTCAAATGTTATACATTCCCACTGCTTCAATTTTTGCTCTAGGCTAAGTAGATGATTATTTAGTGTTGCTACAAGCTGTCATATTACTTATGCTGCTCACCAAAGAGGTGGTTGTGTTTCAGCATTAGGCAGGGAATGCTCCTGAGTGTGCATTTGAGCCCAAAAGGACCATTTCAAAAGGTTGTTGCCTATGTTTGTTGATACCCTCTAAGGCTGATTGTTGTTGCAGATGGCAGCAGAAGCTGAATTTCCCTGTGAAGGTGGGTAGAATGGCAACCAGATGGAACTGGGAAAGGGTTATAAGTGTTTTAGATTCTGTGGCAAAAAGTGTGGAAACTGTGGAGAGGTTAAAGAATAATGGGTTACCATGCAGGGTTAATTTTTCAGGAATGAAGTGGAGAAATTATAATGAAATTAATTGTAGTGGAATTTGTAAACTGGCATAGAATTGAGGTCAGCCATTGTAAAATTATTCCTCTTCCTTTGGCTGGATGCTCTGCACAAGCTGCTATTCCCCCTCCTACAGTGTTAAAATCGCTTCTTTTCATTTGTGCGTGCTTTCTGGAACTGATGAGATTAAAACAGCATAATACCACTTCAACTCAATAGGGAATGATTGCAACTGAAAAGCATTTATTTATTTGATGTGAATCATTCCGTAGCACATTTCAGTTTCCATCCTGGAGGGGAGGTTTTTTTGTCTTTTAAATATTTACTTAAATAGGAAAAGAGAGAGGATGTCCCTGTCCCTGGCACCTTTACTTTGCTAATGCAGGTGACACACACCTGTCTTCATAGTGCTGATGTATTGCAAGGGGACATTTAGGGTAGTTTCAATTATTCTAGTGTTCACTATTACCACATCAAGTCATTGCAGTTGTATATGAGGATGCTGGTCAGTGTAAAAAAAAAAAATCATAACATAATATAAGTATCATAGAAAAGGTTGAAAACAAGAAAAGCAAAGAGTGGGTTTTGTTGTAATACCACTGTCTGTTTGCTCCACCTTGCTAGTAGTTTTTAAAATGAGCTAGAAACATTAGCACAGTTTTGTCTAAAAATAATGTAGATGCTTTATGGAGAAAGTTTTGTCCTAATTAAAAGGACAGGTGAATTGTGGGGAGAATGACTTAATATTGTGGTAGCCATAATATTTGACTTTTAATTGTATTAAAAAACCACTGCCCATTTAATGACAACTTTCTTACACTAAGGCATAGCTTTGCTTTTTTTTTAAACTTAGTTAACAGTTCAGATCAGATCCTTTTGTTCCAATTTACATACATGCCAATCATTCCAGGATGGAACTAACAATTGTGTCATAGCAAGAGCGAAACAGTTTGTAGAAAAAGAACATAAACAAAAAAAAATTTTTTAGGCCAATTAATATAACTGGAAAGAACAGGCAGGCTTTTGGACTCAAAAGTCCTTTCTCTGGGTCTGAAAAGGAGTGGCAGAATCTAAGACAGAGACAAGATTAGGCCCAATTCCTCTTAGTTTAATCTAATTATGTTAGTTAGGGCACTTGAGATATAAGGGTGCTTAGCATGCATAGAGCAAAGCTCCCTCCCACGTTACAGCCATCATACTCTGCTGGGAAAATTGTGTTGCAAGGAGAGCTGCACAAGCCTGTACATCAGTTTCCAGAGACCTCCTGGGGTCCCTAATTGCTGACACACACCCAGCCACACTGGCAGCAACACAGGCACTGGAATGCAGGGTCTGGAGTGGCTCTGGACAAGCCAAGTTATCACCATGCCAGGTTTGCACACAGAGCTCCCTGCACCTGCAGCTTCCTCAGCCACTATCAGACTGCTGGGGAACCTGAATCTCCTGCAGCTCAGTGCTTGGGGTTTTGGGAGCCCCTCTGGAGTGTCCCCTGAGCTGGTGTGTGGACAATATTCCAACCAGGTAAATGGATGGATCATCAATATTCCTTGGAGTCCTTGGCTGTCTGGATGTGCTGCTACCACCAGGCTCATTTTTCAGCTTGATGAATGTAATGATTTTAGAAATGGCTCTGGCTGCTCCCAATCATTCTTTTAACAATTTCCATTACCCTGGCCAGTTATTTTCAGGGTCTTGGCCTTTTCCTTCAAAGCTATGTGTCTTTATGTTTCAAGATCTCTGAATAGCAACTTGTACAAGTCCCTTTGTGTCTACTCCTCATCTTGGAGCAGTTTATGTACAGCAAATGCCTTTTGAATGGGCTTGTGACAAAGTGGCTCAGGCAAATGCTGCTCTAAATGACCTTCCCACAGACACTGAGTAAAAAGGAGACAAGCATCAGCTCTCCATTTTGCTGGACAGGGCATACACACTAAGCAAACAGTCAGGTGGAAAGCAATGTGACTTTCATAATGGTGTCAGTAGCAAACCCCAGCTGTTCCCTCTGATACAGCACACATAGGGACTCCCCAGACAAGGCTGGCTTCAGCTCCATTTTACTCTACAGTTTTGTCTATCTTCAGGGTTTTTCAGCCCCAACAGGCATCTTCTTGTGTATTTTAAGCTGAAAGAAAAGTCAGCAAACAAAAACTGAGCCTACACAGGCACCCAGAAACAAAGCTGTCATTATAGGATATGCAACTGCTTTTTCTGAAGCATTGCTAAGTCTTATTCTCTCAGATCCGTACACACTGTCCAGTTCACATCTCAGACCACTGGGAGAAAAGAAAGTTCCCAAACGTGCTTGAAATACTAAAGTAGTCCCAGGAGGAAAAACCTAAACAAACACTGTCCCCCTCGCTGAACACACCCCATCCTCCCCTAACCTAGGCAGCCACTGACACTCAGCACTTTCTGCCAGCAGCTCTGACTGTTCTGTTCTTCACAAGGCAGGCTTACATTGCTTGTACAGTTTTTTGTCACCCCTGTGCATTGTGTGCCTCAGTTACTGAGCCAGCTGTTCTGCTGATTCTTAGAAAGGCTTTCACAGAAAGGAATTCTGTATAAAAATGCTGCTGCCCTGAGACTAGGTGGTGACTAGTGGTGACTGGTCATTAGGTCACCCCGGTGACTTGTGGTGACTGGCACCATTGGTTACACAAGGGGCCAAACAGCAGACAGACATTTTGGCAGAATGGCTTCTGAGTGACAACTTTCCTATCATCAGTCTTTACCATATCACTGTAAAGTACATCAGGCATTTCTAATTACCATTGCTAACTCACAAATGACTTGCCAAGTTGGCTAGGGTTGGCTAGTCTTAGCCTCTTGACAGAAGTTGTAATAAAAATCAAAAGCTGCACTTGGTGCAAATTATCAGTTATCACCTGAAATAAGAACATTTCAGATGCCATTTCCTTGAATATATGGTTAATAGTTTCAAATCTTAGAAAGCATGTGCCAGTTCCTCCCCATCATACGGCTGTACCAACTTCACAGTCTTTGGATTCAGTTCAAATCTTGTTTTCAGTATGACAAGAACTTTTGCCAACACTGTAATTAAGCAACAAGAATAATTCCAGTAATAAGACAGGCAAACAAGAATACCTTAGCAAGCAGGTAAAGATCTAAAGCCTTGGGAAAGGCTGGATAAGCTTTCAGGACAAGCAGAACCATAACAAATTAGACAGGTTTGCTTAAATTGTACCCGAGAAGGCCACTCCTAGAAACAGGTCTTGAGCTACAACGTAATTTCTCCTTTCCAGGTGGCCCTTGCAGACACCTGAATCCAGAATATCTAGAGGTGCCATGTTCTCACTTCAGGCCTCGTCAGCCTTTATCAGAAAGGCCACAGAACATCTTGTCTAGCTGGCCTAAATCTTATGGTCTCATCACAAGGACAGATAGGATGTGGGGAGGTGACTGGGACAGGTAATGCTCAGGGCTTGCTAACACTGCAGGATAAGGGTCTGATGCTGGGAGTGAACTTTAGTTTTTCTCCAAGTGTACTGATTAGTTCAGCAGTCCCAAATATGATCCTGGGACCTCATCAGGAGTTTAATTCAAAGCAGTAAATTTGTTCTTTAGGTTGTAGTCAGCTCACAGAGCTTCTTTATCCACTGGATCAAGGAAAGCCCCAAAAATTACACATTAGGTATGCACAGTTTCATAGCAAATGCAAATACACACTTTGAATGTCATATGAATGCAGTGGCTTGCATTAACAGCATGCTGGTGGCCTACTTAAATACTAGCATTTTCTTCTCTTCAATGCATGTGCAATTTATAATAGCCAGCTAACATCAGGAAGCTTTTCATGCTCCAAGGCTGAAATACTTGTATATTATACTTGTATACTGTACTACCCCCAAAGACCATAGTAAAACAAGATAGGGGAATTCACTCTTTAGAGAGAAGACTCCTCTAGGCTTTAAGGACACATAACTTCCAATTAAAGCTTTACTGGAGAGCTGATATGTGCAGTATGACTGAGGCTCAAGACTACCCCAGTGTGTGTCTGTCTGATGAGGTGCCTGTGGCACTGCTGTAGCATTACAAACATGTACCAGTAAATCCACCTCTGAATGCACTTCATCTCTCTTGGGAATGAAGTTCATCTTTCACAATACAACATGGTCTTCTAAACAGAAGGAGAAAGAAAAAAACATTTATCATTCTTGTGCCAGGCAGAGTTCAGCTTGAAAGAAACCGGATGAAATGTGTATCATTCATCTGAGGAGCAAATCCACGCTACAGATTTGTCTGAGAGACAAGTGAATGTGATCCAAAAAAGCTATCCATTTCAGAATGGGAGGCTTGAATTCGGTCCAACTAGAAAATGCATGCTGAGTAGCATCCATTTATTCAGAGTAGTAATGGTTTCTTCTAAGAGCACATTGCCTTGATCATTGTGTTAAACAGTATATATAACCAACAAAAATTCCCATCTTTGCAAATGCAGGCTATCTGCCAGTTCCACAAAGGGATTCTTTTTTTCCTAAATAGCTACTGCATAAGGGCTGTTGCCTGCAGAGCAGGTTCTGTGTGCTCAGCCTATTGTGATCATCAGGTCTGAGGGCACAGTAAATGGAATTCACAAGCCTTTCCAAGTCACCTCCTGTGTAAAGCCCTGAACAGACAGTCCCAGAAGTGAAGTAAGAAACAACTTCCCCCTCCGCCCCTTTGGGCAGCTCTTATACATGCTTTTAGCAATACCTAAAACAAGAAAAACACCTACAGCCACTTCAGTGGGGCTGGCGGAAACAGAACGGAAATGAGAAACTGATTAAGTGGAGAGCCAGCTTCACATGCACAGAAACTTCCAACTTTTGTTCCGAAGGACTTTTTAAAAAGTGCTTCAGTTTTGCTAGTATTCCCTTTGAAAAAAAAATCTTGGCCCATGAGCTCTCACTGCCTACACAGATGAAAGCTGTGAGAGGCCTTAAATGACTTCAGCAGGAAACTACTGGGAAGGGGAGGGGTCTGTTTTCTGACAGTCCCATTTCACATTTCTAGGAAAAATCTTTTCAAGTTCTGTGGACGAAAATGAAACAGAATTACAGCGCTGCCTCTCTTTTGGAGACAATCAAAACAGCACTTTTTTTCTGCTCCCATGCTGGAGTGCTGCAAAGTAATTTCCTTCTTTTTTTTATCTCTCCTTCTCTCTTTCTCAGAATCTTGGGGTCAGGAATAGCACTTCAGAGTGAAGAAATTGTTAGAACCAACGCATTCTAATCTGCTCAAAAAGGACCCATGTTTGTCTCAGGTAAACTTGAGGAATTCTCTGTTCTGCAGTTCAGAGTGAAGAAATTGTTAGAACCAACGCATTCTAATCTGCTCAAAAAGGACCCATGTTTGTCTCAGGTAAACTTGAGGAATTCTCTGTTCTGCAGTTGCTTTTGTAAATCTTTCTGCCATTTCCCAAACCCCTCACAAACTGTTCAGTGAGCTCAGGGGTTTTCTGTTTAGTAGCAGTGGCAAAGCACTCGACTACTGCAGGAAAGCTGAGCAATAACAGACGTCAGCCAACGCCACCCCCAGATCACCGGGGTGGAAGGTCATCCTCAAACAGTATTTCCATTTTCCCCTCTTGGTAAATTGCTCTGGGAAAAAAATCCTCTTTTTTTAGTGTAATGTAGTTAAAAATTAGAAAGTCACCACCACTTACACAAAGCTGGAATTCCTGGCCGTGTTGGGAATTTTAACCGATGTCTCCACCCAAGCAGCGTGTGGAACCAATGTAATGGCTAACACAATTCAGAGCTTAAAATGGAGTGATGGTGCAGCTCCAGCTGTTTTTAGAAGTCAGTACAAGAGATCTTAGGAAGCATTAGAGAAGAAATAGAAACAGAGGTGATTTATGGCTTCTAGTCTGATGATGTGCACTAAGGAATATGTGAGTGACAGTGTAAAAAGCAAGGAAAAAAAAGCATCACTGGACAGTATTACATAGTGCCATGCTCAGAACCAAGACAGCCACAAAAAAGTGATGACTGTTGGGACACATCTCATGGGAAGCAGGTGCATTGTTTTTTATCTGTGCTTCTAGAAAAGGCACAGTCCCCAAAGGTGAAGATACATGACAGGCTGGGATAAACAATAGAGCTTTTGTTCTGATGAAGAAGAAAGGTTCACTGTGAGCAGACTTGGCCCAACTGCCCTTAGCAGTTCCTGTGACTAGATGTGCTCTACAAATCCCTCAGTTATCAGCAAGCTACAGCTCCCAATTTATCAGCTCATCCAAGCCAACTCTGCAAGGGCTTTTTTATTCCCTGAGAACCAAGCTGTACTGCTTGACCAAACAAGTTTCCACCTTCTTTAGCAGTTGTAACATGCTGAGACCCAAAATCACTGGCAGGGCACAATGATGACAAGTATTTACCTTATTACCAAATATATTTCCATATAGGCCCCTGCTTATATAGTCCCTCAACTAGCTGCTAGTTCTGATGCAGATTTTTAGCAATTAAATAATTAGTTAGTATTTAATGAGTATTTAGTAGTAATTTGGTAGATCTGCTGTCTATCTGGAGATGTTAGACACAAAGGATTTATCCAATGAAGAGAATCATGGTATAAACTCTGTCCTCACTGAAAACAGAAGCTGATTTGCTGCCAACATCAATTATTCATATTTGCACAGGGTACTGTGCTGTGTATTTAAAAAAATAATTAAATAAATAGATAAGCAATGGAACTATTTGAGAAGAATACAGAGGGGTAATATATTTAATAAAACACTTCTAGGGCTTTCATCTCAAAAAACTAATTTAAAAGGTTGCTTTTAAATAATAAAAAATTCTGTGTTTCTTTGAAAAATCAAAATACCCAAACCTCAGGTAATGTAGTTCTTCACTAACAGTACAACAACCTCTTCTCAGAACATGTTAAACCTGTACATCCCAGTTCCATATTGGCAGGTAGGACTCACTCTGCAAACTAGGCCTAACTAGGAACATTTTGCTAAGCACATTCTAAAGGGCTATAATTCCCCCCCTAAAAAATGGTCTGAGAATTCTGTGCTTTCTGGGGTGGTGAAATTAAACAGATTGAAAATAATATGCCTCAGGCTTACAAGTGTCCTCAAACACTACTACAGATACAGCAGCATTTAAAATTACTAGGTTGAAATTATCATCAGTCTGACTTCAGCACAGTGCTAGCTTCTTCCCTTAGAAATAAATTTAACATCATTTCACTCTGTCAGTAACCAGGATTATTTGGTTCTGATATAGTACTATCACTGAAGCACATTAACAAGCTGAGCACTTTTCTAAAATAAAACTGTAGGACGTCAATGCAAATGAACAGTAAAAACCTGTTTTAGAAGGATGTAAGAAGTAGAATAACTTAGTTACAGAGCATCTGAATGAATAAAATATTGTTTTGCAGCCCATTTCTGTAAACTAAAGCAGTTTGCTTTTTCCCCATTGATAGAAAAAACCTGCTATTTTTTGGCATAAACCCCCCAACATTTAACCTGTTATTTTTGATAAATAGATTTTGAAAAGAGCAAAATATGAAGGAAGGCTTTCGTTTATCATGTAGGATATAATTTTTTTTGGCAGCTGAAATTCTTTATATTTTGGAATTTAGTCCTGAGGTAGAAGAGCTAGTTCAGAGTTATTGAAAGAGAAGTGTCCATGTTACAGCATGTTCCTACAGCTGTACTGTGACCATTCTTTATGCTCTATTCTCTTGACAGGAGTGATTTTCCTTGGACATCAGTGATTAATGGAAATTCCAGATCACTCCAGTAAAATGCAGTCTCACAAGGAAGAACCTGCAACATCTCAGAGATCACAGTCTTAAAAAGGATCCAAACCCAGTGAGGAACTGCATCTTCCATAAGTGAAACCTGTCCATCTTCTAAAATCATCTCATGGGGAGTAACAGAAAACTACTGTAACAGCAACCCAGGAAAAACTATGGCTAAGGTAATGCACCTTTGGGAAAAGCTTCTAAAAAGTACTTCAACTCGTTTTTAATAATGTTTTCTATCAGATAGATTTACTAGATTTTAGAACTCTCTTTTATTCAAGCTTCTTCCTGATCACCACTGTACATTTGCAAAGTATATTTACCATCCAGGGAAATTCTTCTCCAAACCTCCACTATTTTCAAAGGAAAAGGGAAAAATACAGCAAAGGCCTCAATGATGTGAGTGAATTATTTCATTCACAAGTGCAGCATGTGCTCTCTCTGCTGTAATGACACAGTACAGAAAACAAGAGGTAATTAATGCAATTCCTTTGCCAAATGAGTGGGATCTTATAAAGAATTGGCACATAATTCTGATTTGAGCTTCCTTGTTTTAAAAAAAACCAAACCTAATACAGAACAATATAATGTACTAACATGGTCCTTTGCCATATTTTTCTTTTTTTCCCCAATACAAGTGTCTGCAAAGTGCTGGGCCTGTAATCAAAGGACACTCAGTGTCCAAACCAGCACTGTTGATGCAGCCAGACATTTCTGTGTACTACAATACAGTCATGAAAGTGAACCAAAGAAGAACATTTGGTCTTTTGTTGTCCTACATACCAAGACAGAAAAGCATGGCTCTTCCTCTGTTCTACCCAATGAACAGATGTGGGTTTAATCACATACAAAAGAAAATGCTCACAAGTTTCAGACTATGACTTTGATATTTAGGAGTAAAATTACTTTCTCAAAGAAAGTAATTTTCATCTAATTATCTTGAAACTGTCCATAAAAGGAAGATAGGTAAGGAATTGGATAAATACACCAAATAGGGTTTCCTTTGGAGTTATTTTCTTCCACTGGAGAGAAACCTAAGGTAATTTTCATAAACAAAACACTCGTGGCAAGATAAGAAAAGAAGCCTCAAGGTCCAATATCAGAAAGTTATAGGAGATTCTTCAATAAATAGATATTACAGAGCAGTGTAAATTCAGATGCCTCCTCTGTCTTGCTGAGCTCAAAGCTGCAAATCAACCCAATACACAAGGTTAGCAAACAGCAGAATTAGGTAAAATAGAAGCAGAAAATGCCATACAAAAGCCCCAAAGGACACCTTAATGGCTATAACTTTAATCTGGCCACTAACCTACTATCCAGTTCCCCTGCCTCCCCCCCAGCTCAAATCCCCTCACAAATACCTAAAGCAGATTACCCTTCCTTCTGGGGAGCATTAGAGCTCTGACAAGATGTGTGAAATGCAGATCCAGGGAACACTGATCTGGGACGACTCTTGAAGACACATTTTGAAAGGATGTCCATGGCATGGAGCTGCTTGGAATTCACATCCAGAGAGAACAGAGATGTTTCTAATGCGACCTGGCCCTTGGTTACCAGGATCTATCCTCATACACGTGGCCTCTGCAGGGATAACGTGCACAGAGTACAAAGGGATCTCTTTTCCACATCTGAGTGCTGCACCAGGAGCAGAGGGTGGAGGGACAGAGATGAAATCTGTGGTTCTGATGTGAAAGCAAGATGCACAATGCTGGCATCTGGCAGCCATAAAACACACATAAGGTAGAGCTGGGCCTCTGGGCTGTTGCCAGCCAGGGTGCCTGCAAGGATAACAAGAGCTTGTAACCCATGCAGAAGGGTCAGGATGGCAGAACACAAATATGGCCCATGCTGGTACTGCAACTGCAAATTCCCTAGCTTCCCAGAGTTTCACTAAGAGTCTACCCAACATCCTAAATTAATTTTAAACCCACAGGTACTCAAAGTTCATCACAAATTACGAGGCCCACAAAGCATCCAGACATACACCTCCAACTGAAAATCAGTGGGAGTTAAGCCCCTAAATACTCCAGTAGTTCTGACCAAATATTTTCCTTTTTTCCCCCCTTAAAAACCCCAAGTTGCGTTGTCCCTTTGAGCCTCTCTTGCTCATAGCTTTTTTCAGGGCTATATTTTTCACTGTAATTTCTTTAGAGCATCACAACCTGCAGTGCCCAGGCAGCAGCACCTATCTGGAGTTTCAGAGATAGTGCTGGTGTCTCTGGAGCATGTAGCACTCACTTCAATAACTGCTCTTCAGCTCACTCACGTGTCACCAGCTCCATTTACAGGCACAAACTCCTCTAATGCCAGTCACAAGACAAGACAAAATTACAGATCCTGAGTGAATCCATGTCTAAACTCAGTATTAAGGAAATTTCATGCAGGCAGTTTCACTTACAGACTTTCTTGCAATGCCTAGGACCTATCTGAGTTTCTAAAAAGTGAGTTTTTAATTATGAGCAGAGAAACAATAGCTCACTTCAGCATGAAAAAGAATACACCCATTATTTTTCCATGCTCTGTAATTTAAAAATAGGTCAACTCATTAGCTTTAAAGCTTTCAAAAATATGAAAACTGAAACACAGGGCTCAGTTTCTTTTTGTTTTTTAAGCCAGGCCCAGAGATTGAAGAGTTTTAGACCAATGACTACTTTAAGATGATGAAAGAGGATAAAGTTTTTGAACTATGAATCTAATATAGCCAGAACAGATTGATTTCATAGTAAAATTTTAAACAGAAATTAAATTTTTAAACATTGACTAAATTTGAAGCATTTAAATAAGACCAGAGCATTAACTGCACACCAATTCAGAAGTGCTGCAGGGCCTATAATTTGTCACTCTGCACATATAGATCAAGATGACTTTTCTCACATTTTTCCATTGTGTGCATGGTCAGAATGCAAACAGGGGCCAAAGTGCACCGGAACAGCCAATAGAGAGACTTCCTATATGTAATGTGAACCAGACAGAATCAATACACACTGAAAAAATTGACTAGGAAAAGGCAATTTCTTACTCTGTGCTTAAAACTGTAACCCTGAGGGTCAGAATTTCTCTCTTGACATTTTGTAAATTGACAACAACAGAATTATGGTTAGTGGGACATTGACTCCCAGTGCTTCCCAAGCACCTTCTGCATGACCTGGGGGACACCTGGTGTGCATTCAGCATGCAACACAAGTTCATCAGTGCCAGTGCCCAACAGGCTTCAGGGCTGTGTTCTCTATCCCCAGACTAAAGTTCAGGTTCCTGCTGCCCAAACAAAACTGCTGGTTTAAGATCTTGATATGGTAAGTCAGACCAAAGCCAACTACTCTGAGCCATCTCGTACTTCCAGTCACCTCAGCTGAAAATAATTTGATTTTAAAATTGAATTTAAGCAAGTTGTTAGTAATCACTTTTCAAGTATTTATTTTATTGAGGGAGGGAGGAGAGGAAAATCAAGCTATTTAGCTTTCCAAGTATTTAACATAAAACCCAGAAGAGCTCCATCTGGCAACCAGCAGGATTTCTAAATAATCTAAATAGTATCTACATAAGAACCAGGCTGTCTATGGAGTGAGACAACTTCAACTTTTACAGCCACAAGAAGTCTTTATTAACATAAAAGGAAATTATAAAGAATTACGTTAGAACAGGAACAAGAGCCTGGCAAGCTGACAAAAGACCCCAGGAATCTCTGCATTAATCTTGAAATGCTGCTTTTGACTTGTTGGAATATAGCATCATACTCTGCATGGTTTTAAAAAAACAAAATAAAAACCCCTCCTAGGTTCAAAGGACTCAAGCACAATAAAACCAGCTCTAGGAAAATATTCAGATTAATGAAAATCAATATGTAATTCCTTACTTTGCTACACAAAAAACAACCCTTAATATTTGAACATACTTTGGAAAACATCAGTATTTAATTACAGTCATGGAAAAAGCCCTTCATGTCCATAGATGTCTGTCTTCATTAAGAAGATGGTTCTGAGTAATGCGGCTAATTATGTAAATTAAATACACTTTTGAACTAGTTTTACATATAGAAAATATGGTAATTCTAATTCCCAAGTAAGTAAACACCTCAGAGTATACAGTATTCAATTTTCTGAGTTATTCACATGTAAGATCTGGCCTTGCACTTCATACCTAGCACATCCACTTTTTAGATCATTTGTGAGTTATCCAAACCTGGTGGTGGTTTGGTGTCATATGGGAAATATTTAACTGGTCCTCAATGCCCCTGTCAAGTTGCCATTGGGATTTTCTGTCAGTTTCTTGGCAAAAAATCAAAGAGTGAAACAGTGGGCCCAAAAAAACATGTTATGGTGATCCTGTGTGGATAGGGCAGCCTTGAAGCTCTGCATTTTCCGCTATCCCTGGGCTACAGGAAGAGAATTTTTATCTTTATCATTGCCCATCTGGCACCTTTCACAGGCAGCAAGAACAAAGAAGTAAAATGTACTGGCCCCTACCATCTGCTTCTGCTTGTGAAGTCTGGAGAGAGCCCGATAGGAAAGAAAGCAAAGAAAGATAAAACCCAACCCCTTCGTTTCCCACCAAACTGTTCTGGCAGGTACACGTTGTGCCTGGACTTCTTACATATCTTAGGGCCACCCCAGAGACCTCTGGTTCCCTACAGCAGCACAGCTGCTGAGCACAGAGCATCCCAAACACTCCCAGCCCCACGTCCTCCCTCCCAGCCTCCTGCCAGCCCCAAGAGAAAGGCTCTGCTGTCTGAGCTTGGCTTTATTGGATCAGACGCTGGTTTATCTAGAATAGGAAAATTCCTGTGGGTTTAATAAGAGGTATTGCCCTACAGATTTTCTCTGGTCCCACCTCCTTTCCCATCAGC
Source organism: Camarhynchus parvulus (assembly GCF_901933205.1). Taxonomy (NCBI): domain Eukaryota; kingdom Metazoa; phylum Chordata; class Aves; order Passeriformes; family Thraupidae; genus Camarhynchus; species Camarhynchus parvulus. The sequence continues at coordinate 11,846,087 of NC_044580.1, forward strand.
CACATCCCCCTGTTACTGCAAGGCTGCATACACCATGTGTTGGCTGGACCCCTTCTGTCTCTGACAGAAGTTTGGCCAAAAAGAGCAGATTTTCTGCTACTTTGATCATTTCCTGTGGTAAAAAGTGAAGGGAATTATCTGACCCAGGGTCTTTTTTTTTTTCTTTCTTAGTTTTGAAAAATAACATGGCTTTACATTTGCAAGTTCCCTTAAATAGTGTACTTGCTTTCCAATAGCATTCTGCTGCTGGTTTACTGGTTGCCTTACAGAACTTACTTGTTTCAGAATCAGAAAACACATTGCTCTGATCTCAAACTCAAACTCAGCTGCTGTATTATTACATCAATAGTGACCTTCCCCATGCTGAAGAAGCAACCACAAGATAGTATCAAATTTACAGACAATACAAAGGTGGCAGCTTCTTCCCTGTTAAAAAATTATTACATTTAAAAAACAAGCTTACTTCTCTTGTGGTGGGGATAGCGTTGTTTTTGGCTACAAATGTGCATTGCATAATGTCTTTAGAAATAAGTTAACCATTTTATTAAATGCACTATTAAGAATGCATTTAACTATGACATATGTGATACAACCACCCTAAAACTTTTTTTTTCCTTTAAGGCTCCAAATCAGAAAACATCTCATGCTTGTGTAAGCCCATGATGCAACAATCACAGTACCTGCTAATTTAAATGGTGAGGAAGATTTGGGAGCAGGGGTCTAAGTATGGTGCCAAGTGATAATCACTGACCTTGATGAGCCCTGCAAGTGCACGCTGAAAACTCATCCATTTTGTATTTCTTCTGGCCCAGAGAGTACAAGGTAAGCAAACAGCATGAATCTACCTACTGAACTAATGTCTTGTGTCAGAATTAATATTCTATAGGAATAAATGCCAAATAAGTTATCACAATATACAGTAAGTCTTTATAAATGTGACACTACACCATTTAAAATAGATACATATATTCACACTTAGTAGTGGGACCCCACTTTTTTCAGCTCAGAAAAATGCCACAATATGCAAGTTGTGCTTGTTGGCATCAAAACTGTTTTTTTTTTTCAACTTTGCTGTGCTAATTACATGGGTAGCACAGATTTTGACAGATACAGTGTTAAGCTGAGGCCAGGGTGCAGCATGTGCCTCCCTTTGTGCGAGCTGTACTCTCAAAAGAAATGATTGAACATTTTGAACTGTTAAAATTACTATTGTTTTAAAACGTTACAGGAAGTTACTTTGGTGAATTTACTATTTGTGTATATGTATTTTTTTTATCAGCCTGTTAAAAAATCATGGCCTGGCTACATTTCCCACTTTATTTATAAAACTGAATCTTTCCTGAACTCATACAGCTCAAAAGCAAAGGGACATCTAAGGCAGTCTGGTTTCTTTCAGTATTAAAAAAAGAAGATACGTGCCTATTTATATATGTATGCATGTACCTCACTTAAAAATATAATAAGAAAGGGGAGGAAGAATCTACAGTAACCTTGTTAAAACAAAAATTGCACTAAGCCACTTCAAACAAGATCTTACCACAACAAAAATCAGCATTATCATCGTTAATAATACAGTGCCTTTCATATGCAGAGGTAATAAGGAGGCAGTACTGTGATCCATATTATCTCAATAATGTATAAATGAATCAAAAAAGATCTAATTAGTTCAGCAGCACCAAAAACTAATAAGTAGAAACATCAAAAGAGCCAGTGGGGCATTATTTTTTTTTGTCAGACATGCTGCAGAGCTGCCCTTCAGAATTCTCTGGTTTGTATCTGGCAGGAGGAGGCCTCACCATGGAGGTGACAGTACCTGGAGCTAAAGGATGCTGCTGTGGCTGTGCCCTGCAGCTCCCAGCCCCATCCCTGCACGTCCCGCACGGATCCTGCCCCACCGGGATCCTGCACAGGAAGGGTGGGGCGGGCTCCTCACCTCCTGTCTGCAGATAGCACATCCTGAACGAACACTGCCCCTTTTCCTCCTTCCCCAGAGCCCCGGCGGAAAAGAAAAGGAGGAACAGTCACTGGGGAGGTGCCTCAGCTCCCACGGAGACACGCGAGGGAGGGAGATCCAAGGAGAGCTGAGCAGAGACTGCACCCAGCACGGAGCCACAGGACCTCCCTGAGCAGAGACTGCACCCAGCACGGAGCCACAGGGCCTCCCTGAGCAGAGACTGCACCCAGCATGGAGCCACAGGGCCTCCCTGAGCAGACTGCACCCAGCATGGAGCCACAGGGCCTCCCTGAGCAGAGACTGCACCCAGCATGGAGCCACAGGGCCTCCCTGAGCAGAGACTGCACCCAGCACGGAGCCACAGGGCCTCCCTGAGCAGAGACTGCACCCAGCATGGAGCCACAGGGCCTCCCTGAGCAGAGACTGCACCCAGCATGGAGCCACAGGGGCCTCCCTGACACTGCACCCACATGGAGCCACAGCTCCCTGAGCAGCTGCACAACCACAGCTCCCTGACAGCTGCACCCAGCACGCCACAGGCCTCCCTGAGCAGAGACTGCACCCAGCACGGAGCCACAGGACCTCCCTGAGCAGAGACTGCACCCAGCATGGAGCCACAGGAACTCCCTGAGCAGAGACTGCACCCAGCATGGAGCCACAGGGCCTCCCTGAGCAGAGACTGCACCCAGCATGGAGCCACAGGGCCTCCCTGAAGATGGCCTTGGCCTCCTGCAAGTCCATCCCGACTCCTACAGCTGCTCCTGCCCTACTGATGGGAAAAGGTTTGTGTGCACACCTGAGAGCCTCTCAACAAATACCTGTGGAGGCACCCCAGTCAAAGTTAGAACACTGTGCGCATAGATTTGTTTATTAAAATAAATAATTAGAAGAATAATAAGAATAATAAATGATTAGAACCTCTGTGTTCTATGTGGTGAAGTATGGAAGTGGGAGGACTTCTACACTTCACCACACAGCTGTGGGCAGCCATGCCTCTGCAGTACTCACTGCATGGCAAGGACATCACACCCTGCAGGAGTGCAGCCTGGGCTGATTATGGCAAAGAACTGTTCATACAATTCACTGAAGTCAGAAAAGTTCCACTTAAATATAAACAAAACCTAACACAGAGGTCCACTATACTTAAGGAATTATTTCTCTCTAACTCTGAAGATACAGATATAGCTTTTATCTCCTCCACCAGATGTGTCTGTCCACTACCCAGTAATGGTTCACTCCACTTAAGTAAAAGCATCATATGCAAGAGAAACAATAATGCTATAAAACAAAGACCTTTCACTACTCCATGTCCATTCCACACCCAAAGCCCAAAGGTTTCCTTCTTCAAAGGAATAAACAGGACAGTATTTGTTGAGGTTTAAGCCACAGTAACATTTTAAGGTGCCAGTAGCTTTCAACATGGTTCAATGTGCAGACCTATTAAAAAACCCAATTATGCAATGGAGCAGGACAGAGAAACAAAACCTCCTTTCCAGAAGATTTGCTCTTCTATTTAACAGAATATATGGAAGGCAACAGATCTCACGGGGCCACAAAGACCAGGCTGACAACATTCATCCTTGCAGCTCTGGGAACTACTGCAGTATGCACTAAGCACCACTCACACCTCCCAAGGAATTCAACTGGAGGTCAGCTGCACCTCAAAAGCTAGCCATGGTCTCCTGTAATCTACAACATCAAACTCAAACTGCTGTGACAGAAATCTCTACTGAGGAGCTCCAACACAAACCTCTGAGGAATTAAAATTCACTCCAGCAAACCTTCACAATCCCAAGAAGACATATGGCACACACCAGGCTAACCAGCAAAGTTTTCTAAGAAATCATACTGAAACTCATAGATTTAACACACAGATGGCCCACAACACCTGCAAGAATTAAAATACAAAACCTTCTCAAAAGGTAACACCGAATTCTGCTAAAGACAAACAAAGCCAGGCTGTGCCCTGCTGCAGCAATCACCAGTGCTCTGCACAGCAATCCCAGTGTATGCAGCACTGCCCAGCTGCCCACAGATACAACTGGAGCAGGTCTGTGTGCCAGGGGTAGTACTGGGAGAGGAACAGTATCTATGAAAATAAAAGAACTGAATTGAAGCCTGTATGCTGCTGTCTAGAACTTACAGTTACGTTTGTACCACCCATTCCCTGGGGGAAATGACATACAATACAAACAGGCCTAGTTGTTCAATTATTCAAGTATTAAAAGACTCACAGAAAAGCATCTGAGAAACATAACATTTTAATAGATGAAATAAATACTCCAGTACATGCAAGATAAAAACTGACATTGGAAAAAAATTAAAAATCACTTTTGTTATAGTGTAATTTTGTTTGTTTGTTTAAACACTCACAGTAGCTTTTCCCCCAGTTTGGAAATCAACACATGGAAAACATAATCACAACCTCCAGTCCTTCCACTCCTACACACCAAATGCACTTCTAACCTAACACTTGATGCAAAATAAAAAAAGTCATACAAAACAAAAACAAACAAAATAGTAGCTACATCCATCATCTATGTGTTGTTGGGTTTTTTCATTTTTTTAAATGAGTTAGAACTGAGGTAACCTTTTTCCTGCACAACCGAACAGCAAAATTTAGAAGGGAAATTTCGGAAGACAAGACAAGACAAACTTTAAAAACCGCACCCAGCGCGATTAAAGCTCTTTTTTTTCTCCTTTTTCTAAGATACCCCCACCTCCCCAAATATAAAAAACTTTGAAACAGTTTTACCACTTGTGTGAAGACCTTGTTGAATAAAGGAAAATTTATCTGCAGATACTTGCTTAACTTTAAAGTAAAATAAAAAGAAGCCAAAACTGGCTACCTTTATTAGTACATATAGTTTGAATACGTTCTGCTTCTTCACCACATGAAATCAAAGGATTGGGCTCATCCAAGCAAATTCTTTGGTATACAAAAAAGGGGTGAGGAGGTGGGATATTATTTTCCTTTAGCAATGACTGGGATCTAAACAGAAGATGTGGGGGTTAATTCACAGAATTGGAGTTCACTGGCGGTAAAGTCCTGGGTGAAGATCTTTCTCTTAGTGCCTGAGATAGCAGGTTGCAGCCATCCGAGACGGCGCAAGCTGAGTTCCTCAACCGTTCCCTGTAATCGCTCATTTTGGTGCTACTTTCGGGGTGTTGGGCTATATCCCTGAGGCATTGGGTCAGGAGCACACAAGCAGATACCACACTCATGGCTCCTCCTAGGATGGCAGTTTGCACAGCTTTGCCCTCTGGATTAATGGTGGCAGCTTTACCCAAAAACTGGGGCTCAGTGGCAAAGCCCACCAGAGCATAGACAGACTGCACCAAAGGTCCACTGAACAAGACGCACCGGTTCCTGGTCAGCTCGCTGGGCGAGGTCTTGACCTCCTTGACACAGGCCAAGAGGGCAGAGGCGCTGGTGCTCATACATTTGACACTAAGTTTGAACTGCTCCTTAGCAAATTTATCCTTGGATTTCTCACTGGCCAGCACACAGGCGTCTGTCAGGAATTTCAAGTTCTTGGACATGTTCTGAGAAACCTCCAGCAGGAGCTGAGGGCTCATATCTGCCAAAGGGGTGGTCTTCAAGACCCCGCAGCCGTGCTCCACCTCGTGCCTACATCGGGTCACCTTGTAGCGATCCACCAAGCCAGGCATGGCAGGCTGGGCCCCTGGAGTCTCCACTGCAGCCAGGTAGGCAGCGTGGGCAGAGCACTCGGTCAGGGAGACCACCAGCTCTCCCATCTCCATCAGGCTTTCTCCCACCTCCCCGAAGCGTCCCATGTTGAGCTGGCTCTGGACGTCATGGGTCAAGATGGAGAGTCCTTTGGTCCTGGCAATGATCGTGTCCCTGCACTTCTCAAAGGACTCACCGAAGACAGACAGACTCTCGGTGTTCACCGGCCTGGTCTCGCTCGACAGCAGAAGCAGATCGGCCACCAGTTGCATCTTGATCTTGCAGTGGTCGCAGATAGAGATGAGCTTCTTCCTCTGCAGGGAGCTGCTGCTGGGGATGCCGCCGCCGGAGACCTCGCTGCTGGACTTGCCGGAGCCACCGCTAGCCATAGCGCCGGGGGGGCACTCGCATGCCGCTCGCTACCCCGCTGCTGCCGCCTCCGCCGCCGCCCGAGCAGTCCCGACTGAGCCCGGCAGGATCGCTCTGCCTTTTCCGCAACATCATTCCATTAATCGCCGGGAGGCAAGAAAAGGCTCTGGGCGCCGGGGCTGCCGCTGCTCGGGGAGCGAGCTCGGCCGGGGCGCCCGCCCCGCTCCGGCGCCAGCCTCCGCTCCTACGGCGCTCCCGCGGCGGGGCGGCGCTCGCCGGGCGCCCCCGGGCCCCGGTCTGGCATCCTTTAGCTAAAAATACGTAATTTTTTTCCTCCTTTCCTTCTCGCACGCTGGCTCGCCTTCCTTCCACCGTCTCGTCCGGCTCCCCGGCTGCGGGATCCTGCGCGAAGTTCCCTTTACCGGACGCGGTACCTCAGGGACGCTCCGCCGCCGCGCCGGAGTTGGGGCAGGGGCGCAGCCGTTCAAGTTGCTACCGCGCCCCCGGCGCCTCCAGTCGGGGAGCGCCCGCCGGGCGCAGCTCGCAGGGGCCGGAGGGGCGGCGGCTGCGCACCATGTGCCGCCCCCGGCGCCCGCCGCGGCCCCGGCTCGCAGGAAGCGCGGCGGAGGGTGTGGCCCGCCCGCCCTGCACGGCCCCGCCGCGCACCCGCGGGGAGCCGGCCCGGGAGGGGAGAGGGGCACGGCGGGGAGCCGGGACGCGGGGGACCGCGGGGGGAGGGGAAAAAAAAAAAAAGGAAAAGGAGAAAGAGAGGAGGGAGTAAAAAAAAAAAAATCTCCACCGGATCCGGGTGCTGGGGCGGGCGGGCGGATCCGTTCCCCTTCCTTTGCCGCTGCCTCACTCCTTCCTGCCGCGATCATTCACGCGGCCGCTGCGCGCTCGCTCCCCGCCGCCGCCGTCCATCCCCTGCGCCCCGGGCCCTCCTCGCCGGCTCCCGCGGTGGCCGCCGCCGCACTAACTTAGGCTCTTCCCGCAAACAAGGGTGGTGGCCGCGGGCTGCAGCCGCGGATGCTGCGACCCGCCCGGCCTTGCGCTCCTCCTGCCATCTTCCCTGGCTGAGCGGCCAACTCCCAGGGAGAAAAAAAAAAAAAAAGAAAAAGAGGAAAAAAAAAAAAAAAAAAAGAGGGGTGGGAAATCTTCGTTTAAATTCCCTTTCTCAGGCTTTCAGACAAACTACTGGGAAGCGGCGGCTGCGACGGCGCTGCCAGCCAGACGCTGCACGGCTCCGGGGGAGCTCCCCCGCCCCGCTGCCTTTGCTGTAACCTCACTTGAGCCTATCGAAATCTTTTGTGCGGTGTCACCGCCCTTCGTTTAAATCCTGCCCTCCCCCCGCCGCCGCTCCGCGCCCGCCGCCGCTCGCTCCTCCCAGGCGGAGGGGGCAGCAGCGCCGGCACCGCGCCGCCGCCGCCGCCGCCGCTGCCCCGTCCCCGCCGCGCGGGGCTCCGGAGGGGCTCCGCCAATAAACAAACAGCGGGGGTGCCGGAGGGAGAGGCCGCTGGGAGGAAGGCGAGAGGCAGCCGGACAGCGCGGCCCGGGGGCGCACGGAGCAGTCGGATACCGGAGAGCGAGGAGCCGCCCCAGCCACGGCCCGGGTGCCGCTCCCCGGCCGGCCCCTGCCCCGGGCAGCCCGCCAGGTGAGTGCGGCGTTCCGCTCGGAGCTCCCGGCCCGCCGCGGAGCGGCTGTCCTCGGTCCGGGTGGCAGAAGCCGTCCCTGTGCCAGGCGGCGCCGAGTGGCAGAGCCCGAGGCAGCGCGGCTCGGAGCGCGGGCCCGCCTCGCTCATCCCGCGGGGCTCCGGTACCCGGCCGTGCTGAAACGGGAGTGCTGAAAACGCGGGATGGGGAACTGCCGCCGCTTTCTTTACACTGAAATACTGCTCTCAGCACAGGCCTTGACCCAGATTTTAAACCAATGAAGACGAATTTGGTCTGTTGCTCTCCCGTTTCTGTCACTGTTTTTGAACACTGGTTACTGTTTATTAGACTTCAGCAGGGAAAACGTAAACCAGCTGACACTGCTGTGTACTGAAAGCTCTACAAAGACTTCCTCTGATCTGTTTCCATTCTGCAGCACACCTAGAACTTTTTGAGATGATTCTTGTCAAAAGGAAGATGTTACGCTCAGTAAGCCCGAGGCACACATCAGATTCTGTCCTGTTGTACAATATCTGCATCAATATAATTCAAAACCCGTGTTGAAACCACGTGCTACATTTGTTACATATTTTGCTGTAGCTTAAGCTACAGCTAAATAATAATATTATTTTGCACCTTTAAATCAGAATTCTCTTTTTAAGTCAGCTGCCTAATTCTAGGCATTTACAGTGCATTTAGCATTGGTTACAGAGCTCCAGAAGTACATTTGTCCCAATTCACAGTTAGCATCCTGCTACATTCCTACTGCTACAGGTATAAGTGACCTTGAAATAAATGGAAATTGAACCAGATTCCTCGCTTGCAGTTGCAGGTCAGCTCCAACAATATCCTGGCACAAACAGAGCCCACCAAATGGATTCCATATCTTTAAAGAGCTTCAGACAAGTTTATTTGCACATATTCTTAGCTACTAGCTAGAAGAACCTTTGGCCTTCTCCTTGTAGAGCAGGATGTGAGCAGAATGAACACAGATATGAAAATGGGGGGTTGACAGGGTGTACATATTTGGGGGCAAGAGAAGCCCTTGCCATAAAGGCAGGCTTGAGGAAAGGGGTAGATACTGGTCTATGGGTGTGTCAAAAATAGGGCAGTTCTCCACCCATCCCTCCTCACAAAAACAGTGTGAGGGAAATTCTGTTTACTTGAGTCAGATTATAGCAGTTTCAAGGAAGGTCATGATTTGGGCCTAAACAATTTTGGCTTACTGCCAGCAACTTGTTTTCAAAAGTATAAATAGGAATGATTTCAGAGTGCTCTGAAAAATAAAAATCAATGGGCAGAAGAAGCCAGCTGAACTGTATTTTAAAGTATTTCCAGATACATCCTTAAATGAGGTTAGATAGTATGCAGCACAAGGAATGTCTCTCATAAATATTAACCTAGTTTATCTTTAATGAGGATTGACTACATTTAATTAGGGTTTGAAAGATTTCATTTTAGAAAACGTAGGTCTCATCCCTGGCTAGAAGAGGTGTTACATGACCTAATAATCTTTTCCATTTTTAGATGCTGCTGCCTGCCATGATGTCTGTGTGACTTGTGCCATTCTCCAAGGACAAAGGAGAGAGATCCTTGGTTTGGACAGGTCCTGCAGTGCCTCCTCCACCAGTCTCCCTCCACAGAAACCCAGCTGGGCCTTAACCATGGCAGTTCCTGACCAAAGCTCTTAGTAACTGCTACAATAGAAAGCAAAATTTTTTCTAGCTCTTATAACCCATCCACCAGACTGATCCAGTCTTTATCTTCCTTGGTATTAGCCAGGGGGAAAACTGGTAATTTTTGTCCTGTAGTAGGTGTGGCATATGGACAGTGTCCAAGGAAGTCTTGACAAATGCCATTGTCCTCCCATAGTAGCCCTGGGTGTTTAGTTTTTCTGCATATTAAATGTTTGGGGAAGAATGACTTGGTTTTTGCTTTTGGAAAAAATAATGTAGAAAATACCACCTTCATTAGGTCATTTTTACCATGCAAGTGGCTTTTCCTGGAGCAGGTCCCTGTGAGATCCATCCTACAGACTGTAGGGCTGCTGCCTAGGTACTCCTGGTCTAGCTGGGGTCCCCCTTAGTCTGTTTCCCATGAACATGAACATGCAGTCTCATTCTAAAAGGCAGCCTTGGAGGTGGATTCTCCTGCGCTGGTACCTGAGCAAGGTACCTGCTTTAAAGTGCCAGTACACGCATCTCTGTGATTGAGGAGGAGACTTGTACCCAGTGATATTTGGGTGGGTATTTCCTTCAGAGGTCTTCTGCACATCTCTTTCAAGGAGGATGTGTTCATACCCATTTATTTCAGTGCAAAGGTGATCCACAGGGCTTGGGCAGCTCACGGAATTGGTATAAAAACTTGGACGATGTGACAATCAGGTGGCCATGAAAAGATTTCACTGACAGAGTCTGAATGAATTAACTCTCTGGGGTTCAAACCAGCAGGCATTGTCAGATACAAGGGATTAAAAGGCTTTTTAATGTGGCTTAGTAGTGTACAGAAGATTGGCTTACTTGTATGAGCTCTTCTTTTGTCACATTGATCTTTATTTTGCATTGTGCTTAGTACAACAGAATCTGGAGGCTGAAGCCTTCTTTCCTGAATCGTCTGAAAGGACTTGGCCCTTTTATTGCTTAGTAAAATATTTTATTGTGAAGGAGGAATTGATTTTTGCCAGTGTAGCCACTGTTGAGTAATAGCTGAAGAATACCAAGTTGTAATAATTTCATGAGCACTGTATGTGGCCAGGTGGGTGAGAGGAAGTTACTATATGGTGGGTTGTACTTCTTTATATTACTTTCCTGTATAGATGTATTGATCTAACCTAATAGGGAGCTAGCTGATGAAGGAATAAAAGGCAATTCAGTGGTTCCCCTGTGTCAGCTGTATGTGACTAAACCCATGAGGTGGTAATTACAGGAATGATAGCTGCAGTTCTCAGGGATGCAGCTGGTTTGTCAGGCTGCAAACTGCAAATCATAGGAGGATAAAGTTGGCAGGGACTGATGGAAGAAATACTTCCAATACCAAGGCAGAGTTTGCAGGAGAGGGTGGATGAAGATGGGCCTTCCTCTCTGCAGCAGTGTAAGTCACACAGAAGGAAAGGCAAGTTTCCAAGAATGACCAGCTCATTGTTCTTAAGATTTATTTTGTCCTAAATGCTTTGGTGCTGAGTAAGTGTTTTGTGGTCAGTGCTTACAGCCATTACTTCATGAGAGATTAAACTGTGAGGTCTGGGTCTGTCTTGGGTCTGCAGAGGTAGCCATGGTCGATGCACTGGGATGCAACCTGAGAACTGGTCTGCTTGTAGCCAGAAACACAGATCTGGAGGAACAGTTAACTAGGCACTTGAGACAGAAAAGTGCAAACACAGACACCAGTTTTGTTTCTTTTGTCTATAAATAAATAGGTTTTAGGATAGTGGGTGGGCTTTCACATACAGGTTTAATTAATCAGGTGTTCTGATGTGGTGTGTGTGTTTGTTCTTTTTTTAACATGGCATAGTCAAAACCACAGTACCAAAGGTAAGAACAAATTTATTAAGTAAACAACATTAATGTAAATATCCCAGTAGTGGGATGCTGGTCAGTTCCTGTTTCTCAGCTGAAAGGTAATATAGCAAAAGAGGTTTTTCTTTTGTTGTCCTTTTATTCATTATTTATTGCACTGTTTTCACCACTTGCTGTGTATAATCAATTGGTTGTCCCCTGCTGTTACCATGGATATTTAATACATCAATGTGGAAAAGAGACACATTTTTATGAAAAGGAAAGTGCAGCTACAAAACTCCTCTTGCACTGAATGGACAGCTATGCCATATTTTATGTCAATACAGCCAAGAATGGTTTTTTGCTTCTTGTTCCTGCCTGCCATCCGCACACACAGACATCCTCCTGCACCTCGTGTGTCTTGAGGCTGGTGCCCAGGAGGTGCCATGCAGCTCCTTGTGTCCATTCTCCCTCCCTGGAGCAGGTGAGAAGGGCCAGAGGCAGGTTTGTAGCCTTGAAACTCAGGAGCACTCAATGCAAGAATGCCAGATGCTGTTGGTTAGAGTGGTCCAGCATAAACAGGACTCCAAGACCCTCCCTTAGACTCTTATGTCTGGGTTTTTTTGAGATCAAAGGAGAACATGGTATTTTGAACAAAATGTGCAAGGGCCCACCCTTCCTGAATTGCACTTCTGGTTGTATGTTCTGTCCTGCAGCTGTAATACTCTACAGAAGGGTTTGGGTTTCTCCCCCTGCCCTCTTTTAATGTATTGTGAGAGAAGTTTAATAGATGTTTTCACAGGAGTCTGGTCCTACACTGCTCTCATTGTGCCTCTCTCTGTGTTCTGTGAGCAGGGCTGCTGATCATTAACAATTTAAGCCTAGCACTTCTAATTCATCTGAAGTTCATGTAATGTATTACTTACATTAGATGTAGGTGCCAAAACTGACCTGTAAACCTAAAATGAAATTGGGACTACAAAATTAATTTCATTTAGATTCTGAAAATTAGACTATAAATGGAATTCCTGTGGGAGCAGTGTAAATCTTCTTTGACATTGATTTAATGTAATTCTTTTCTTAATAGGGTAACTTTAATTGTGTAACCAGTACGTAGTTTTAACCAGCACAGATTTGTAGGAAATCTTGCAGTAAGATGAGTACTAAGAGGAACATTCTGTGGTGTTTCTGAATTTAAGGATCACACTGTATAGCTGTAATGCAGTTGAATAGACAGTCAGGCATCAATACCCCCTCCCCAGCTCTGAGCAGGCAGGTAATGACACAAAGCTGTGATGTCATTTATCAGGCATCTCCAGCCCATCAATGAATTTTAATTTATAAAATACATATGCATAGGATAACACAAATTCAGGGTAAAGATTTATTTTATGTTCAAAGCTCAAGTCAGAATCTGAATTTCAAGGTTAGTACCTGAATTAGAATTTCATGTCAGAATCACCATGGTTAATCCTTAATCTGGGAAAATTTTGAATTAAAGACTTAAGTTTTTCAAATTGGAGCAGGAATTCAAGATCTGACTAGCTGTGGAACAAAAATTTGTGTTCTTTTAATAGATGGCAAGTAAATGTGCTTGTCTTATGCATGAAATTAAATTGAGGACTGAAATTACTCTGAATTATTCAAATGTTCACGCTCTAGACGACAGTATATTCTGCTTGCTGTGCTGCTTTTTATCTTAGACATTTTCCTGTTTTTAAAGATAACATGTTCAGGTCTGATTCTTCAAATTTAATTCTGCCTGTAAGTAAATTCAGAGGGTTGGAATAACAAATGCACTGCCTGTGCATGAGAGCTCGGGCATTAGATTCTCTCTGCAGGGGAACATTTAAGGTACTTGAGATAATTTGACCTATGAAAACAATAATTTTGAATGTTTTACTGCAAATAACTCATAATAGCCTGACATTCTGTAAAATGTATGATAGTGCTTTTAAACAGGGAAGAATATGCTGAATGCTGGGATGTCTCAAAACTTGCATCCAAAATTACTGCTACAAGGCTGCCTTGCACAACACTTAATTCATGTGGGCTTCTATTAAACATCCTTCTGTGCCAGTAGAGTTCTTGAAATGAATTGATTCTTCCAGACACAGCAAATGCTGATAGCAGGCAGCCCTTGCATGTTCATTCTCCCTTCTGCATGCTTAGTGCTGATCTTCTGTCTTAATTGTCTCTATGTCCTTCCAAGAAGGCAGGCACTGCCTTTTCCTTAATGAAGTCAAGTTCTCTGTTCTTTCTAAGGTTAATTCCAAGGATTGTCAAGAAACAAGCTTTAAGATTCTACTGCACTGTATTTGCAAAGAAAAGTAAAATGTGACAAATAGGAATCCACTGTAAAATAGAAAATTGCATATAAAACTCCACCAGCAGCAGCTAAGACTTGAGAGAGCTTTTGGCAGTTAAAAATCCACATTTTTCTCCCAACTCATAAGAAAGAATGGTATGGAAAATACATTTTGCACAAATACAGTTTCAAAAATGGGGGAAAAAGGAGATAATCTAAAACTTCATTAACAGAAATTTAGAACATCCTGAATCCTCTTATATTACAGCCTGACCCAGCCCTGCTCAATAATGAAAACAGTTTACAAGGGAAGGTAGATTTTCCCTTCTGGTAAGATACAACGTTATAATTAAAGGTAATACTAATTAAACTTGAGTGTTGCAGAAGCAAAAATGACAGTCACTGCTTGAGACCTTCCCTGGTATGACTAGATGGGACTTTTAGCTACAAGGTATTTATCACCTTACCCTCACAATCTACAATGAAAGTAGCCATGTATTCTCTGATATTCTGTATTGCAATTCTAATAGTGTTAGCTGCTAGATCTATAAAAACTGTTAGGAAATGCGAAAATGCTTAAGCTATAAAAAGCATATTGGCATGATTCAGTGGATGCTCTGATCAAAACACACTGTGCTTCAATAAAAAGAGAATGCAATTTAATTTGCTGCTGTCAGTGGTGTGTGCTGCATTGCGTTCGTTTCTTGCATGAGAAGGAGGAACAGCAGAGCAGGGGCTGAGCAGGTGTTTGTCCTGCAGCTGACCCCACAAGCAGCAGACTTGAACGAGTCTTCCCAGACACAGAATTTTGCCTGAACAGAGGTAGTTGCAAAGTCAGAGCCAAGCATGAAAACGACCTCCTTTTCAAATTAAAGCTTTTATTGGCACGACAAGGAAATGTATAGTTTTGTTGGTTCTGTGCTGGGTATACTGAACAACTTGTTCACCTACCAAAGGGAATCAGGTTACTTTTGAGATCCATATCTGAACATAGTCTGAGATATTAAAGAAAGTAAGTTGGCTTAGTTTGTTCTAACAAGAAAAAACAGAATTGAAGAAAATATTTCCTAGTAGAAATTCGAGGAAAATATTTTACACTTCAAGACCAGCATTCCAAGATAGAATCTTTTTTTTTTTACAGGGAATGTATGCACGATCCAGTAATAACAAAAGTTAGCAGAAACCTATTTTAGTAAAACCTCATTAATCACGGTAATCTGATATAGTATACCTGATGTTCATTATATTTAATGAGAGATCACCTAGCAAATGTGCTCATTAGTGGCTCTGGTATTGGACAGGTCTGTGAGAAGTACTTGTCTAAACCCTGTTTCAGTTATGTACATTTAACAAGCTCCACGAATAGCTCTGGGCTGCTTCCTGTTCCTCAGGCACTGGCAGCGTGTCTGAAATGCTATAAAACACATGGAGGCTGCAGCCCAGGCTGGTTGGTTCTGGGGGTGCTGAAATCTCGGATCCCACATCCTTCTCTGCTGTTTCTCATGGTTCGTGTGCTTGGCAAGCTGCTCCTTCAGGTGCCGTGTCTCCCTGGTGTTCTCCAGCTAAGTGGCCCTGCAGTGTCTGCTCGCTTCAAGAGTCAGCCCAGGCTTTGGAGAGCCCCCCAAACGCACACCTCTGCCTCCTGACTGCTTTTGTTTTCTATGTGCACACCTTGCCCAGAAAGGCAGTGGGTTCCTGGTTCATCACACGACCAGAACTGGACCATCTGGGGTTGAAACTAATGATCCTTAAAGTCCCTTCCAACCCAAACCATTCTATGATTACAGCATACAGTAACAGAATTGGGGTTGAAGAGTACTCTCAACAGAATTAGTTCCTCTGCTCTGAACCTGGTCTACCTTCTACGCTGAAATGGAAAAGCAGCCTCTTCACTAATCAGCCTGACTGCAGTTAATATCTGCCAGTAGCAACAGCAGTGATGCTTCCTTGCATTTCCAGGTTTAATCTTGCTGGAATCCAAGGTGAAAGGTAGAAGAGAACATTGTGCTAGTCCTAATTAAAATGCTACCATGAGGAAAGAAATAAAGACTGGAGTGAAATAAGGCTGTGCAGACATCCATGCATGTAATTTGGTTTAGGTAATGG
This sequence comes from Camarhynchus parvulus, assembly GCF_901933205.1. NCBI lineage: Eukaryota > Metazoa > Chordata > Aves > Passeriformes > Thraupidae > Camarhynchus > Camarhynchus parvulus. Next base: position 11,861,659 of record NC_044580.1, read on the forward strand.
AAAAACAGCCTGTACAAAGAAAAACCCATATCTTATACTTTGTTATGGTGGTCAGATGTTCTGGAGTTGTATTTTAGTAGCAAACAGCATTCATTTTAATAGTTTTCTTTCAGAAACCTAATATTGCTGAGACAGTAGTCAAAATCAGAAGACTCATGCAGTGGGCCCAGATCAGCAAACCCAGATACTTTTCATCCTGTGTTTTCAAAAAACAAGAAGCAACCACAGTTTAGATGCCAGGCGCTGGGCCCATCATTTATTTACTCGTTTTATCCTCTCAGTGCCCAGCGTTCGCTCCCTGCCCGGGCCCTGCAGGACCGCACCGGGGCTGCTCCGCCTGGAGCGGGGCTTGGTGCGGGGACATTGGCACCCGGGGAGGCGGCGGGGGGGACCGGCAGTGCCCGGCCGTTCCCGGGACCCGGCCCGGGCCGCGCCCAGCCCCGCCCGCTGCCCTTCCAGCTCCTCCTCCCGGCCCGATCCTTCCCGCGGCCCTCCGATCCTTCCCGCTCCCCTTCCAGCTCCTCCTCCCGGCCCGATCCTTCCCGCGGCCCTTCCAGTTCCTCCTCCCGGCCCGATCCTCCCCGCGGCCCTTCCAGTTCCTCCTCCCGGCCCGATCCACCCTGCTCCCCTTCCAGCTCCTCCTCCCGGCCCGATCCACCCTGCTCCCCTTCCAGCTCCTCCTCCCGGCCCGATCCTCCCCGCTGCCTTTCCAGCTCCTCCTCCCGGCCCGATCCCCCCCGGCTCCCCTTCCAGCTCCTCCTCCCGGCCCGATCCTCCCCGCGGCCCTTCCAGCTCCTCCTCCCGGCCCGATCCACCCTGCTCCCCTTCCAGCTCCTCCTCTCGGCCCGATCCTCCCCGCTGCCTTTCCAGCTCCTCCTCCCGGCCCGATCCATCCCGTCCCGCTCCGCTTCCAGCTCCGCCTCCGGCCCGTCCGCGCTGCCCCCGCCTATGAGGGAGCCGGGGCCGCCTTCCCGGGAGCGGCAGAAGATGGCGGCGGCCGCGGGTTGGGCGCTGCTGGCCCTGGTGCTGTGTGTGAGCGCGGCGGCCGCGACCGGCGGCTCCGAGGGGAAGCGGCCGCCCAAGAAGAAGGACATTCGGGACTACAACGACGCGGACATGGCCCGGCTGCTGGAGCAGTGGGAGGTGCGGGAGGCGCCGGGGCCGGCGGTGTCCGCCCGCAGCACGCGGAGGGAGCGCCGCGGTGCCGGGGGGCGGCGGGGCCGGGCCGGGCCGGGCCGGGCCGGGGCAGCTCCGCGGGGCAGCGGCCGCTCTGCCCGGTCCCGAGCAGGGGGGAATCCCCGGGCCTGGTCGGGACCGGGCGGGAGGGAGCCCCGAGCCTGGTGGAGGCTGGCCGGTGCTGTGTTCCTTCCTCCGAGGCTCCGGGTCCGTGTGTGGGGGTTTCAAAGTCGGGCGAGCGGCCTTCAGCCTGCCCTGCCCGGCCGGCCCTGTCCCGCCTTCCCAGAGCCCCAGCACCCAGTCCGGTGCTCGGTGCCTGCCAGCAGCCTCTACTGCCTGAAAAGTCTGGTTTTTTCGAAGTATTGAGCGATACACATTGTGTCACCCAGGGGTGGATACCAGAAGTATTATTATTTTCACGTTTACAGGGTAAACGTGTTGGTTTGGTGTTTCATTCCTATCTTTCCTCATAGTAACAGCTTCTAATTCCAGCTCTCTCTCGTCGCCTGCATCCTTATCAGCCCGCTGCCTTAACTTTCCTTGGCGGTTTCCCATCACTCTCTTCTCCATGTGGTTGTCATGCCACTGTTAGGTTCTTTTCACTATGTTATGTTCCATCATCTTCTGATAAATGCCAGAGCACTCCTCACTGTCATTTATTCTTTCCCATGAGGTTTTTTCCTGGAATATTTTGCAAAAAACCCTGAAAGAAGTAATAGAGAGAAAACTTGAGTTTTATGTAACACCAGTTGCAGCTGTAAGCCAAGGTGGAAAGTGTGTTTTATATGTCAACTATAGATAAAGTAACAGGAAAAATGGATGCCTGCCCTGGTCCTGATTGGCAGGTTATGGACTTGTTCATTCCATGGATTGTTACTCCATATATCCCTTTAGGAAGGGAGGTTCTTAGAAAATTAAGTTAAAATTTTAATAAAATTAATAAAAGGTTCAAAATTCACTTTTCTGTTAGTGGTATCAGCCAAGGACCCAGCAGGCCCAGCTTCCAAAAAATCAAGGCTTAATATTGCCCAACTTGAACCAGATTTGGCCTTGTAGGGAAAAAAAACCCAAAAAGGTGAGCATCTCTTTTTAATGAGATGGCTGAAAGGGAGACTCACATTAATGCTGTTGTAACTCTTGGCTGTATATTCTGCTCCAGCCCTAGTGGGCAGGTCAGGAGGCTCTGGAGGGTTTTTCCCTTTTAGCTGGAGCAGGTCCCTGATCCAGATCACGGTGTGCTGCACAAATGCAGATGTGGCAGAGCAGCTGGGGAGTCGCTGCTGGGGCTGGGGATGTCCCTGGGGAGAGGCACACAGAGCAGAGCAGGGACTGAGCTCAACAGCTGGGGGTTGTTTGGTCTCCTGGGATGGGCAGCTGCAGGGCATTTTGCCTGGTGGGAGTCAGGACACACAGGGAACATGAAAGGCTTGAGGGGGTGGTGGAGCAGAAGAAGGCATGAGTGCCCTTGATGGAGTGGGATGAGAAACAAAGGGGCCACTGTGAATTCGGGCAAGAGCAGGAACTGCACTTGGGAATGAGGGACACAGGAATGATCTGTACAGAATCAAATGTCATTACTTTCAACTGAAAGAAATTACTCCAAATTGGTCTAAAACCATGGGAGGATGATGGTTATGACCTGCTTGGGTTCAGCCACAAGCCTGAGTGTGTGGCTCCAGCAGCTTTCCCAGCAGGAGCAGCCCCCTCTGCACAGGGTCTCGTGCTGCCCCTTGCACCCTGTGCATGACTGCCTGCTGATCCAGGGGAGTGATCTGGTGCAAAACAGGGATGGGCAGCAGGGCAAAGAGGCAGAGGTGCTTCACCAGCTCAGTTGCACAGCTAGAGCTTGGAGGAAGCCACTGAGGGATTTTCCTCGTGGAAAGGGACTCTCCTGAAGCCTGGAGTCCTGGGGAGCTGGACACAGAACTGAGAATCTGGGCTGGAGGTCTCTTAGCTATTGAAATGTCAAGTGCTTTAAATAGTTCATTACTGTTACAAGCTCAGGGTTTCTCAGGCTTGACTGATCATTGAACAGGCAAAGCAATTAAGTGAGATATGTTACTAGTGTTTTTAAAAATCAAAATGCAGGGCATTTATGAGAAATTTCTGAAAATGGGAGCTGAGGAGAGGAGCAAGTGAAGGAATATGCAGTTTTTCCTGTGTCTGTGTAATGCTTTTCCTCTGGAACCTCATGTGAGTGAGTGAGTCTGTGTCCTGGGGTGACTTTATGATGCTGAATTGTATCCTCATTCGTCTCTTTAGCCCAGAAATAAGTTTTGCACCCTTAAAACTAGGTCTGAAAGTAAAGGTGGGGGAAGAAGGAGAAGCAGTGGAATGTCTGAGGCGGCTGAATTCAAAAACACAGAGATAAGAGCTTCAGCCTTCCTTCTCACAGATGGCATGGACAGGACAGAGCTCTCCTTGCTCTCAGTTAGTTTTTAGCTAGCTGAGGCAGAGAAGTTCTCCAGACTGTGGCTTTTCTTTTTCTTCAGACTGATTGGCCCTGCTCTGGACTGAAAACCCAGGGAAACACTGGAGCTCAGGCCTGTGGCCCACCAGGGCCTGGGACACTGCATTCCAGTGCAGGAGGGACTGAGAGGAGACTGAGCTGAGCCACACCCCACAAAAAGGACTTTCTGAACTTGCCATCTCTTAGAACAGCAAGAGGTTTTATTGTTTAGTATTATTAATTTTTATGCTTGTGAGTACTTTGCTTCTTAAATAAAGGTTTTTTTCCACTTTTCTCCAAGGAAATCTTTTCCCAAACCAGTAGAGAGAGGGGCCGCTTGTGTCTGCTTTCTAGAGGGACCCTTTTGGAAGTTTCCTGCCAAATTTGCTCTAAACCAGGACAGTCTGCTAGACTTTTTAAAGCAAAAGCTTACACTTTTCCTTCACTTTTTTCCTTTTAGATAGCTTTAAGCACAGCTGCATGACATTTTGTACAGGAAATAAGAAAATAAATGCCATCTAGGGGAGCTCTTGGCATCTTCTGATAATATTTCCATTCAAAGTGAAAGAATACAACTTCAGGAGCATTTCATTGAATAGTTAGGAAAAGAATAGGTAATACATGCTAGTAGCTCATGTTGTCACTAAATCCAAAGTCAGTTTCTGTATTTCATACAGAGTATTTGGGAATGTTTCTGCCTTTTTCTTTCAAAGCTGGAATAAGCTGGCTTTGCTCTAGTCAAACCAGACTGAAGCTTCTTTTAATAGTGGAGGATGTTTTTCAGTCAATCACATGAGATTTTGTATTTTCACTGTACTTTACCAATTTGACCATTCTCTGGCCTCCTGTAAGATAAGTAATGTTCCAACTTAGTGAGGGCAGGGACTTTCTTGGGCTCTCCTTTCCTCCCAGTTCACTCATTTCAGAAATTTCAAGGTGTGTGAACTACTTGACGTGTGTTACAGACTTGCAAAATTGAAACAAGGACATAATTAGTAAAGAAATAAAATTTAAGCCTCCTACAGCTTCTGTTCTGTAGTGCATGAACTTTAAAGTTTGCTGTCACAGAAATCAGGTTCTGGCTTCATGTAAGTTGTCACCATATTCAGCTCACAATTGTGATCTGTTTTAAGGGGCAGCAGTTTGATTGTGCCTTTCCAAATATTTAAAGGGCTGTCAGCCTCAGCAGAGGCATCAAGAGGTTAATTTTTTCTTTTTTGTGGGAGTGATTTACTCTGGGTGATTATGTTGTCAGGCTGTGAGCTGCATCTGTGCATTAGAAAAGTCATGAAACCTTTAATCAAAGTCTTTCTGTGGCATAAGCACACAGAAGATCTGAATTCTTGTGGGTTTAATTGTTTAAAGACACAAAGTAAGGGAACTTAAATTCTCAAGCAATCACATGATTCCCAGAAGTGAGTTTTGACCTCTGAAAGCAGTGTCAGATGAATGTTTTTTCATATATGTGTGTATGAGGCTTTTTATTGCAATTTTCCCATTTCATCTTGCATGCATAATAAATATTTGTGAAACTGTGAAGAAAAAAAATACCATTTTATGAGTTTCATAGGTGGAATTGCATTGAATTAGCCTTAAGGCTGAAATATTTCTCAGTATGTGATAAAATGAGATTCCACCTGTCAGTATGAAAATGCATCATTTTCAGGGGAAGGTTATAAATGGAAAGAGCACTCCTGGTGAAGTATCTTGAAACAACATGCACTATTTATTTTGGTTTCACAATCTTCATCATTCAGCTAAAAATATTTTATCAAAGCACAGTTATTCTCTAAACAAAGAGAAATTAAAAAAAATAGACCCAAAATACATTTGTTGCACAGTTGAGTTTAAAGCTTCCTTGTTGTTTTCAAAACAGAAAGATGATGACATTGAAGAGGGAGATCTCCCTGAACACAAGAGGCCTCCAGCACCAATAGATTTCTCAAAAATAGATCCAGGCAAGCCTGAAAGCATCCTGAAGCTGACAAAGAAGGGGAAGACTTTGATGATGTTTGTCACAGTGTCGGGAAATCCAACAGAAAAGGAGACAGAAGAAATCACCAGCTTGTGGCAGGGCAGCCTCTTCAACGCAAACTACGACGTGCAAAGGTGAGCTGTTGAGCACAAAGATAAAGTTCTTGTCTTTGCAGAACCCTTTCTTTCTTCCTGAAAACTTTTTCAACTGTTCATCCTTTGCTGTTCTCTATCTCCATCATCCATTACTATTTCTGTTTCTTTGTCAGTTGTGACAAAATTGTGGTGTGATGCAGAAACCTCTTCAGTGCTTGTGCACTATGTGTGTGTGTGTATAGCCCCAATTCTTTTTATCTCACTATGGTTCAGCTATTGATCGGTTCTAGCTGCAGTAGTTTGCCTCTGTGTGCTTGATGGAAAACATCACACTCTGAAGACTTGTCACCACAAAAGGCTTTTTGTTCCCCTGTTAAAAAATGTGACTCTTTTTCTCTCTGAGCATAATTTTGAAACAGAAGAATGTTGTGCTCTTTATTGAGGCTGAGAAGGGTTGCAGTAAGTGTATAAAGCAAATTTAATGCTCATTAGTGGATTTTACATAGTGCCAAATTAGTTCTAAATTTGTTCCCTTATTCTTACTTCCTTGGTTACTTATTGATATACTTCATACATTTTATTCTTAAATGTCATAGAAGATTGTTCTCCTGTTCCCATCCCCAGGCAACAACTAGACCAGCTTCTTGCTCTTAAACATGTGCTTCAGTCTCTGGGCAAATGTGTTTGAAAAACAGAGTTAACTGAAAAAAAATTGGATTTTCCCTCTAGGTTTATTGTTGGCTCCAATCGGGCCATCTTCATGCTGCGGGATGGTGGCTATGCCTGGGAGATCAAAGACTTCCTGATCAGTCAGGAAAGGTGTGCAGATGTTACTCTGGAAGGTCAGGTTTATCCTGGCAAAGGAGCAGATGGAAATGAGAAAGTGAAAAACAAAACAAAACCTGAAAAAGCAAAGAAGAAAAAAAGACACAGAGAAGAAATCCAATGGTGTCAAAGAGGACAACCGAGCAACCAACCAGAGAGAGGAGCTATGACAGCCACGGTGCCCAGACTGAATCCTGCTCTGCTGCTCCTTGAAGAGAATCTGCTATTGAGTCCTGGGTTTGGGGGAGGAAGGAAGCAGAGACTACTGAAGTTTAAATTTATGTTGAAATTCACCAGTTTACTCATTGCTGTTGGCCATTTGTTTAGTTACAGGAAAGGTAATGCTTCATGGCAGCAGTTGACTGCTTTGTTTTAATTTTTTATGCTTTTGTTGTTGTTTAAAACTAGCTTACAAATCTGTGTGTCTAACATCACAAACTTAAATTTAAGTGGCAAAGAAGAATTATGGTCTCAGAATACACTGATGTTCATCTGTAGTAGCTGTGTCTATCTTGGATGTGCAAATCATGGATTCACAGCTGCTGAGAGCCACGTGCAGTGTGAACAGATTCTTTTGGAAGTTGATTTGATAGACAGTTGGCACAAAACTGCCCAAAGTAGCAAAGAATAGTGGCCAAAGATGCCTGAAATTACAGGGTTTAGGACATGTTTGGTTAGACTGCCCATTGTGTCCCAGGAAATCTGTGCTTAGCAGTGGGATGGACTCTAGGTAGGAACTCTGCTCATGCACTCCAGGTCTGTACAGGAGGGACACTCTGTGCTCTGCAGAAGTGAATGGAATTGTAGCACCTGCACGAGCAGTGTCAGGGTGAAAGTGAAGACCAATCCAGGGCATTCAGGTTGTTCCTGCTGCTAAAGGACTGTGCCTGTGCAAGCACCTATTCCTTATGCCCTGTTACTCAGGCAGTGAGCTGGAAGAAAAACCTTCTAGCTCTGAAGTTAATTTGGTTTACTGATTTAATGGTTTGTTTAAATATTTGAAACAGCACAGAGTTAAACTTTGAGTCAGGCATATCACTTACTGATGCTGATCTGGTTAGGTTTTGGTGGGGTTTTTTCTTGGTACAGATTCCTGACTAACTTGGTTGATTGTAAATGACCATTTGATTCAAATACTATGAAGTATGAGCCAATACTTTGTATAATTGGGGAGTTTTTACTATTATTCAGATTGTATTCAGTCAAATGCTTTGCTTAGACTTGTTTCCCTTCTGCCTTACTACCAGTTAGGGACAAAAGGCACCGAGTAGTGTGGTCCACATCATTTTGCAGAGGATGAGCACAGTACCAGCTGTCTTCATTCAATACTGGTATGGAGTTACTTTTTCTTTAAGGTGCTAAAATCCAAGAGTCTTGGATAAAAGGTCCTAATTGAACCATAATGGTTGATCTTGTGGAATACTTCGGTATCAAAAGTATGAAACTGTAACTTAGTCCTTGTTCTAAAATAAAAGATGTCACTAAACTTACTGTTTTGAGGAGTAGTAAAACCTTTTAAATAGATCTGCATTTGGTTATGTATTCAAGAGGCAGACTAACTCATCTTTGGTTTCTGTATGTAAGGACTAAATGATGTTGATGAAGGTTCCAGTTGATCCATTTTATTTAATTTTAATCATATTTGTATGAATTTAAATTAAAGAAACCTTTGCAGCTACACTTCATTAAACAGGCCTGTACCTGAGTGGAAAATTAAAATTTTTTTCTTCAGGATTAACTGTTTTTATATTCTACTACTAATGCAGATGTGCAGTGGAGTTGAGAAGAGTCTCAGTGGTACTTGTAGTTGAGCTGTGCAGTCCAATTTTTGTGCATAACTAATTTATCATTTGGTCACATATTCTGGGTTAGCACCACCTTTTGTAAACAATATTGCTTCTCATCTCAAGGGAAGAACAGAGGTCAGATGAGACTATAAAATGAAATATTAATGAGTTTTTGCTTTTCAAAGTTATGGTATAGAGGTAACAGTTCAGATTTTAATCAGAAAGACATGGAAGTGCAGTTTTGTATTCCTCCTAATATTATTTCCTTTTTCATCAGGTTTGGTTTGAGACTGTTGGAGAAACAATTATACTATAGGTATAGCCCAGGTTTTGAGTACAGGTACTTCAGTCATTCATAAATCTACATTTACAGTAGATTGGGTCTTTCCCCTTTGTAGTTAAAAGGGGAAATGTTGAAATTGAACCAGCCAATTGACTTTTTTTTTTGTTGGTTGGTTGTTTCTGGGTCAGTTTCCCATGCCAAATGCAGGTGAGTCTTGTGTCACATAGCTTAATCAAATTTCAAAGTGTTTGGGTGGGTTTTTTTGTTCATTTTTTTTAGGTTTTCATCTGTGTGATGACTTGACAGTTGCTTTTTGATATAAAACACAAAATGCTGCCTTCACAAAATAAATTTATTTTACTCTTCCATTTTTCTTCTCCCTTTTTCATGCTTTACACTAAACAAATACTGAAATATACCCGTAAGTGTAATATGGCAGGAGCTGCTTTACCCCAGCCAATCTTGCTCTGCTGTCACCTTTCATCACTCAAGAATAACCTGAATTGCCTTTTAAAACTGGTAAAGTCTTTGAGACAGTTGCACTTGGCCTGGGACAGTGTTACATAACTGAATGTTTGGTGATGAGTTAAGAAGCCCAAACCCTATGACACACATCAGTGTACAATATATATATATATATATGTATATATGTATATATGTATATATATATATATATATCCTCAAAAAGTTACATGAGTCCAGGAATGTTCCATGAGTACCTCAGAAGATGAAGTCTTCTTTGGAGGCTTATCAGGCTTTCAATAACAGATTTTTTGGTTCCACATAAAGGACATTGAGATACATCCTTTAAAACTAATTTCAACCAGTAGGGTGGTAATTATAGCTGTTACTATTTCCTTTTTTTTTCCAGTTCTATACAGAGGTACATGGAAAATCATATGTTTTCATGACAGTGAAACATCTGCTGCCTTTCTCCTCCCAGCATAGTGGCTTCTCTGTTCTAGTGCTAGAACTAACTTTTCTGAGCTACTGTTAAATTTCTAACCCAGCTGTCCTACTCAGAAAAAACAGTTTGTCAGTGATGCTACCCAGGATGTGGTTGCACTTTGTGAAAAATTTCCTATGGACAATCAACTTTTTATGTAATAAAAGACTGGAAAAAATATTCTGAGTTTTGTTGATTTGGGGTTTTTCTTTAAACTTCTCTGACACAAACTACAAAAGGATTTCTGATCTTAACTTAGAGTAATCAAAGCAATTCTCTGAACAGTCAGGTCAGCCTTGACTTCTAAGAGAATCTACTTTTCTATCACTGTTCCTGAACTCTTAATTTTGTCCCAAAAAGGAAATCATAAATTAAAACAACATTTTGTAAAGCTATGGAACAACTCACTTTTATCTGATATTTGGCTACTGTTCTCGATGGGTTGCTGGTAAGACTTATAAATTATTTCCATTCTTTTATATGTGGCTCATTTCCTCTTTTAGTCAGGGAGTAACACTGCCTCTTCCACAGGTTTTTTCTTTTAATTGCATTGGATATTTATAGAAATGCAAAGAACTTAGTGCCTCAATAGAGGGGATGCCTCTGGTTTTAAAATGCCTAATTCATTGGTACTGTCATGTTTTTATTAAGATTGCCATCTTACTACATCCATTCATAACCTGCTATTTGATAGTTCTTACTCTAAGATAAAATCTTAGAGTGGATAAAATGAACTATTTTTGAATATCACTATTTTTATCTTTTATACTGTGCCCTTTTAACAGGACAAATCCCACTGAATTCAGGTAGTACCAAATTGCCAGGAAGGAAAAGAAGGAAAATCACTCCACTTGGATTTTTGGCTGATGGTATTTTTTCTCCTGCAGCAGTCAGGTGGTGGACAGGGTTGGACAGCAGAGCAGGAGAGCTCTGTGCAGAGCAGTTTTTGATTAGCATTTAAAAAGCTGCTGTAACACACAACAATCAGGCATTGCACAGTGCCAGCCTTTAGCCAGGGACAGATGGGAAATGCTTTGTTCCTTTTTGGTGTGATGCTACTTAAGAGACCAGTGTTGATACTGGCTGGGTTAGCAGTGGCATTATATCAATGTGATAGGAAAACCAGATCTGTTAACCATAATTTAAATTAACAGTAATAATCGTAATTAATTTTTTTAAATTTGTGTTATATGTCATTATTATTATTATTATTATTATTACTACTACATAGACATTGGTATTTTGGGAGGGGAAAATGGGACAGTTAAAGGAGCTTCAGCCTTTTCCCTATCTTATGGACAAAGGCTACAACTTCTCAGAAACAGAACCTTTTTTCTTTCTTACTGCAGAATTGTTGTGTCTCTCTTGCAGTGGGACAGAAGACACCCATTTTTTTTTACAGAAGAGCAACGGCAATGCTCTAATTCATGGAGTTTATAACCCAAACTTTTCTCCCTCAGGTAATTCATTGGTACCTCAAAAAAAAAACCTGTGGGCCCATCTTTACTGCCTGTAACATCTGCTGCTTTTAAATGTAATTGTCAGTTTTGTCTGAAGAGAGGCTGGACTTTGGTGTTGGCACCCTGCCCACCAGTTCTGTGGGAGGCACTGACCAGAGCACTGAGCACTCATTAAATCATTAACATTTAAATCAGCTCAGCTGCCTTAATTGGTGGCAGAGTTACATGTCATCAGAGCTCTGTGTGCATTGGAAAGAGGTGAACAGCAAGGCCCTGGAATTTGCTTTGCAAGGTGCAAGGATTGAACAGCACCATGAAGTGACTTGGATCTCACTATAACTTTATTATATACAAAGTTTTTTCTCTAGTGAGGAAGACTGAATTGTACATGAATAATTGTAGTACAAGGGTGTATTGAAAACAAGATCATGGTTGAGCACTTGCTGAGTTAATACAAAATAAGCAAAAAGGTTTAATAGGTGTATTTATGTGACAATTGCTATTATTTCTGAGATTCATGCCTGAAGGCCATCTTTTGTATATTTGGGATTTTTTTTTAACTTGTCCTTCCTGCAACTCCATTTCATTCAACTTCATTTTGCAAAAAATTTAGAAATGAGTCCGTTTTCATCCCCTCATCTAAAATGGTATTTCAGAAGTGCCCAAAATAGTACATATTTGAAATTACACGAGACCTTCATGTGAGAATTTTCTTATTCATCCTGCCAGTTGTGTCCAAACCATACCCTGTGCCTTGCCAACCCTTGATAGTCAGCTGCTGTCTTTCAGGTGCTGTTCAGCATATTAATCACTGAGTGGACTTTAGATAATTGCACTTATAATAGGATGCAGTTGCCAGGACCTTAATGGAAGCACAGACATGCAAATGCTTCGGCATTTAAGACAGCAGTTGAGCACAAGATCTTGAAAAAACAACTGTCTTGCCTTTAATGTGGGTACCAGGTAGTTTGTTGTGAACTAATGAGCTGTGTAACCTAACGAGGGCAAGACCACTTTCCTTTTGATCACCACTCCTCTCGGCCTCTGTTCCCACATAACATCACCATTTAAGCCGTATTGCTCAGTGCTCAGATAACCCAACTAAGGCCTGAAATTATTTCAGCCATGTTGTTATTTCTGGCAGTGGTGATAAGCCAGGACAGTCTTTCTGGGATGAGAAAATCAACTTTAGATTTGTAAAGCAGTCTGTGTTCAAGAGACAGAGCTGTAGCATGTGAATACTGGAGTTTTCTACAGAAAAGAAGAAATAAATGAGCTGCATTCATTTCCTTAGGTGTTGCTATCAACTGGCTGGCCCCTTGCTTTCAGGTGAGGTATCTGCGCTTTACACTATCCTGTCCTACTCATCCTACACCCCGCAGCGGCTCCAGCCATAGACCGGCTGCTCCCAAAGGCCGCAAGCGCTGCATAAACCGCGCTAAATCTGGGGACACGGACAGACAGACATTCCTGTGCTCCACACGGCTGCGGAGAATAATCAAAGCTCTGTGAGGCAGCGGAGGGAGCATCCCTACACCCTGCAGCTGGGAGCAGGGGCTGGGACAGCTCCGTTTGGCCCTCGATGCCCGCGAGAGACTCGCAGGAACGTCAGGGCTCGGCCGGGACCGGGAGCGCCGGGAGCCGAGCCCGGCCGGGACCACCAGAGGGCGCCCGCGGACAGGGAACGGCCTGCTCCGGCTAAAAATATATAAAAATTAACTAATATAAATATAATATAATATAATATAATATAATATAATATAATATAATATAATATAATATAATATAATATAATATAATATAATATAATATAACATAATATAATATAATATAATATAATATAATATAATATAATATATAAAATAAAAATTATATATAATATAATTATCTTTTTATATATATTTATATATTTATATATTATAATTATAATACATAAATATAGTGTATAATTATATATATTATATTATATTATATTATATTATATTATATTATATTATATTATATTATATTATATTATATATATTCTATTATATTATATAATAAATTATAATATATTATAATGTGGCAGTTCTGGACATGGTTTAGCAGTGGACTTTGGAATGCTTGGTTATGACTGTTGGACTCAATGACCTTAGAGATCTTTTCCAAGATAAACTATTCCATTCTATTCTAGTCTATAATACTCTTTTAATAATCTATATTATCTTTATAATATATATTCTAAATATTAAATCATGTTATATTTTATTAAACATATTGAATTATGTTGTATTTTTATGCTTTTCAATCTCAGATAACAGATCCACTCAGCCATCCCCGGTCCCAAACACACACATACACATGCACACACACACACACAGAGCAGCAGTGATGTCTGCCTGCATCCTGGCAGGAGCTGAGGTAGAGGGAACCCTCATCACATCTCCTTTTCAGTCCCTCGAGTTGGGTGCCTCTCCATTTTCCTGGCTTGTCACCCCATAGTGCCCCACCTGCCCCAAATACAGGCCTTTCCATGGCTGCAATATCCCCCTTCCCATTCCCATCTCCTTCCCTTCCCGTCCCCCTGTCTCAGATCCTGCAGCTGTGACCAGGCAGTGAAAGGTGCTGTGGTCTCTGTGGACTGGCCAACAAATACAGACAGGGACTGCTTGGCCCCTTGGGTTTGTCTTTTGAAATAAGTAGGGAGACAAAAATAAAATAAGAAATTTGCACAGAATATTTATTTTGATAAACATTGTGTACTCCAAACAACTACGTGTTATTTCAGTTGTAAGCCACAATCTTTTGGAAATGACGTCCCAAGAGCTCTTGTCATCATAAACCCGACAGTCAATGCACCACCACGGTCTGTGGACATAGAGAGCTTTCAAGTGCAAAGCAGATTATCAGAAAAGACACATTGCCAACCTCCTTAACAAACTGGACAATGCTCAACTCCAGTAAAAATGCTTCATATGTCTGCAATTTAGTTGTCTTAGTGCCATTGTAATAAATTAATAGAAAATATATCTTTTTTTTTTCATTGGAAAGTCTATAAGAAAATGTACAAACATCTAACTCCGAAAAAGGACCAGCTGTTTCGGCGACAGGTAAAACAAGCAACTGAACAGAGGCAATAAAACCCAAACATCCGAACAAACAAAGAGACAAACAAACAAAATGCAACCAAAAAAACCCCACTCCACCAATGGCAACTGTGTAGGCAAACATGGAAACATCTGCAGTAACAAAACCTTACAGAGAGGGTCACTGCAGCTCCTGCAGGGGCTGTGCAGAGGACGAGAATTGGGGAATTCACTGGTCAGAGTGTTCACTGCAGCTTCTAGAACAGTCAGAGACTGAGCAGGAGTCACTTGGCACAGAGCTCTTGCTGGCTGGGGATGGCACCAGGCTCCAGAGGACACAAGGATGGCTGCAGCCCGTGCAGGTCAGCAGGAGCCCTGGGCATTTCCCTGCACACAGCCACCATGCTCTGCTGGCTGCATGATTCCCTGCAGGTATTCACAGCAGAGGACCCTCCCCAGCTCCAAAACAGGCCCCACGTGCCAGGCTCAGCATCACAGAACAAGCTGCTTAAGTTTTCTCTCTAAATAAGGTGAGATCTTTCAGGAAAGGAAAATAAAAGGGTTTTTCCTAGAGCCAAGTCTTATGCTTTCACCCTGAGAACTCCCAAAACAGCAAAATCAGAAGCTACACTTCAGCACAAAGGCAACATGCCCCTGGAAGCTGAAAGAAGCAGTTTAGGGGACAGACCCACCTGGTGGGATGCTCCTGGGTGTTTACACTCTTAGAGAGAGCAGGAGAGGGGAAACGGCCATGGCCAGTGGAGCACTGCAGAGGGCAGCCCCAGCACTGAGGCTTGCACAAAGCAAATCCCACTCCAGGCACATCCCACGCCTGGCTTTCCTGCCCACCCTCTGCTAAGTGCTCATGAAGGAAATACTCCTGCTTTGGTCCATCTCCTGGAAGCAAATGTGTTCCACCAAAACTGCTGCAAGCAACAGCACTGGCTCAAGGCAAGGAAAAGCGCAGACAACCCAAACTGACAGACCCAGGGGAATTCCTGTTAGTCTCTTCCCTTGATTTCATGGATCTGGCACTGTTGTGGCCATCGCAGGACATCAGATAAATGTTTTGGATGATCGTGGTTGAAACACCAGTGAGACTGACTCTTTCATGGAATAATTGGCAAAATCCCCAAACTATCATAAGAATTTCCAGGAATAAACAAACCACTTCATTTGCCTTCTACAAATGTTGCCCATTCACTCTGCAAACAGCACAAATGCCTAAGGAGCATTCATGACCAGACTCTTGTTGGGAAGCTGGGAGGGAACACTTGGCTTTTTTTTTTTTTTTTTTTTTGTTAAATACAATACACATGACATTCAGTGAATTCAAAACAATTTTGTAGTAAGACTGAAAAGAACATTTCCAGTTTCAAAACCCAGGAGAGGCTTGAGTGGAATATAACCTACAGTATATTTAAATTTTGTTCATGCTTGCTTTGACAATCAGAGCAACTGATCTAAACCAGTATCTGCACAGCCTTTGGAATGACAAACAAAATTCTTGCTTTTTAGTCTAATTTCAAAGTAGCATTTTTGATACTGTGGGGAAAAAAACCAACGTAATTACATAAACAAAGTAGCCCTCAGCAATTGGAATCATTTATGTGGCAGTGGGGACCGGCAGAGATAAAGTGGGGAAATAAACCCAAGTCTTGCTGGCAAGATTGACATTCTTTAAAAGCTCGTCATGATGCCTTTCACACTTCCCCCCTGCCCTCAGACTTCTTAGAACAGCCACAGCCTCCAGAAACGCCTGTGTGGTATTTTGGGGTAACTGACAGAAATATCCCTGAACACCAGAAATGCTTTCAGAGTTTTACAAGATAACATCCCAGCTTCAAGAGATGCCCCTCTAAAGTCCTGATCCACTCTGATCTGCCATCATTACCCAGGTCTTTGTTTGAAGCAGGGGGAAAGGAGGTACAAGACATCCAACTACTGCATTGGGATTCCCACTTTAATTCTTCAGCCACCTGGCAAGACCTCATCCAGGTCTCATGTAACTCTCACAGAAGGACCAAGACATAATATCTTAAGCCTGAAGACAGGATCAGAAAGCAGCACACAGCAGAGCAGTCTGATCCCTCTGATGTCCTGGGAAAGGCAAGGACAGCTCACCCTATTTGATGCTGAATAAGGTAAGTCCCAGTATTCCTAGTCAAAAATTGGAAGCCTTGAATTGGGATGGCATTAGTTGGCAACCATAAACTGATCCTGCACGTTGTTGTACAGAGGGAAAGGCTGAATGGGAAAGGCTGAGAAAATACATGTGCTAATTGACATTGCTCTCCTTCTAGCCTGTAGCTGTTTGTTGAAGGAAAATTTCATATTTGCACAGCCACTATTAAAACTCCTTGATCCATAGGAAAAATGCAGTTTTCTGAGGAAGCAGGAATAGGTGGTTCCATCAGTCTCTGCTGGCATGTTTTGTCCACTCCTTCTGTCATTTCTTCCCCAGCTATGTGCCGTAGGCTGCATGTACAACACACACCCCAAAAGAGCTTGGTCAAACCTCCCAGAAGCTTTAGGGGAAGTGCTTATGCTTCCCCAGCATCCAGGAAATCACTCAAACCCGATTGTCAGCCAGTCTTTGAACTGGCATCCCATGTCTACGTGAGCAGCTAGTTGCACTACGGAAAAGTCAACTTAGAGGATGGTGGAAGCAACAATCCTTGGTGGTCTTCAGACCAAGAGCTCCCCTTCAAGAGGCAGCACCAAGATCAGTCCGTGCCAGGAGCAGCGCCTGCAGGAACAGCCCAGGCCTCGCTCAGTGCCCCCTGAGCCAGCCCGGGCTGGCCAGCCCCGAGCACACGCCGTTCACATGTGGCTCTCCTGTCACGGGTGGCCACTCTACTACTTACAGTGAGATTTCTTTTTCAACAGCAACAACAACAACAAAATGCTACGGGCAAGGCCTGCGCAGAGTGGTCAGTAGTCCGTCCATCCGTCTGTCCGTCCGTCCGTCCGTCCCACGGGGCGGTGCTGGCGGCCAGCAGGCACAGCAGGGTGTCCTCACAACTTCATTTTCTTCACCACAGGAATTGGCAGTGCTTGGTAGATTTTAGCTGAGTCCTCGCTGGTGACCAGCTTCACCCAGACGGGGCGGAAGCCACCTTTGAAGCCCACAAAAGCCATTTTTTCTGCAAATCAGAGCAAATGTAATTTGGAGTGTGCCAGGAGTGAGCCAGAAACCCACCTGTGTGCATGGCCACACCTCATGGCTGGAGGGGTGCCGGTGCACAAGAGCCATGGGTATGACACACACACACAGATGGAATCATGCCTGAAGCTCCTAAAGCTGATTGCAGCAATGTGCACGTGGAGCTGCATTCTAATATGTGATACCCTGAAATCAATATGCTTTGTGCCATCAAGTCAGAATGTTTCAAGAGAAAATCAGCTAAAAAGTTCAGACAAGTAAAAAAATCCTGGTTTGGGGCATTTAGTGTATGAAAAGGCTCAATATTTCTATTATTAAAAGGTCTTTTTATCTGAACTTAATCTGGAAAATCAAATCCCCTGAATTATTTACTTCTAAGAAAAACTGCCAGTGTGTTTTTTATATTTACAGCTTTAAATGGAGCATGTTAGCCAAAGCTGTAGTGGATACAACCTTTCTGCATAAATAAATTACTGGTTCCAGGATGTTTGAGCACATGCTGATAGAAACAAGCAAGGCAAAGTTCAGAAGCAGAAAAACTCTCCCTTTACTGGAATAATGGGAGGTTATAAATGAGTTTTTAAAAACCGGTTACCTTTTAACCTAAAACCCTCTCCTGCTCCAAGTTTCTCCAGTACTTTAGTCCATGGTCCTCTTGAAATGAATCTTCCTTTAGATGTCACCAGCACTATGGAGCTGAAGGAAACAGAGAGGTTTGTAAATGGGTGAAGAGCCAGAACACCTTCCTCGCTTGTTTGTCCTGAGCACTGGTAACTCCTGCCTCTGTGGGACTTCAGCTTTAATGCTTCTCAATGCTTTCCAACAGTTTGGTCATAGATTATTTTTCCAGTTATGCAAAACCCATTAGAAAGCAGACAAAAGTCACTTTTTTTTTAAACATTGTTTTCTAGGATGATTTAAATGTTTCCAACCTGCAGTTCCATCCTGCTTTGCTCAGAGAAACCCATCTGCTCCCTGGGATGCCCTTAGCAAGTCTCAAGCAATTTCTTGTTCTTTCATTAGCAGATTAAACCTGAAAAAATTCACTTCCCTAAGACTTTTGTTGACCTTACTTTTTTGTTCCTTTCAGTGTGCTTCTCTTAAAAAAGTGTGTTAATATTATTACTACTATTGCTGATCAGGAACTGGACATAGCCAGGATTGGGATTTTTGTGAAGCAGGATGATGGCCTCTCTGAAAAGACCACTTATTTTTTATATGAAAGAAAAGTGAGAAATTACCATGCTTCCCCAAAGTAACTACATGATATGATTTTTGAAACCTCTAGAATTATTTAGGACAACAGAAACACATCTGCCTGCACCTGCATGGCACTCTGCTCAAGCTTCCCCCAGAGTAAATGCCAGAACAATATCCTGTCAATCTGCCCACAGCTATTTCAGATCATTTGTCAACAAAGCACTCATATTTGTATTAAATTTTACACATCAGATTTCAAATCCAAACAGATTTCATAACAATTAAATATATTCACTTCCCACAAGCACTCCACAAGCTAATGTGGGAACAACCCCTTTGGTTAATGGGGTTTCTGATGTGGTTCTAATTCTCCCTCCAGCAGAAGAAGCCATTGTCTCCAGGATGCAGGAACATCTCTTGGCTACTATCACTTATTTCCAAAACTCTGCATTCCTGGCTGCCCATACTTAAAATACAAAATAATCCGGCCTTTAGGCCTGGGCAGGGAATGTATTTTATTAGTGGAATTATCTGCAATTTGAGAAAACATACATGCAGTAAAAAAATGCAAGCTGTGTGCATCTGTATGGATCAGTGCTTTGTGAATTTCACTCCGCAGGTTGTCTATAACCCACAACATAAATGTAGCTCTGCAGTTTGTTAATCACATGCAGCCCTGCACATTATCTGGGGCTCAATCAGTCCTGAATCAAAGAGTGTTCATTCTGCTGCTGCCTGCATTTCCTGCACACATTTGGGCTTGTGGAATCATCAGGCACAAAACTACACTGGGTGTATTGCTCTGCTGTGGGTGTTTGGCCCTTGTTGGGTGATAAAATCCAAGAAAAAGATGAGTGTTATGCAGCATTCTTGCACATTGCACCTTAGTGAGAACAGATTATTTACTCACTGATCTTTGATGTTGTTGACATAATTCTCTATCTGTGCTGGGATTCCTTGTAGAATGGAGTTTTTGAATGTCACTCGATCAACAACTTTTCCATGGTGTCCATCAATCACAACCAGCTGGATTCCCTCTTCAGTGAGGAAAAACCTGACACCATCAACCTGGGCAGGGGGAAAAACATTCTTCATCTCTCACAGTAACACAATTGCAAACAACCACCTGTAAGAAGCACTGATAGTCTTGAGTCATGGGACTGCTGTTTCCTTCAAAGGGCAGAATTCCAGGTCTCTAAGATCCTGCTATCCTGCCTATCAAGAGAAGATACAGCCTTTTTTTTTCCCCCCCAAAATACAAAGAAATTATTCAAATTTAACTCTCCATGGTAACTTTATAAGCAAGTTTTCCATGAAGATAAAGCAAGTGGTGTAGAATTGCACCCCATTAAGTTCATTGAGAGGATTTGCTCACCTCAATGTATGCAAAGTCATCCTTCAGGTGGAAGTACTGTTTCTTGTAAGTTTCTATTTTCACTTCAATTAGGTGGTCCTTGGTCTTCTGTTTGCAAAAAAAAAAGAAAAAAACCCCAGATTATCTAGTGAGAATGTCCATTACCTAAATGCTGCATTTCCAATGAAAACATTTCAAACCCTGAAATTCAATCAACAAGGAAGCTACATAATAAGCACTGACCTGCCAAATTAAATTGCTAATGAAACTGGGCACAATGGTAACCTCTCTGCTCATCCTGTCACCAGTTAAGCTGTTTCACTGAATGACAGAGTGATTCTTACTTTGCAGAACTGACACATGATTCTCCAAGGCTTTGCTGTGTATTCCTGTTTCAAGGGCAATGAATGAAAAAACCCAAATAACAGATAAATACCCCACTTCCTCCCCCAGAACCAGACTGGATAATGGAGATTGTGTCATGCATTATATAAATGAGAATAATTCAGCTCTACTATTCAGTCCCCTGTCTGTCATTGCTGCTCTTACAGCCTGGAGGAGCTGGAGCCTCCAAAATCACATTCACTGGACCAACCTGCCTTCCAGCTCATCAGTTTTCACCTGTGCTTTCAAGAACAGCACATCACATCAGAGCCCCAAAGAACAAGCATAGAGCTTGCAATGGCTCTCCACATATTGCAAGAATCTGTTTCATTTTATTTCACCCGCCTGAAACATTCCAGAAAATCAGGCACAGCATATGCTGACCCTGGCACAAGGTTTTTCTATAGCTGTGGGCTCAATATGTGCCAGATATACATGAGCAGTGATTATGTGATAAGAAATCAGCTGCTTTACCAGTTGTGCACTGGAGAGCTTCTTTGGCATTGGCACTTCCACTATTGGCGTCTCAATGTACTTGGGGTAGGCTGTGGCTTCACAGTCGCCGACACCAGCTGTCTTTGGGATCACAGCTTTGATTCTTATTCTCTCACAGCCCTTTACAGAGCAGAAAGCAAACTTCTCCTTCTCATTTTGAGCTTTGAGTTTCAGAAACAGCAACCTGTAGGCAGGAAAAAAAAAACAAACAGCATCCTTCAAATATTTTGTGCAAAAACATACTGCTTTGGTGGACTCTTTCCTATGGTTTGCAATAATTTTCATTGCAGCCCTTGGTCCTGTGTTTTATAGTGCCCAACATCCCACATGCAAATAAAAGGGAACAAACACTCATCCCAGAAATTGTTTAGGGAGCACATGGAAAGTGAAACAGAGAAATCAGATAGCACCTGAACACCTTCTGAGCTCTATTCTATAGTGATACATATATGTAGAAATACATGCTTTGTATTTTAGGTCCTTCTTTTTTTCCCATTATTTTAATCCTTTAAAATAACAGGCTTTACACTTAGTTCCTGTGCATCCCTGTCACGGTGTTTATAAATAGTTGAATAGTTGTTGTTCAAAACAATAAGGGCTGTGCATGTCTTCAGTTAAGTTTTGTGGTCAGCACTTTGCTTTTGTCTTTTCTTTTTTTTTCTAATTTGTATTCACTTGGAAAAGCATTTCCCAGAGTAATTGGCAGTGCAGCAGAGGCTGTGAATGACTGTCAGTCCTGGGAGTCCCAGGAAAATTAAACACTGGTCACATTCCCAGAAAACCTTCCTGGTTTGGTTGTGATCCCTGCTAGTGGCATTAGGCAAACAGCTCCCAGCTCCAGCAGCATTCCCAAAGCAGCAATGTCCAAACCAGCAAGGCCTGCTGTCTTACCCAGTGTCCTCATCCCAGTAGTAGTACCCTTTGGTAGGGTATCTGTGCTCCAGTTTCTCCATTTGGGAGGTTCTGTAGAAGGTTCCAGTTTTGTATGTTTTCTTCAAGAGACGGTTGTGGATGTCTGAGAGAATGGAAAACGTTGTCCCTTTAGGATAGCAAAACCCTACTTGGATCCAGTCATTCCTAAAAATAGCAAAGACCCACATTGTAACAAGTTCGAACATAACTATTATTTTCCTGGGCATGCTAGAAGCCAAACTAAATAATTTACAGTAAGTTTTTTCCTGTCCAGTTAAAATTTTCCTGGTTTAGAATGGATTAAAGCAACATAAATATATAGACATAACAACCATGGGTTAGTTAAGCAATGTAGGGCAGATCTGCTCCTGACTTCTACACCTGTGACTTCCATGAACCAGGAATGAATTAGCTCTGAACTTCCAAAAATGAACTGAGTTATCTTACAGAGCTTCCTGGGGGAGGAAACAGGAACCTGAGATGGCTCATGAAAAGATGAACTCAATGGACTTCCTGTAACAGGCATGTTCATTCTGGAAGAGCTCATGAGGTGATGACCTCACCCATTAGAAATGTGCAGTTACATGATTGTGCTGGAATGCTGGGACTCAGTTCACTCACTTGTTGAAGTTGATGAGCCATATGGCCAGCTCTTCAGGGGCTGTCTTGTCCCAGTGGATGGTGTAGCCTTTCCTCAGAGTTACAACTGGCTGATACTGCTGGTAATGAGTGCTTTTGCTCAAAGCCCCTTCCAAGTAGAGTGGGTGATTGTGGTAGTCATTTTTTATTATTTTCATTTTCAGGTTGGCTGGCTTGTAGGCTTGGATGTATATCTGGATGGAAAAAAAACCCCAACCAAACAAAAAAAGATATCACCAAGGGTTTAATGAACTACAGTGAAAGGTTCAGATACTCAATAGATGTGAGCTGGAGCAAGTGCTGTGTGCTGGGCAGGAACCTGTGGGCTGTGCACTTATGTCCAATTTCTTAGGCTTCCATTTCAACAAAGCAAACTGTTTTCAGGAAAAAAAAAATAAAAGGCTCATTTCCTCATCCACTGAGTTCAAGCGCATGTGCCAGAGGCTGCAGCAGGGCTGAGATATTCCACAGCACCCTGCAACCCTCAGCAGCAGGACAGTATCTACCTCAGACATCTGACTTGTGCTGAACAAGGATCCTTCTGTCTGGCTTTCAGAAGCCTGAAACCCAGCTCGGTGGTTAGAAATTGGCTGTAGGGGCACTGCACACCAAAAAACCCAACTGTTGCAACATACAAGACAAAACCAGGCCCTCTCAGCAGAGGAAAGTGAGGACTCTCATGGCAGCAGCACTCAGGGCTCCTGTGGTGGGAAGAATGGTTTGATGGTCACACACAGGATGAAAGACCATGAAAGCTGAAGTCTAATTTCGACTCATCAGCACATTTCCCATAACACTGTGGGCAACACTTCCTTCCATAAATCAGGGAAAAATAACTAGCTGACAGCCCATGGATTTATGAATATTAATCTGTGAATGCCCACAGAGCTCTCAGGAGGCTTCAGGCAGAAGTTGTTGGAGCTGCCAGCAGCCAAGGCCAAGGTTTCAGAAAATACACCACAGTATTTCTCATGTTCAAAGCCACCTGTGCAGACATGCTGATAAACAAACACTCAACACTCTGAAGAAAGTCCATTTCTACAGGTCAAGCTTTAAAGTGCCAAGAAATTTTAAACAAACCAAAGTGATAATGACACTGCAAGGTGAGCAGCCTTACCTGTGCAAAGTGCCCGCTGCAGATGGAGCCTCTCCAGTCGGGCACGTCAATGCAGTCAGGGTGCTTGATTAACCAGTTATCCTCTTTGATCAGGTATGAGCCTGGGTATTCTGACACAGAACCATCTACATCATGAAAAACTGATGTTTTGTCACCATCCATATCCAGATCATTGAACCACGGGCCAGGTTCTCCAAAGAAGACTCTTGAAGTAATCTAAACAAAACAGTGGAACAAATTTACATCTCCAGAAAGGAATTCATCATTTAGAATACAAGAAAAGGATGCCCTTGGTCACTACAGTGGCTCAAATTACCAATTTTCTGACTTAAAAGGTGTGTTTGACTTGCTAGGCAGAGCAGACATATATTTCCCTGCTGACCATGGGAGAAAGGCTAGAAAACACAATTTCAGCCTCACCAGTGGGAAGGTTTGTCTGAAAATTCTGGAGGAGGGTTCAGGAGATGGGGTGATTTCACGAGAGCCACTTCACCCATTGTTTGCTAACACAGCTTCAAAGTTCCCAGCCATGTGAAGTCATACCAATGTGGGAAACAGTCAGCCCTGGGAAATGGCTGCTCAGGCAACTTCTGACTGATATTTTTGTCCAGCATAAATAAATGTCATGTCACCAGCCTGCCTTGTGCAATGCGAGAGTGACCAACCAACACTTTTAGGGGAATTTTGCCTTTCCCATCATATTTGGCACTGGTCAGCACTTTTCTTGACCTATGAGCAAGCCTGCTAATTTTTTGAAAATTAGGCAACACAAATCGTTTCTGCCCAGCCACTTTATTTATTTATTTGTTTGTAATGTTTGGCAGCTGAAATTAACAGCTGCTAAAGGTGAACCTCAGTGAAACAGTTAGCTCGTATTTGTGCAGGCAAATACAAAAATAACTCAAAAGAACAGGCCCCAGGACGGGTTCAGACCAGCACCCAGAGGTTCATACTGTAATTCAAAATTTGGCAAACTCCTTTTGGCTGGACTCTGCTCTCACTTATGTCTGCAGAACTGGAGTCTGGAATTACCCTGGTGTGCAGGGCTGCAGAATTATCCTGCATCAGCTCAGTTTCACTGGCTGTTCCCCAAAATCAGTATTTTCTGCTTCTAGGTCAGTCGGGCCTTTCAGAACAGACTTCCTTCTGCTGCTTTAATATTATACCACTGTCGAAAATAAAGGGGGGCTGATTCTTCAGTTTCTGAGCCATCCAGAAATGGAAATTATTTTCACTTCACTGTTGCTATGGGTTTTTTTTAACTGATCCCTGCATCTGTTTTGCTGCAATCCTGACAGACATTTGAATCTTCTTGTTATTGCACCCATTGCTGTTAAACTCCTGGCAAAGACAATGGGCAAGATTTTCTGCTTTGTGCCCACAGACCCATCTCCAATGCAGGGATGGCTGTCTGGGAGGGTGTCAGGACCCAGGACATCCCTCTGGCTGTCCAGGACAGCCAGGACCCCTGCCAGGGGGCTCAGAAGCCCTGGCACAGAGCCCAAAACACCTGTGGTTTTGATTATGACCTGTGGAGCAAATTACCAACTTTATATGAAGATCAGCACGCCACAACAGTTTAGGTAGAATAATAGGTGGAAAAGTAGATTTTAGGGTTTCTGCTATGGGGGTTCAGAAGGCAAGATGGAGAGAACTGGGCATGTCCAGCCTTTCTCCCTCTTCTTCTTGGCCTCCATCTTCTGCTGTGATGTTGGCACTTTTGGATTGGTTTAGAGTAGAAGCTCACTGTCTAACATGGGTGATAGGTATTGGAAAGTAATTGTAAACATTGTACACGTAGTTTTTAGTATAAAGACATAACACCACCCTGGGGCAGGCAGAGTGCCTGGAACTGTCCTGCTGGATGGACCTCGGCAGGGCAGGAGAAAGAATTCTATAGATAAGACGCAATAAACAACCTTGAGACCGAGAAGTTAAGAGCTCTGAGTCCTTCTTCAAGTGCCGGGCTGGGAAAAGAGACTTTCTAACACATCTCGAGGTCAGTCTGACAAGCTAACGATCCCGACAGGAGGGGACTCACAGGGACATCCTCGAAGCGGATGGCGGTGACGTTGTTGTTGGGGCAGCTCTGCCAGGCGTTGTTGAGGCGGAAGGCGAGGGCGCTCGTGTGCCGCCCGTCCAGCGCCGCGAACTTGCGGAACGTGCAGTTCTGGATGTTGATGGGCCCGTCGTAGAACTGGATCCCTCGGATGGGGAAATCCCTGAAATACATTCAGAGAGACTTGGTCATGGCACGTTAGCATCAGGAGATGTGTTCTAGACACGCACGGTCCCACAGCGCTTGTTTGGTGGCTGCTCTCGCTTCTTGCAGGCCGTAGGATGACTCCTAAGTTCCTGCTTTGGAAGAGAAGGGATTTCCCTTCTTTTCAGCTCTCTTATCCTTGCAAGTTCAGCTCAAGTTCTCTCGTGTTGAACAGATCATCTTTAT